>NC_133650.1:45187608-45787608 GCF_009905375.1 Apium graveolens | reverse complement strand
CCATGTACAATCCATAAATTTTGAATATAAAACCTGACTCAAACTTCGAATATATTCGCTACTTCATTTTCTAAACGATTTTATTGTTTATAAATCTTTTCATTTCCAAATTTTTTTCCTAGTTTCCTTTCGCTATAAAATGACTTCCACTTTTGAAGTTAGATTTTATCGAAAAACATTTCGATATTTATTAAATTTTTTTCAAAATAATTATAATTTATCCAAATATAAGAGAAACACGAGAATGTAAATATAATCAACTAATGTTTTTTATTTTCACTACTAAAATGAGCACATCTTTATGTCTTTACAGTTTGTTAAACAAAAATGTGACAAACGATCAATAAAAACCATGAAAATGCACATTTTTCTTTGTTTTGGTCATTGCCTACCAATACTTGTAGGAATTGAACATTTTATTTTATAGATTTATTATAAAAACATATGAGCTTAATTTTAAAAAAATCCAATATTTTACATATGTTAGGTCACACACACACACTGTAGAGGGGGTGAATACAGTGTATAGTACACTTAAATCGAACTTTAAGAACTTAAGTAACAGAAAATAAACTTTATTGAAACAATAAACTCTGTTACAGTATGGAACTGTTACCTCTCAGTGATGAACAAATATCACGAGAGCTGTTAGGGTTACAATGAATAATCTTTTCTAATAATGATAACACTTATAGTGTAAACCCTATGTCTGTGTTTATATACTACACAGTTACAAGATAATCACTAATTGATATGGAATATAATTCTGCTTCCTAAAATATATCAATCAGATATCTTTTCTTCCAAGTATTCCATTCTTCACGGAATTCCTTCTTCATGCATATCTCTTCTTATGTTTATCTCGATCTTCTTTTCTTTAATCAGCTACTGTCCTTATCTGATTGTCCTTCAGCACTTAAGTTCTGATATCTATCTTCTGATGATTATCTCCTGATAATATAAGTACTGATATCCTTAAGTCCTGACTTCCAGTATAAGTACTGATCAACAGTTAAGTACTGATTTATCCTGTTCACGTAAGATCTGAAAGCTAAACATAAAACATATTAGCCATGACATTATCAAATATATCTAACAATCTCCCCCAACTTGTAAATTAACAAAATATACAAGTTTAACAGATATTTGATGATGTCAAAAACATTAAGTACAAATGCATGAGAAATAGACTAGATAACTACAACTTACAGTCCTTAAAGTTTTTACCAATTTCAACTTCTGATAACAACTTCAATCTGTATAAATATCAGAATTTAAGCAGTTGTAGATCTTCGACTTGGCTTCTTCATTTTCTGATCTCTCTGATGTCAGGAGTTGTTCTAAAATAGTTCTTCAACAAACATTTCTCCGCATATCTTAGTTCATCAATCATTCTCCTTTTAACTCCTTTAAGTTCTGCGGTATCTTCACCAGTTTGAAAGATTGCAGCTCTGAGATCATTAATCTTTGCTTTTCTCAACTCCTGATCTAGTCTTATGACATAAGCTTTGTCAGACTCAAGATTGAATTCAAGTCCCTTAATACCAAGATACATTCTGATCTGTGCAGTATTAGGCTTCATATCAACAATATCACCATTGTGATCTCTGTACTTTGGAACATATATGCTGTCAGACTTAACAGAATAAAGCCTTTTCTGTCTCTGAATCTGTTCTTTTAAGTAGTTTGCAGCAGTCTCTGTTATTCTGTCATCCACTTGAAGTAAGAAAAGTACATGCTCCAATTCTTCAAAATACTTCAAAGGAATGGCATTTTATCTTATATGATAAACCCTACCATCTATCATGAAATACAACATGATGTATTCTTTCAAGTAGGTATGGTAAACCATCTGTACAGATTCCAGTTGATTCAATCTCTCAGGAGTTGCTCCAATACCTGGTTCACTTAAGGA
Organism: Apium graveolens; assembly: GCF_009905375.1. Classification (NCBI taxonomy): domain Eukaryota; kingdom Viridiplantae; phylum Streptophyta; class Magnoliopsida; order Apiales; family Apiaceae; genus Apium; species Apium graveolens. The sequence continues at coordinate 45,785,693 of NC_133650.1, read as the reverse complement.
AGTTGGATCATTGGTAGTGTTGTGTACTCTTCTTTCATCAGCACTTCCCAATCCAGTTTTATCTCTAGCTTCCTTTCCAGTAACTACTCTTGCTTCAAAACCACTTGCAGTAGTCTTCAAAGATTGAGTCTGTTTTGCTTTAGTGAATCCTGGTAGGAGTGTCTTTGATCTATTTTCTGATATCAAGTTAACTTGAGCTCTGTTAGAGGTTACTTGCTTCTTCTAAATATCAGAACTTACAATTTCTTGACTCTGAACAACTTGAGCCATGTCAGAGGTTGTTTTAAGAACTTTTCTTGAAGTCAGAGCAAGTTCATCTTTTTCATCAGTAATTTCTTCTTCCTCAGGAGGTACATAAGCCTTGATAGGTTCACCAACCTTTTCTTTACCCTTGGATCTTGGATCTATCTGTGGTTGTGATCTAGCCAATGTTGCTTCAGTATGTGTCCTTTCTTTGATCACAATGCCTTTAAGTTTTGGAAGTAACTTTTTACCAGAAGCTTCAGATTTAGATGTGACTTTCTCTGATTTAAGTCTGGCTTCTTCTTCCTTTAAACTTTCCAAGTCCATCCCTGGATTTTCTTGAAGAAATAATTGTCTTGATATTTCCTCATCAAGATCTAGAAGTTCATCAGAACTTATCCTTTTACCAGCAGCAGAACTTATTCTTTTCCCAGTATCAGAACTTGTTCTGTGACTAGCTTGTCTTGATGTAAACCTTCTACCTTGACTATGACCACTACCCATTCCAGAATTTCCTTGGTCATCTTTTCCATCATCCTTTCCTTGCAGTGTCTTGTTGGTTTTGCATTTGGACTTAATTACCTTCTCCCCCTTGTTGGCATCAGCAGGTAATAAAAGAGAGATAAGTAGTTCCACTGAGGTCTGGATTTCAGTAAGTTGCGATTGCTGAGAAGCTTGATTTGTCAGAATTTGATCAATCTGAGCTTGTTGTTTCTCTTGAGTTTTCTCAATATAAGCAATCCTGTCAATGGTAGGTTGAAAGAACTTTTTCTTATCAATTTTCCAAACTTGTTCCTGTTTGATAAAGTTCTCCTGAATCTTGTGTAGCTCTGCATGAGTATTGGAATGAAGACCTTGTAGATGTTTAGTACTCAATGCAGTGACTCTAAGCTGGGTTTTAAAATCATCAGAATTTAACATTTCATCAGCTTTAGTCAAGTGCTCAGCAAGATGTAAAGCATTTGGAACACATGAAACTGAGTTCCATTCCTTAGTCCACTCCTGACCTGCAGGTGTTTCACTCCAAGGCACTGGTGCATCCCTGATAACAAACTCCTTTACCAGTTCAGACTTAGGAAGAGTAGGTGGAGGAGTATGTCCTGAAGGACCTGCTTCATCAGCATCTACAGTTGTAGCAGCTTCACCAGTATCTCCAACATTTGCAGCATCAGAACTTAAAGAATCAGTATCTTCTAATAAGACAACAGTGTGAGTAGCAATGGAGGCTTCAGCATCCTCTAATTGCTGATCTGATACTAAGTTCTGATCAACAGCCATATCCTGATGCTCACCTAAAATCTGATCATCAGCATCTTGATGCAGAGAAGGTGTTGTTGATAACTCTGGAGTTTGAACAGCATCAGTAACAGGTGTTGTGGAAGGATTATTTGCTGTTGGAGCTTCTAAGAAAAGTATTGCAGGCACAACCAGGTTCTGAATATCAATTTCAGCACTTGTGCCTGAATCAACAAGAGACACAGATGGTGAGTTAGCCTTGTCAGATACAGCTTCCTGAGATGGAGTTGATGGAGAAGAAGTGACTGTAGCAAATTCCTTGTCTTGTGAGATCAGAGATTCCTGATCTCCTTCCTTAGCTGCTTCCTCCTCATCATCTGAAACTGGCCTTTGTGCCCTCTGTTTCTTGTACTTCCTTGTTGATTTGGATTCCTTGGGAGTTTCAGGAACTATCATACGTCTAAGCCTCTTGAGAAGCCTAGAACCCCCAATTTCAGAATCCTTCTGAGAAGTTGCTTTCTCAGCTTCAATGAGAGTTCTATTCTTTCTTTCAACAACTCCATTTTGCTGTGGAGTTCCAGGAGCAGAAAATTCCTGCTTTATTCCATGGCTTTTGCAGAACTCTTCCATTATCAAATTCTTGAACTCAGTGCCATTATCACTCCTTAAAAATTTTCACAGAATCTTTGACCATTTTATCCAGCTGTTTGACATGATCAATCAAGATAGATGCAGTTTCACTTTTTGTGTGCAAGAAATACACCCATGTGTATCTGGTGAACTCATCCACTATGACCAACGCATACTTCTTCTTTGCAATAGACATGACATTTACTGGACCAAATAGATCAACATGTATAAGATAATAAGGCTCAAGAATTGATGAATCGGTCTTGCTCTTGAATGAAGATTTTCTTTGTTTGGCTTTCTGACATGAATCACAAAGACCATCAGGAGCAAATACTGTGTTTGGCAATCCTCTCACAAGATCTTTCTTGACCAGTTCATTTATATTGTTGAAATTTAAATGAGAGAGTTTCTTATGCCAATTCTAGCTTTCTTCAATTGATGCTCTACTTAACAGACAGATTGCAGAGCGATCAGTACTTGTTGAAAGCTTAGCTTCATAAATGTTACCACGTCTGTATCCTTTCAGAATAACTTTGCCTTTAGATTTACTCACAATTTCACAGTGTTCTTCAAAGAAATCAACATGATAACCTCTGTCACAGATTTGACTTATACTCAGTAGGTTGTGTTTAAGTCCTGAGACCAGAGCTACTTGTTTAATTATGACATTTCCCAGATTGATATTGCTATATCCCAATGTTTTTCCAATGTTGCCATCTCCATAAGAAACACTTGGGCCAGCTTTCTCCACAAAGTCTGATAGCAGGGCCTTATTTCCAGTCATATGTCCTGAACATCCACTGTCCAGAACTAGAATATTTTTTCTGTTGCCCTGCAATCACAAAGACCACTAATTATTAGTTTTAAGGACCCAGACTTGCTTGGATCCTTTGGCCTTATTAAGTTTGTTAACATTTGCAGCGGATTTAGCATCAGAGTTTATGTTAACATTTTTCTTATCAGAATTTACACTATCAGACTTTGAATCAGAATTTACACTAGAAGGAACAATGGAAACTTTCTTCAAAGAAGGTTTTATTTGATAATAATCATAGTACAAACTATGATATTCCTTACAAGTATAAATGGAATGCCATAAACTACCACAATGAAAACAAGGATTTTGTGGTTTGTATCTAACAGACTGACTCTTAACTACTGATTTTGAAGGTAAGGAGTTAATATTCTTATTCTTCCTGCAAAAAGAAGCCAGATGGTTAGAACTTCCACAGTTATGACATATTTTCATAGGAGCATCAGGAACAGGTTTATAATCATTGCTTTTATTCACACCTTCCTTTCCATTCCTATTTTTCCTAGGTGATTTTACCTTGTTTGCATTCTTGACATCTTTCAGCTTATGCTTAAGCTGCTTCTTTGTCATTAAGCCTATGTTCACTTCAGCTGTCTTTTCCTGTTTTAGTTTGTCAGAAGTTAATTCCTTTTTATCTTCTGATTTCTCATTTTCAGACTTTACAGTTACAAACTTAATAGGTTTAAACTTTGGCTTTTGCCTAACAACAGGCTTAATTTCTTCAGTTCCTTTATCATTCTTATCTTCTCCATAACCTAAGCCCTCTTTCCAGTTTCCACTACTTAGCAAATTTTGAGTTGTTTTGCCAGAGTTAGTCCAAGTCCTGATAATCTCTCTTTCCTTTTCTAACTCAGTTTTTAGAGATTCATTTAATTTTAGCACTTCATTCCTAACATAAAAAGCATCATCTCTATCCTTCTGAGTTTGATGGAACATGACTAACTCTTTTTCTAAGAAATCATTCCTTTTCTTAAATGCAAGATTTTCAGAAGTTAATCTTTCACATGTTAAAGTTTGGTCTCTATAGCTAACAAACATGGTTTTAAGATATCTTCTCAACTCATTAATATCATCAGTATGAAAAGCATAAGTAGTCTGAGGTACCTTTGTTTCAGCAGCTTCAGAACTGCTCTCAGCACTTTCTTTATCAGCATTTGCCATCAATGCATAGTTCTCCTCACTTTCAGAGTCTGAGGTGTCTGTCCGGCTTTTCTGCTTTGTGACAAGAGCCTTGCCTCTGTCACCCTTTACCTTCTTGCAGTCAGGAGATATGTGGCCTTTCTCACCACAGTTATAGCATTTAACATTGGTGTAATCTCCTCTGTTAGACTTTCCTCCTCTGCCTTCAGATCTTCTGAAATTCTTCTTATCAGAACTTATGCTTTTCCTGGAAAACTTCTTTCCCTTCCTGAACTTCCTGTATGCAATCTTTGTGATTCCTTTCACCATAAGAGCACACAGCTTCATCATCTCCTCATCAGCATCAGTCTCTGGCAAGCTTTCAGAATCTGAGTCATCATCACTCTCAGCACTTGATGACTCAGTATCAGACTTTATGAAAAGAGCTTTACCCTTGTCTTTCTTTGAGGAAGGTGCTTTGGGGAATTCTTCTTCAGCCTTAAGAGCAACTGTCCTTGACTTTCCTCCTTTCCTCTTGCTTCTTTGTTCCATCTCCAGCTCATGAGTCTTGAGCATTCCATAGATTTCGTCAAGAGTTGTTTCATCAAGATTGTAGTTGTCTCTTATTGTCGTTGCCTTCAAATCCCAGCATTCAGGAAGAGCTAACAGGAACTTAAGGTTTGAATCTTCAAGATCATACTCTTTATCAACCAATGACAAATCATTCAAAAGTTTGACAAATCTATCATATAAATCATTCAATGACTCATTAGTCTTTGAGTCAAAGTGTTCATACTCTTGAGTGAGTATTGTCTTCTTGTTCTTCTTAATTGTGTCAGTTTCCTGACACCTTGTTTCCAGAGCATCCCATATCTCCTTAGCAGTCTTGCAGTTGATTACCCTGTTTGACATTACATTATCAATGGCACTATGCAGTAAGTGTCGTACCTTAGCATCCTTAGCAATTGATGCTATGTCCTCAGCAGTATAATCACTCTTCTCCTTTGGTACGGTCTTTGCTGTTTCACCTGCAACTGCAACAGCGAGTTTGGTTGGTTTGTGAGGACCTTCCTTGATTCTATCCAGGTATTCTGGATCTGTTGCTTCCAGGAACATGGTCATCCTTACCTTCCATATGGGATATTCAGATGGTCTCAGTATGGGGACTCTGATGGTCTCATACCGACTCTGAATTTGTGTCTTTGGTGGTTCCTCAGTTGTGGTAGGCTTAGTTGGAGTTTCTGTGTCCGACATGATTGTGTTTGGATCTTTAACTGTATGTAAGTTAACAGATAGGCTCTGATACCAATTGTTAGGTCACACACACACTGTAGAGGGGGTGAATACAGTGTATAGTACACTTAAATCGAACTTTAAGAACTTAAGTAACAGAAAACAAACTTTATTGAAACAATAAACTCTGTTACAATATGGAACTGTTACCTCTCAGTGATGAACAAATATCACGAGAGCTGCTAGGGTTACAATGAATAATCTTTTCTAATAATGATAACACTTATAGTGTAAACCCTATGTCTGTGTTTATATACTACACAGTTACAAGATAATCGCTAATTGATATGGAATATAATTCTGCTTCCTAAAATATATCAATCAGATATCTTTTCTTCCAAGTATTCCATTCTTCACGGAATTCCTTCTTCATGCATATCTCTTCTTATGTTTATCTCGATCTTCTTTCCTTTAATCAACTACTGTCCTTATCTGATTGTCCTTCAGCACTTAAGTTCTGATATCTATCTTCTGATGATTATCTCCTGATAATATAAGTACTGATATCCTTAAGTCCTGACTTCCAGTATAAGTACTGATCAACAGTTAAGTACTGATTTATCCTGTTCACGTAAGATCTGAAAACTAAACATAAAACATATTAGCCATGACATTATCAAATATATCTAACAACATACATATCGAAAATCAATATGTCTTATTATCCGCACAGTTGAATTACTAAAAAAAAATTAAAATATATAACCCCTATACAATCCATAAATTTTGAGTATAAAACCTAACTAAAACTTCAAACATTTTTGCTCCTTCGTTTTCTAAATGATTTTATTGTTTATAAATATTTTCATTTCCAAATTTTTTCCTAGTTTCCTTTCGCTATAAAATGACTTTCCACTTTTAAAATTATATTTTATCGAAACGTTTCGATATTTATTATTTTTTCGAAATAATTATAATTTATCTAAATGTAAGAGAAGCACGAGAATGTAAGTATAATCAATTATTTTCTTGAATTTCACTACTAAAATGAATACTTCTTTAGGTCTTTAGAGTTTGTTCAACAAAAATGTGACAAACGATCAACAAAAAATGCGAAAATGTAATTTTTTTCTTTGTTTTTGATCATTGCCTACCAATACTGGTAGGAATTAAACGTTTTGTTTTAACAAAGTTCACTTAACTACAATAAATAACAATGAAAAAACTTCTTCTTTTTTTTCTTACTCTTCCTTATCTTTATTTTCTTCTTCTTTATTTTCTTTTATCTTATCTTCAATACATTAATACCACACAATACAAAAGCAAAAGGTGGGGGTCCATTTTTAAATCTGGACATTTTTTCCTACCAAATTTGGTAGGAAACACCTTTCAGCTGGCGGACCTTTTTTCCAACCAATATCGGTAGGAAAAACTCTTGAATTATTAAAAAGCTTCCAACGTCAAAAAATAATATTTATTTTGGATAACACATGGACGACTGATATGGAGGGTGGGGTCATATCCATATAAAAATTTCATCATTTCCTACCAATATCAGTAGGTTTTAAGTTCTTACCAAATATGGTAGGAAATATCTCTAAAATGATTAATTTTAAAATAAAGTTTAATTAATTTAAAAAGGTGAGAGCTATGACATGGATGGGGGGTCATTTTGATATCATTTTTCTATCAAAACCTAGAGTGATGTTCCTACCAATATTGATAGGTTTTGGTGATTGCGTGTAGGCCCCACCGGGAGCAATTACTACCAGATTTCGACCTGGTAAAAAATAATGGAGCAATTTCTACCATAATTCCTTGATAGGAAAATCTTGATAGAAAACGACCATTTTTCTTGTAGTGTTGGGTGGATTGCCCTATGCTCTTGAAGACGTGTCAATCTTATAAGCATCTATCTATGTAAAAATATTACAAAAAGATTACTTTATAGATTTGTTTTGACGTAAAATTTTGGTATTTAAACTGAAGTTGTGCCAAAATCTCTTCTTTCCAATTGATTATACTGTATTGGGAATTTAGGTCAAATATCTTAATCTAATAAACAAATTTATTTTCATAATTTTAGTAGCTGATTGTCCTGCTAATGAATATATGAAGAGTCTGTGAATATGGTTCTAAATTAAGTCAAAACTGTTAGCTAAAATATCATTAGCTAAAATTTTATTAAATCTGTATGGGTTTATACTCCAGTAATATTAGTTATATTCATTAGCTATATTTAAAATATTAATTTTTTATTAATTGTAAATATATATTAGTGAAAGTAAATTAATTAACACTATTACATTTATGTCAATATTTTAAAATAAACATTATAAAATAAGAATAAAAAATTATTATGCTTGGTTGAAAATATATTAAAATACTTAAAAATAAATAGAAAAAATATCTTAATATTATTATATTATTTTTTTTTAGATTTAGCTGAAAATAAAGGAACATTTTTATACTTAATATTACATACATTATTATTTTATAAATAAAATATAAATAGTATATCAATACATATAATAATAATGACATATATACATAATTTTCATAATCATAATTAAGTATTTGAAAAGTACCTTAAATATTGAAAAAATGACTTAAAATAGCATGTTATATATATTATAAATAAATAAAAACTTTATAATGAAATATAATTAGGATTATATATAAGAATTTAAGCTCTGTAAATGATGTGGATTAATATAGATGATGGCATATGCCTGTTAACTTCTAGTTATCTAAAATTATACCTAATAGATGACAGCATTGAAGTGATGTATATTATATTTTACATATTAGTATAATAGAATGACAGCTAGATATTATACGTGACTAAGTTGGAGATGCTCCTATGGGATATATACACATTTATGCATGTGGGTTATTCTTGGAAGCAACAGATTGGTTTCTTAATGGTTCTTAAAATCTTCTTACTGTCCTCTATATATTTTGAAAACTTAGTTTTGGTTTTTTCTTGATTTATGGTTATAATTGCTATGATCCGTAAGAAAGTATATGCAAGTTATCTTCCCGATTTATCCAACTGATCAATTATAATAAGCAGTTCTTTGTAGACCACCCTGGTGCTGTACCTATAATATAACCCAAGCTCAGGTAATTAATATTCCTTCTGATTTTTTTATTTTTTTTTTATGTTTCTTCTATTCAAATAACAAATTGCTGAAGTTTTGAATACTGTCTTCTGAGACTAAAACGTATACTTTGACTTTAAAGCAGGGAGAGTTAAGGAAAACAATAGGAGCACCTTCCTACATCGAATGTAGTTCAAAATCACAAGAGGTATGCCTTTGCAAACTGCTCACAAGTCCTCTGCTAACATAAATTCAGCCATTCTTATATAAAGCTATATCTCATATACAATTCACTGCAGAATGTAAAGGGTGTTTTGATGCTGCTATTAAAGTTTATATTAGTTATTGTCTATATTGGTTATTACAAAGTTTGTAATAATATCATGGACAAACTATTGAAAAGCAAAGAGATTTGCTTCGTACATTTTACTTTCCAGGATAGCTTAGCTTCACATTAGAGTCTAAAATATAAATGTAACTAAGCTAATCGAAAAAGGTCCACCTTTTTCACTTACAGAGCAAGACTATGAAAAGAATGCATTTCATGTTTTTATATGGATTGGTTTTGCTGAGTGCTACATATTTTTAGCAGTGGTTTTACTCAAGGCTCTACAAAGATATGAGGTGTATTGGTATCAGCTGACCTTTTCTGGTTATTACATAGCTTGATGTTTGAACTAAGTTGCTCTCCTCGTCAAAGAAAGAATGGTGGATACCATCAAGTTACGATCAATCGGTTTTGTTAGATATGCATCCATGCCAACTTCTAGGCACTTGGCTTCGTCTGATGACATTGCATGGGCAGTCAGCGCGACTATAGGAATGTGCAAAGTGCTTCCTATTTCTGATCTTCTAATTGCTTTTGTTGCTTCATATCCATCCATCTTTGGCATCTGGTTTGCAATGGAGGTTGCATATATACAAGTCATACAATGTAACTGTTAGTCTAAAACAATGATCAAATGTGTATATACATATAGGCCTCATTACAATAAAATATATGCACAATTTTCGAGATCACTGTGGAAAGTGTTCTATACTTAGAACCCACTCCATCTTGCATTAGTAGATTATATCAAAATGTTGACATAACGAGACTGCTTCTCCAAAGGAAAAAGTAAATGTAGGCATATAGGTCTAGTTTTACCTGACAATCCATAAGGATTAAATCGTACACGGGGAAGTCATATTCTTCTGTTTGATTACATGGTTTGTCATCTGCCTGGAAACATTCATCTTCATAACTATCTGGCTTGGCTTGAAAGTGTAATGCATTAACTACCTGCATACCATCTCCCACTGCTACAACTTTTGCACCCAGCTTTTCAAGCATTATGGTTGCAACTCTCTGGAGTACAGGTGTATCTTCTGCCAGAAGTATACGTAGACCTTCAAGAGAAGTTTGTTTATCCATTGTCTTTAAACCCGTACATCGGATGTCATTTTCAGTGCCAGTTTGAACATTCTGATGTCTCCTCAACTCATATCTGTCAGAGTGAACATCTGTCAACTCCACGAAACAATTATTACCTGCTTCATTTTGTGACAAAAAGGTTTCATTGAAATGCTCTACAAATGCATCACTAGTATTGTAATTCCTCTCCACCTTGGCGTCAGACTGAATAGGACCCATTTCAAGACATTTATGCGTCTCCTTGTGAACAATTTTAGATACCAGAGGAGCAATTTTCTTCTGCAGTTCACTCTCTGTTGTAGCAGATTCTATTATTTGGATCATCTTTGTTTTGCACAGTGGTCGGTTTACCATCAATAGATGCCCTTTCTTATAAAGCTCCTTCTTGATGTTACTGGAGGTGTCATGATTCAGTATCCAGGCAAACTTGGCTCTACCATGATATCTATCCAAGAAATTTAGTTGTTCCTTCCATATGTCAGTGCTCAGGTCAAGTAAAATTATATCAACTAGTATGATGAAATTTGTCCTCCTGTTTCCAGGGTTAAGTTTTTCAGCGATCGAACAATTATTTGTTGAATTTTGCAGGAAACTCCCATCTTGAAAGAGATCCTGAAGAATTGCTGTTAGTTCATTCCAGTCACATGCTTCATAGGTGAAGATACCATGTTTCCGCAGCCAACTGGACATAATTAAGCTACCCATTTTTCCATTAAGTGCGAGCAGAATCTGCATTAAAATTTCACAAGATTACTGTTAAAATATGAGATATGATCCTTGTAAACCCAATTCCTAACACCTTGAGGTTTTAGGAAAACTGGTAGCTTAACAATTACTATACATCCAAAAGCTTGCATCAGAACTATAGACAAATGTATGAAATTGTAACAAACTGTCTACATAGACCGAGTGATTGCTCTTCTGCTCGTTTTTGTTTTATGCTTCTGTGTTAATATACAGATGAGAGGTCGGGAGAAAATAGTTAAAGACATTAATTCGTTTGATTAATCAACATAGCTTTCTTGCATTGTACACCATGATTGGTAGAGATGGGTGTTTTTTACTGAAGAAGTCGTTTTAAGACGCATGGTAAATTGATAAAAAGTTGCACTTACTGTCAGGTTATGCTCTGAATAGTTCAAATTGCAGTGTTGTGTTGTCCCATCTTCAGGAGCTCTGAGAAGCAGATAAAGTTGCATGAGACTCCCTGCTCCATTTTTGTTAACAAATTTAATTTCTCCACCCATCTGATTCACCTGTAAACCTCACTGCAGTTAGAGCATGCCAAATTGTTTGCAAGGATGCACTGTTACTCAGAGATCGACAATATTTCTCTCACCTTTATGTGCAAGAAGGTAGTTTAATGTCATAATTTAAGGAAAGAGCTAACAGTATAACTGTACCTTGTACAAATATTATGTAACTTTTAATATAATTAACCAAGGGTTTACGATGATTAATACCCGGAGGGTCTCTTCTAATGAACCTGGGATGCTTTTATTTTTTTCATCGGATGCAAAGACTCTATTCTCATTTCCTGCACTTGTTTTTATCAGGACAAAAGCATGAAATTAAGAGCTCACCAAGGTCCGGACAATGCATAGACCAAGCCCAGTTCCACCATGCCTGAAAATTATGAAGTTTCAGAAAATTGGGAACCTTCAGCAAAATGATAACAAAATTGAAAACTTGTACATTACATGTTGCGCCATTTTTTTACTAGAACTCCTACAATATGTAATCGAGATTCTAAGATAGCTTACAATCGAGTTGTTGAAGGATCGGCTTGCTCGAAGCTCTCAAATACAGATTCCCATTTGCTTGGATCAATTCCTGCAAGAACTAAATAATGACAAATACATACACACCAATGTGGGGTATAAATGATGACCTGCAGTACTTGGATGATAAATTTGATCAGGCTATGCTAAATCATTCTTGTTTTTAAGAGACTAAGAAATTATACCACATCCAGTGTCCTCAACTTCGAAGCAGAGAATCAATTGGTTGTCTTCTTCCCAGAAATTTTTGTCGTGTGTTATATTAGGTAATATTGAATTTGTATGAGATAAGGAAGCCGGTCTGGCATTACTATTCTCACACCATCCTCGAAGAACAATGTATCCCGCTGCAAGCCAGAAAACCGTAACCGTTACAAGTTAAACTTTCCCCAGAGAACTAGTCATTTCAAACTTGATCTGCTAACATTATTGATCATTGTTTACATTATATATTTATAAAATTATCGACGGTGAAGTTTTGCTTTAATATATTTAAGGGGAAGTTTCAAATAACATAAACTCAGGCTATGTATGCACAGATACTAATAATGACTTATTGTAAAATTTTATATAGCTTTTAGTCTTAGATTTTGTACTCTCCATTCTTCAATTATGCAGTGCCTTAGTTTGTTGTAATTGTAATATTGTACTATCTATTTTCACACTAGAAAAAGGAGAAGGGTAAACGTACATGTTGTAAACTTAATAGAATTGCTGATGAGGTTTGCAAAAATCTGCACAACTCTGCCAGAGTCGCCTTGAATTACCTTTGGGACATTATCTGCATCAGTAAAATAAGAGTCCATTGATACCAATAGTTTGAACAGAAAATAAACTCGATAGGATATCGTATTAAAGAATCAAATCAAACTGCAGAGACTTGAAAGTTGGTTTTCAGTTCTTTTGCAGTAAAATGAAAAATAATGTATAATTCGGGTTTACCTGAAAGATCTAGAAAAATCTCAACTTTGTTATTAATACACTGGACGGAAAACATATCAACAAGTCCTTCGAGTTCTTGTTCCAAGTTGAATTCCGCTACTTCCAGCACCAGCTTTCCAGATTCAACCTGTATAAAATATCATATGAAGCTGAAATTGCATATATAGTTGATCAAAAGATGCTAGGCGGAAGTTATACTTTAAGCTAATAATGAAATAAGAAAGAACATTATTTAATGCAACAATGCGTCAATACTCTAAGATTGCAGTAATATCATCCATGATATCGGAAGCTTAAAGGCTTACCTACACTAATATTTCATGTTTGTATCCTTGCTTTGCTTGGAGTTGTATTTACATTCTTAGGGAAATTAGTTCATTGACATTGATAGTACTAAGGATTCATAAGAAAAAGGGCACTTATAAGTTAGAATTGGCACCTTACTGAGATCCAGAATGTTGTTAAGAAGTCTTAGTAGAGCAGTTGAGCATCTACGGATCTGGGCAATTGTTGAGTATTGCTCGTTGGTAAGACAATCATCACACATGAGGATGTCTAATAATCCAATGACTGCAGCCATAGGTGTTCGCAATTCATGACTGTTACACAATTAAAAAAACGATCTCATTATTCAAATATGCTAACTTACTGGCCAACATGTATAGAATTTCTTTCTATTAGGGCTTCTTATGTATACATATAACTAGAACAACAGACAAGTTGTACTCTTAAGATGCCTACTAAAATTTATATAAAAACAGAGGTAGGTTCGCGCTCTATTTGTAAGAAGTTCGGGAACACATATTTAGAAATTCTGGAGGTATGCTATTTTTTCAAAAAAAAATCCAGAAATTACACTAGAAAAATACAAGAAGATTTACAACTATCTGTTATGTCTAAGCATAAAGCAATAGCCACCAACATGATGTCCAAGTATCCTGTTTAGATATAAGTCTTCAATAATGTGTATAATAATACAATGTAAGCCTATATTATATACTTTGTTCTAATTTCCTAAACTTTAGTCAGTTTCATAGATTCAATTTCATAAACTGATTAGACCATATATACCCCGTACAATGAATAGATATAGGTTTATAAATCTTAAACTGGAGGGTTTTGGTTTTTGTATCCCATCTCAGCGAGGGTGCAAAACAAAGAATTACATCTTCCATAATCTGTTGGATTAAGAGTTAAAATTCATAGTCACCTCATGTTTGCTAAAAACTGGCTTTTGTAATTGCTTGAGGCCTCTGCCTTCCTTCTTGCATCTAAATGGCTTATTAGTTCTGCTCTTAGTTTCATCTCCTTTGACACTCCATTTGTCAATATGAATATAAAAATACATCCAGTGACCAGTACACTAAAAGAAGCAGATATCAGTATCACCAATGTTTTCATGGCTCTCTTGTCCACCTTTCCCATTATGTACTTTCTTGGAATGATAATAACCCCTACCTGAAAAAATGTAGATGGTGACATCAGCTGTCTAATCCAAATGATAAGTTATTCAACAATTAAAGATTTAAGAATCCTAACTTTGAAAGATAAAATGCAAGTCTACTTCTGTAAGCAGCCTCCGCAACTCTAAGACTTCTCAACATTGTACTACTCTCTGGAATTCATATACAAGAGTGCCAATAAATATAAACTTACCATGGGAAGCCTTTTTAGGTTTAAAATAAATGAATCAATGTAATAGAGCTGATTATTTCCAAGCTTGGCATCCTTTATGTGAACCGTGTGATTTGTGGGAGTCTCAGTACCATAATTTTTTTGTAACAACTTTGCTCCAGAACGTATCACCTCATCCTCAGAATCGACAGCCATCATAAGTTTTGGCCCTGTTGTTGAGTTCATCAAAAGAGGAGTGTCTGTGGAAGTAGAGAGCAACCAACCCTCTCTAGATGTCAAATATATGTGTCCAGTGTGGAACTCAACAAGTTCTTTCATTAACTGCCCTACACTATAGAGTGCAGTGGTTACACCCACCACAGCCAGTATGCTTTTTTGCTTGGATGAGTCTAAAACCGGCAGTGCTGCTGAAAGCAAGGGTGAATCTGAATATTTGCTTACTGCTACATGCCATGAAGCTACACCATCTGGTACTTGTGAGATTCCTGCAATATTAATTAGATCATCTGGTTGAATTGGCATTGCTTTCCCCGTCTTTTCACCAGTGAGAGGATCTAATGGTTCACGGTACCAAATTGCAGATATATTATTGTGTACAGATTGATCATTCCATCCTGGATGAGCAGAAAGCATTACCATATCATAAGCTCCACTTATGGAATAGTTGACTAGGTCAGAGTATATATAGAATGTATCATCACTCCTGTGATCTCTATGAAAAGCCTGGACAAATCCATTTTTGTAATTCATGGTTATAGAGTTAAGAGCTTTGTGACTCGCAAACAGAGCCCATGTTACATCCTTCATTGCTTGATATAGCTGGGAGTCAAAATCCTAAATGTTAGCAAGTAAAAACATAATATTGCTGGGAGTCAAAAAATTAAATTTATGAAGAAATATTACACTAGAAATATTTTAATACGTACATGTTAGAAAAAATCATAAAAGAGAATTGGACAGAAGATAACCTCTACTTGATCTGCTTGATTAACAGGCTTGCTGTACTTTCTTATCAAAAACTCTGACAGCTTAACTTGAGCAGTTGTTATTTCGACAGTTGAGTTAAAGATATTCCACATTCGTAAAATCGGACGCTGTAAGAGCTCGTAGCGAAGTCCGTAGGCTAAAGTCTCTAGTGATTTATTTGTATACACCTTTGTGAAATGCCAAGTCAGTAAGGTCAGAAGCCCTATCAGAATTGCAAGCATGGCCTGAATGTCATTCACATATGAAGCCAAATGTCAGCTATTGTCAAATTGCAAGATCATGCTCTATTAAACATAGGTGTAACGGCTCGTACTTCCGGACTATTAATTCTAAATCAAAACTAAAACAAAATACAATTTACTAATCCAAAATCTCTATTACAAACGCGCAGCTAAAAGCGGAAGTCCCAAAGTCAAACCACTTCAAATCCTAAGTCCTCGAAACTCCAATAATATCAAACCCGAACTTAGACGAAACCTGAAATTGTAAATAATGAGTTGCGAAGCCCCGCAAAAAACAATAGATCCAACTAGCAGGCCAAGGAACACACACATATAACAAAATACGGTAATTTATTACGATATGATATACGAAACAAAGACTTTCGATACATATTCTTATTCTTATGCTTATTCGATAGGTACAATACACATAGTACATAAACAACAATAATTCAAAATCAATAACTCATGCCACGACGACTACAACCCGGTGATAACAGTCTTAAATTTTCACAAAACTGTCACTACGGTCCTAAATTTTCACAAAACTGTCACTACAATCCGGTGACTGCGGTCCTAAGTTCTTATTCGATATTTTCACAAACCATAGCACAAATCAGAGTTCCAAAATTATCGTCTAGACATCACATATATACACAACAATACATATACCGTAACACATCATATTTTCAAATATATAATCACTTAGCTCAAATTTTGATAATCAAATATACACACATAACATATAGTTTAGAAAACACTAGCAAGATCGATCGAAACCTTACCTCAAAACCTGACCAGATCTGAATATAGCCTTTTTGACCATCTAAACGACGTTTTCTTGGAAAACACGAAACACGAAAGTTGTAGATAATGAAAAGATATTTCCGAAAACTCCAGAATCACCAAAATCCAACTTACGATGAATTTTCAACGAATTTTACAAGACTGTTGATTTATGCTGAGAAGAGCCCTACGAATTTTTATATTGAAAACGGGGAAGACGAATATAATGTATTTATAACGATACAAAACCTTATATCTTAACCTACAAATTATCCATATTAGAATCTGATGCAAATTTTAGGCCCATTAGTCTAATTCAATTTTAAATCCTAGTCTTTTTCTAATTTTAATACTCTTTATTCTATTATTCAATTATTAATCTAATTCTAAAAATTACGGGATATAACATACTACCCTCCTTAAAAAGAATTTGGTCCCCAAATTCACAACAATCCTATCAACTCCCTCTAATATCCTATAGGTCAAACTTAAACTAAGGTCCACGGGAACACATCCTAGGGAATGTACCAGTCCCATACCTAATACACTCCGAAGAACACCTTGCTCTTGATACCAATTGTAACGGCCCGCACTTCTGGACTATTAATTCTAAATCAAAACTAAAACAAAATACAATTTACTAATCCAAAATCTCTATTACAAAGGTCACTATTACAAACGCGCAGCTAAAAGCGGAAGTCCCAAAGTCAAACCACTTCAAATCCTAAGTCCTCGAAACTCCAATGATATCAAACCCGAACTTAGACGAAACCTGAAATTGTAAGGAATGAGCTGCGAAGCCCCGCAAGAAAACAATCGATCCAACTAGCAGGCCAAGTAACACACACACATATAACAAAATACGATAATTTATTACGATATGATATACGAAACAAAGACTTTCGATACATATTCTTATTCTTATGCTTATTCGATAGGTACAATACACATAGCACATAAACAACAATAATTCAAAATCAATAACTCATGCCAAGACCACTACAACCCGGTAATAACGGTCCTAAATTTTCACAAAACTGTCACTACAATCCGGTGATTGCGGTCCTAAGTTCTTATTCAATATTTTCACAAACCATGATACAAATCAGAGATCTAAAATTATCGTCTAGACATCACACATATACACAACAATACATATACCGTAACACATCATACTTTCAAATATATAATCACTTAGCCCAAATTTTGATAATCAAATATACACACATAACATACAGTTTAGAAAACACTAGCAAGATCGATCGAAACCTTACCTCAAAACCTGACCAGATCTGAATATAGCCTTTTTGACCATCTAAACGACGTTTTCTTGAAAAATACGAAACACGAAAGTTGTAGATAATGAAAAGATCTTTCCGAAAAGTCCAGAATCACCAAAATCAGACTTACAATGAATTTTCTACGAATTTTACAAGACTGCTGATTTATGCTGAGAAGAGTCCTACGAATTTTTATATTAAAAACGAGGAAGACGAATATGATGTATTTATAACGATACAAAACCCTATATCTTAACCTACCCATTAATCTAATTCAATTTTAAATCCTAGTGTTTTTCTAATTTTAATACTCTTTATTCTATTATTCAATTATTAATTTAATTCTAAAAATTACGGGATATTACAATAGGACAGGGATAGTTCTTGCGTTTTCCTGAATCTCAGTTGAAAGTTTAATATATTCCTTGTTTACATACACTTATATATATATCTCGGTTGTTAATAATTATTTGAGTGCTTCAGTTATACATTTTATGTCATCTTCAGTTTCAGATATCAAAAGCAGCAAAGAAAGAAATTGCGGCCGTATATAAACTAAGTTTTGGATGTAGATGCATAAGAAAATTACATACCATGATGGCAAGGCGAGCGACAAAAACACTATAGTATGAAGAAAGACACTCAGCACTGGCGCAACGAAGATTTCCATGTTGAGCATCCCTAAGGAAGGGTCTCTGGTTTCTAGGAGATTGAGTATATGCTCCCCAGGACTTGGCAAAGCTAGGAAATTTGATGAAAATCTTTCTCAGCGAAGACCCCATCAGCTCAGCTCTGTTGTTGCTGCTAAATAAATACTACTCAACACTGGGACCCAAGAGCTATCCTATTTGCTATTCACAATAATTTCACTCCTTATGACTCATGGGAATATGAGAAAGCATTAAGCAACTATATAAACACCAGAGACACACAGACTAAATTGTGCGTAATTGAAAGGTGGAGGGAAATGTGTTGTAATATTTAATTGATCTATCTTACACTTGATAGCTACCCCTGTGGAAAAATTGACAAACTCTGGTTCATCCAAAGACAACAACTCCAAGGAGCTATATTAACTTTATGCTGAACAGTAAAAAAATGAGTAGTAAGTGGGTGCATTGCTGAGTAAAAAACCACTTTTGGAGATTTGACAAGTGAGGAAAACCTTAAGAAACAGGAGTCCTGGTGAATCTATCCAGAAAAGTTATAACATCTAAAAGTAAGATTGTTGTGATCTATTTTGTTATAATATAATTTACAAGATTGTGATCATTAAGTGGACTCACTCAAAATAATAAAGTTACTTCACCACTTCTACTAGTTAAAAAACACAGCTCCTTTGATTTATCAAGATCCCGCCAAATTAGCAAAAAAAAAAATCCTGCCACTGCCATATTTTTTCCTTGTCACATATACATGACTCTTTCGCAGGCTATAAGTAGAAAACTAGAATTTTACCTGAACATTTCAAGTTCAAAAAGCATCCACAATCTTAAAATTATCTAGCTTCAAGTTGGTCCCTTATCATTACTTGCATTTACAATATAGGGCAGGCATTTAACTATTGAAGCACTGCATCAGGTTCTTACTTCATTTTAAAACAGAACTACAAACATTAATCAAAATGTTTATGTTACCATAATCTCCGGTTAATACAAATAATATAAGTATGTGTATGCGAATAATAAAGTAATAAACTGTAAAAAATAAAGAAAAGAATATGAAGGAGACGTTCTCGAGTGCAGTCGTATAACTGTCTCCTTAAAGCTATTATGACCCGCACTATATGTGCGAGTCGTTAGCCTCCCGGGATAAAACGAGAAGACGATGGTATTGCACGAACAGCGCCTTCCGCGAACTAGAACGGAGTAAGAAATTATCACCGGAACAGAGAGAGGGTAGGGTTTGTGTTTAGGAGGCGGTGTTTTGTATATCAAATGAATACTTAACCCTAAACCTAATACGATATTATATAGGCTCGAGAAAACGTGTGCGCTATTCCACGTATCATTAATTAAACCACGTTAATTAATCAATCGGTTTATAAATCAAATCCGTAATTGAATCTGATTATTATTACGTTAAATCAATTATAATAATTCGTAGTCAAAACAAATTAAAATTATTAAATCCCAAGCCCAGTAGAAATTAAATTAGCAATACTGGTCCGTGATTATCCGGGCCAATTTTCTGCTACATTCGTGTTCGCACTTCGCACGCGGGCAAGCTCGAGGTGTTGGAGTAATACATAAGTAACACATTTGAACTCTACATAAGTGTTTTGCTATATAAAGCTATGTATGCTCCTTTGAAAAATCAATGTGGGACTTTTTTTTCTTCCACAAATTTCCACTACTAAAAGACCGACTTTGGATAATCATATATCATCCATCTCTTAGTCATTTTTAGTGATTCAAAGTGCCTCGTAAAGCTCTCTCGGAGGAGAACGCATTCCAAGTGTCACTCGTTGCGCACACACAATATTCCTCCACTCAAAATATGGCTCAAATTAACTTGACAGTATGGCACTACAACCCACATGGATGAGATTGGCATTTCATTAGCGCACACTAGATAGACAGACACGGAGGTTGACTTGGTGATAGTTTCTTCGATCAAATATAACATACGATAGGTAGAGAATGCTCCTTGAACCTCCACTCGAATAAGTATACCAACTTTACTGGTAGATAGTAGACGTGCTTGTCCTTGAACTGTTCGACCGTTTGTGTAAATGATGATATACTTATCACTATATCCTTTATGACTCGTTCAGTTCTCATGAGTGTGTCCATTTTGGCCATGGAACATCGTCCTAGTTCTGCAGGAGTTTCTAAAGAATTGTGCCTCACAATTCTCCTTTGAAGCGGCAACACTTCTCTCCCACATAGGTGATCTTTATCTTATTAAGTAACTCGCGTTTACTCAACTGAATTCCATGCGTTCATTCCTGAACTCCATGTATTCGTGAAAAGATCATTAAAAGCTCAAAAGCTTAACCTCGTACCATACGTGTCTCACTGTTTCCTCATCATAGGAACAAGACGGGGTTTCCCCCACAGTGATTTGGTCATCATGATTTAGTTGACTCATCGAACCAAGTTCTTGGGATCTCCATTCAGCATTGGTTGGGTGTCCACCATGACGCCGTTAAGAAACATGCTTAAGGCCTATCCATCTCGATGATTTCTCAACCACTTCTCTTGATAACCCTTTTGTTAGTGGATCCGTGATATTATCCTTTGATGGTATACGATCAATAATGATAATTCTGGTTGAGATCAATTGTCTAATAGAACTATGTATTCATCGTATGTGGCGAGACTTTCTATTATACATCGTGCTCTGTGCTTTACCAATAGCGGATTGACTGTCACAGTGTACCCCTATAGCACTCACAGGTTTTGGCCATCTCGGAATATCCTTTAAAAATTGGCGTAAATATTCAGCCTCTTCGGCGCATTTATCTGGTGCCACAAATTCAGCTTCCATCGTGTAATGAGTTATCACAGTTTGCTTTGAGAATTTCCATGAAATTGTCGCGCCGACTAGTTTAAACACATAGCCACTCATAGACTTTAGAGCCTTCTTGCTAGATATCCAGTTCACATTAGTATATCCCTCTAATACTGTTGGATATCCGCCATAGTGCAGTCCATAATCCTGAGTTCCTCTCAAGTACCTCAGTACCCTTATGATCGATTTCCAGTGATCAGCTCCCGGATTACTCGTAAACCTAAATAACTTGCTGATTGAGTATGAAATGTCTGGTCTAGTACAACTCATTAGGTACATCAGACTCCCAATTATCCTCGAGTATTCCAACTTGGAAACCGCTACACCTTTGTTCTTGGATAGATGTAAAGTCATGTCCACAGGTGTCCTAACTTTCTCAAAGTCATCCTTAGGAAACTTCTCAAAGATATTGTCAACATAATGAGGTTGACTCAATGCGAGTCCCTCTGATGTTCTAGAAATTTGGATTCCTAGAATCACGTTTTTTATTCCCATATCTTTCATGTCAAATATTTCCTTTAACATGTCATTTGTAGATTTGATCACTTCATCATTGCTTCCAGCAATAAGTAGATCGTCTACATACAATGTTATCATGACATAACCATTGTCATTGTCCTTGACATAACTGCTCTCGTTATATTTGTAATAGGCACAACTATCACATTCATTGATCTTGAAGCCATTTTGCAGCACGACCTTAAAAAATTTCTCATGTCATTTCATAGGCGCTTGCTTCAAGCCATACAGTGACTTCACTAGTCTACAGAATTTCCTCTCTTGTTCCGGGACAACGAACCCTTCAGGTTGTTCCATATAGATTTCCTCATTTATATCTCCATTTAGGAAAGCTGCTTTCACATCCATTTGATGTACTGCTAAATTTCGCATTGCAGCGATAGCAAACATCATCCTTATAGACGTTATTCTCGTTACTGGAGAATATATGTCAGAGTAATCAAGACCTTTCTGTTGCATGTATCCTTTAATTATAAGTCATGCCTTGTACTTATCGATAGTACCATCAGTTTTTAACTTCTTTTTGAAAACCTACTTGCTGCCTAACGGTTTACAGCCATTTGGAAAATCAACTAATTCCCAAGTATGATTCTGAAGAATTGAATCAACTTCATTTTTAATGGCCTCTTTCCACATGGGGCCATCAGGTGAGGTAACTGCTTCCTTATAGGTTTCCGGGTCACCTTCCTCGAGCAAATAGGTCATAAAGTCAGGCCCGTGGGATTTCTCAGTACGTTGTCTTTTGTTCCTTCTCACTACCCCATATTCTCGTCCTCAATTTATTTCACTCTCATTATTATCATCTATAGACTCATGAGCTCGTTTAGATGTTATAGGAGGTTCATTTCCTGGATTACAAGGAAACGTCGTCTCAAAGAATGAGGCATTCCTAGATTCCATAATCATATTATTCTGAATGTCAGGAATCTTGGAATCATATATAAGAAACCGATATGTAGTGCTATGTGGTGGACATCCTATGAAGATACAATTCACAGTCTTTGGACCAATCTTCACCTTCTTAGGTGGAGGGATCGGTACCTTTGCTAGGCACCCCCCACTTGTAACGCCCTCCAGACCCAAGGTATAAGTCTGGGGGTTACTAGCTAATCTCCAAACCTGTGCAAACTGAATAACAAATTTTAAAGAAATATAACTAAACCCCTTTTACACTAACCAGGATCTTTTAGGTTGAAGTATGAAAACAAGAACCACTAACTACTTTATTACAAACCAAACTCAAAATCTTACAACTCTCTTTATTACAAACCATTGTCTAACCAGTTTTAAACTAATTTTATCTTTTATTCGAACACACACACTAACTATCTACATTCCACCTATTCAGGCAACTCAAAGCTTTCTTCCTGGATTGGGATCAACACCTTGGGTATGAGAGGATCCGGAGGCTTGACCCGCTTCTTTACCACTCGAGTCCTGATGGGTTTCATATTCCTTCTTAGCTAAAAACAATAAGGTGAATAAAAACAAAAAGGGGTGAGCCAAAATTGCTCAACAAGTACGCAAAATATAAATAGTGTTAAAGCAGTATAAATGAGTCGGTAATATAGGTATATCTATAAAGATATAACCCCGCGAGAATAGAAAGAAGGCCACTGCTGGCGAGTATAAACGAACTAAACTGGACACAAGTTCGTATCTATACCCTGCTGATCAACCAGGATACAGTGCAGATCTATATCTCATTATATAGATCCATTCGGGCACCCAGGCACTACGACCCATCTCAAAGATCCGGTTATGTTCCGGTCCTTAGGATTAAGTAAACTTAATCCCCAAAAATATCACTATCCAGTCCATGGAGTAGCAACCGGAATAATCGTTATACTTTGATATATTCAAATCACCAGAATATATCATTATATGTGAGTAAAAATTGGAATATTAATAAGGAATTCAAAAGAAAAGAGACATCAAGAATTGAAATGAATATGAACAAAAGAATAACAAGTGTGTATCAGTGTTTACGAATAAGAATCAAAAGCGTGCAAGCGTGATAAGAATTTGAAGAAATATCACTATTCTGAAATTAGAATAGGGGAAAAACTTGCCTTCTACGCGACTCACTTCAATTATATCACCTTCGTCTATCACCGACTCAACCTGCCTTGTTAGCTTAGCTTTTGTTAGAGAAATAGACGGGTATAGTCATTTCGTACTTCAATTGCGTCTTGAACCGACTTCACATCGTTCCTATTGTCTACCCATGCGCTTATGATTGACTCGTATATTATATATTAACACGTAAGAATCGATTAACCACATAATACACATAAGCACATAAGTCACATAATCATTTTTATAGTTAAAATAATTTTTAGAATCAAAATCGACTCGCTGATCGCATATCTGATCATTATCTAACTCGTTCCCTATTTTTCAGAATTTATCGGACTCGTCTTGGCACGCAATTTGGCTTATAATCAAATAAATAACAAGGTCAACTAATTTCTAGAATAAATTAGGTTTTAATGCTATTTTTAATGAAATTATTTCATTTTTCTGAGTCAAAGGGCTTTCGTTTCGCTCGAATCGGACTAACGATCTAATTAATATCGATTAAACACAGATAATTCAATTTATTATTCAATATAAATAATTATTACTGATTTTTAAGCCCTAAAATAATTTTTTAATAATTATTTAAGAAAAAATAGAACTGAAAATGATTTTTCTATAATTTTTGGAATTAAAATAAATTTATTATGATTTATTGAAAATTATTTGATTAATTATCAAAATTATTAATCATTTTTAAATAATTAATAAATAATTATTAATTAATAAATATTTAAGAAAATAATTAAATCTGATTTTTAGAAAATATTTCAGAATTATTTATAATATAAATAAATTAATTAATTAATTTATAAAATAAATAAAACTGATTTTTAAAATTAATAAAAAAAAAGTAAAAAATATAATTTTCAGAAACACTTTTCAAAAAATTAATTCTGACAATTTCAGATCAAAACCACGTTAACTAAACGGGTCAACCGGTTCACAATCCGGGTCTTGAAGAACATGACCGCATTTTTCCAGAACCAGCCAAAATCAGGCCAAAAACACAACTGTTTGATGTGTTTTTCACAGGGTTTCAATTCCACTCAACTGCAGCAACTCATCTCCGGCCAAAACATACCAAAAACATTCCTGAATCCTCAACTCCGATCAAAACCGACATGAACTCCGGCCAAAATACGAAATCATAGAATCGTACATGAAACTCAATGCTTTATAGTGCAAATCAAAGATAAGAACATGTACAATCAAATTTTGAAAATCGAACATAAACCCTAATAATCGAACTTTGCTATCCAGACATCGTTTGTTCAATTAAACACCATGAATCGATTGCAAATAACATCAAGAAGCTATATCAATTATCAAAACATCATAATAACCCTAGAGTCAAAAAGCCCTAATTCAAACATAAACCCTAGAAATCGAAAATCAAAAACTACGAATTAAAACACGAAATTGATGCTAGAAACAGAAAGAACAGATGAAAACCTTTGATTTGGGTACTTGAATCACTTGGTTTGATGCAGTAATCAGTTCGAAATCGTCGATTGAATCCTTGACCCGACTCTGTTCTTCCCGACCCGATTTGCAGAGAATTTGTGTATTTTCTGATTTTTAATTAATTAATTAATAATAATTAAATAAAAATTAGGCTATTTATAGTAGTAAAATTAATACTCCTAATTAAAATTAAGGCCCTAAATCTACATCTTTTAAAATTAATAAGCCCCTAATTTTATAATTTTTGAGTATTAAAATTTGATTTATAAATATTTTATATATACAATATATATGCCAAAATTTCCAAAAATTGTGAATAATGCAAAAATACAAAGAAATGGTATAAATGAAAGTCGTATAATTTTATACAAATAAAAATGTGATTTTTGTGGAGGTTTTAACACCCAATGGGGCCCAGAAAAGTCATTTTTCGCGAAAGGAGAAAATTTGTAAAATACCTAGATGTTCAGAATAATGCGATGGTAAAAGACATTTGATTAAAAATAAGGCCCATTGTTATATTTGAAATACCTGCTTCAAAATTATGATTCGGGTCGTAAAATTTTTGAAATGAAAGCTATAAATGCAAAAATAAAATATTTGAAAAATATCTTAAAAATACCTGGACGACACAAAATGCACAAAACACATAGCAATTAGGGTTTGACAATTAATTACACAGAAATGATACATTAACACACATAATTTATTATAAATATGATATAATACACAAATGAGGATATTTTTTTAACATTTCACTCTCAAGTTCCCAGGTTGATTCTTCAACCATAGGGTTTCTCCACAATACTCGCACTAAAAATACAGACTTATTCCTCAACACTCTCTCTTGCCGATCTAAAATTCTTACCGGCTGTTCTACAAAAGACAAATCAGGTTGGATATCTACCGGTTCATGCTCTATTACATGCCTAGAATCAGGATTATATCGCTTAAGCATTGACACGTGTTGGTGAGACTACGTAGCTGTATGAACAATTACGTGATAACTCAACACAATAACAACACTAGAACATGACAGGTTTATAATACTACGTCTACACAAGAAATCAGGAAGAATGAAGACAAGGCAAATACAAAGAATCAGGAGATTAGAAGAAGGCTGGAAGTCTGTCTACAGGTCACTGAAAGAAGTTCATTAATATGTTCATGCCTCAGTGAAGAACAAAGGTTAAAGACTTTCAGGGTTTTAGAAATATTGAAGATTTAGTTTACAAGTGCTACCGGAAGATTTCAGTGTATTGGCATTGATTGAAAATAGACAGTGTTCGAAGCATAGGAATCTGAAGAATTGAAGACAGAGTATAGACAGAGGTTAATGAAGACGTTGTCTAAAGTACCAGAAAGGATTCCAGTGAAAGTACAGTTGTTTATTGACAGTCAGTGTCCGAAGCAATAAAGTTGAGGCAAGCTTAACAATGTAATCAAGGCTATAATACGAAGACCTGAATCGGGGTTTGTCGTCTGTGAACCAGACCAGTTGCACAAGGCGTCAACAGCTCGTGAAAGGAATCTGGGTATTATTTATAGAAGGATTGTTAAGTTGGGGAACGTACTTGGATTGAACGTTTATCTGTTAAAGTACGAGAAGAGGTGCGCGGGGTATACAACTCAATAGCTCAGGGGACTGGCGAAGCTCAAAGTTTAATTGTTAAATTAAATAAATTATTTAATGGACTTTAATATAATTTATTTAATAAACTTAAAATGATTTATCTTATAAACTTTAAATAAGTTTATTTTATAAATCTAAATTAGTTTATTTATATAAGTTATATTTAAGTTTATTTTATAAATTAGTTTAATTACAATTTAAACTTAAAAAGAAAAAGAAAACAAAAAGAAGAGAAAAAGAAAGGAAAAAGAAAAAGGAAAAAGAAAAAGGAAAAAGAAAAAAAGAAATAGAAAACAAAAATAAAAAGGAAAAAGAAATAGAAAATAAAAGAAAAACCAAAACAAAGGACCAGGTTGTGGTCGTTGGTTTGTTTACAAAATCAAGTACATTTATATGTACTGGTTAAACAAACTTGTCGCCACACAATCAGCTACTCCCTCCTGTACCATTGTCGCCACAGAGAAGTTATGTAAATGAAGTTAAGTACAAAAGTATGTACTATGTTGTCGCCACAGAGCACAGCTAATTGGTGTCGCCACAGAAAAGAATATTCCCTGTCGCCACAGAACTTGTACCTCCTGTCGCCACAGAAGCACTCAACCTCAGCCACACAATTTATTGGATAAAGTCCACACTTTGCAGCAGAAGATATAAAGCCGTTCATTCTGAAATATTTTCTGTTCATCTTCTCTCCCAAAAAGAGAAGTGAAATGGCAGCGGAGATTTATAGAGGAGTTCAAGCTCTCACCGGAGTAACGTTATAATGCCCGATTTAATTCTTGTATATTCTTAGGGGCATTATAATCGTTACCCGATAATTAAATCCTAATACAAACAAAAGCTAGATTATTGTATAGGATTTGATTTGTAAATCTTTGTAGTAGTTAGGAACTTTGTTGTTCTTAGATTGTAGCCGGTTAATTTATTTACCGGAGTGTAGGAACACCCTCGAGGATTTATATACGAATATATATTTCCTCGAATATCTTGTGTTCCTCGTTTTTATCGTTCCAAACACTATGCACCGAAAGGAGAAAATTTGTAAAATACTTAGATGTTCAGAATAATGCGATGGTAAAAGCCATTTGATGAAAAAAGGCCCATTGTTTTATTTGAAATACCTACTTTAAAATCATGATTCGGGTCGTAAAACTTTTGAAATGAAAGCTATCAATGCAAAACTAAAGTATCTGAAAAAAATCTTAAAAATACTTGGACGACACAGAATGCACGAAACACATAGCAATTAGGATTTGGTAGTTAATTATACATAAATGATACATTAACACACATAATTTATTATAAATATGATATAATACAGAAGTAAATTTCCTAGACGTTACAACACTTCCAGGTGTTGGAAATTAGTTTCTTTTTTGTTCCACATTTCTTAAGGACTTACATCCTTATTCTTGTGCATGGTAATATTTAAAATATTATTTGCGCTTAAGATGGCTTCCCCCCCCCCGCATCGACTTCAGAATTTCAGAGCTTAGCAACATCACATTCATCATCTTTTTGAGAGTGCGATTCTTCCTCTCAGCCACTCCATTTGACTGAGGGGAGTATGGTGCAGTGACCTCATGGATTATACCATGATGTGAACTGAATTCCCCAAAGGGTTTAATATATTCACCTCCACGATCAATTCATATCATTTTGATTTTCCCAGATTGTTGTGTCTCAACTTCTTCCTTATAGATTTTAAATTTATGTATAGCTTCGTCTTTGGTTTTCAGCAAATATACATAGCAGTATTTTGTACAGTCATCTATGAATGTAATTAAATACTTGTCTCCTCCTCTTATTGGAGCAAATTTTAAATCACATATATCGCTATGTATTAGGTCTAGCACTTTGGTGTTTCTTTCCACACGTTTAAATGATGATCTCGTTAAGTCTGCCTCAACACAAGTATGACACTTATGTTTTGAATCAATTATTAATTTTGGTATGTATTATTTTACACTTAACCTTCGTAAAGTGTCATAATTAACATGTCCTAATCTAGCATGCCATAAACTAGGAGACTCAAGCAAGTAAGCAGAAGAATTCTTCATTTCATTATCGTCATTAATGTACATAACATTGAGCTTAAAAAGTTCATCGGTTACATAGTCCTTGCCAACAAACATACCACTCTTATACAAAATAACTTTATCTGACTCAATTACAATACGAAATCCGTGCTTATTCAACAAAGAACCAGACACAAGGTTCTTGCGAATATCAGGCACATATGGTACATTCTTCAAAGTCAGATTCTTCCCACATGTAATCTTCAGTATCATCGTTCCTTCACCTTCAATGGTAGAAGTCGCTGAATTCCCCATGTAAAGCTTCCACCAGCATCGGAAGCTTTAAGTCTAGAGAAAATCACTTTATCTGAGCAAACATGCCTAGTAGCACCAGTATCAATCCACCACTCACGCAGATTAGAGCCGACTAGGTTCACTTTCAACATGTTTTCCTTCTCAGTAGCAACATTCATTTTCTTCTCAGATTCCTTGTTGTCTTCTTCAATACGAAGTCTGAGAATTAGATCATCCATGGTCATCACCTTTCGCTTGTGCCTAAGGTAGTTCTTGAATATTTTCCATGCATGTGGCAGCTTTTCAATCACAGCAGCAACTTGAAAAGATTCACTAATGACCATTCCCTCAGCATAAATTTCATGAATGATCACCTGCAGTTCTTGCATCTGACTAACCACGGTCTTAAAATCTGCCATTTAATAGTCAAGAAAGCTGCCAACAATCCACTTCTTCGCCTCAGCATCCTCGGTTTTATACTAATGGTCAAGTAACTCCAATAAGGCCTTAGATGTTGGCTATGAGCTATACACGTTATACAACGAGTCAGCCAGGCAGTTCAGTACATAATTCCGATATATGTAGTCGGAGTGCTTCCAAGCATCCACAACATACAAAGTCTACGCATTGCTCTCTCCAGTAAACAATGGTACCTCTTCCTTTTGGAAGTGATCCCGATGCAACGTGGTCATATAAAAGTGCATCTTTTGCTGCCAACATTTGAAGTTCGTTCCGTTGAACTTCTCGGGTTTATCAGTGTGTGTAGCAGGCACAGTTGGCATAACATGTGCAACAGGCACCGCAGGTGTGATAGATGGTACGTGCGTCTGTACTACAGGTGAATGTACACCGGTAAGCACCACAACTACAATTTGAGGAACGAATCATGTCGGCATCTATCCAAGAGGCACACTAAACTGTCCAATGACAGTGTGTCCCACAGGCACATATCCCAAAGCCACATGTCCAACAGGTGTCTGGCCCCTATCAAATACTACGATATGTGTGTTAGTGTTAGGCGCCTGCTGGTGAACCCCATCAGATCCAGCGATCTGTGCGTTGAGATCAGCCGTCGTATTCATCGTATTGTTCACAGTGTTATTGTCCATAGAACTGTTACTCAACAAAATAGGCAGAGACAGATGTATTAGTTAGAGATAATAAATAATAATTACTTTAAGATTGTTACCACAATCTGCGATTAATACAAATAATATAAGTGTGTGTGTGCGAATAACAGAGTAATAAAATGCGAAAAATAAACGAAAGGATATGAAGGAGACGATCTCGAGTCCAGTCGTATAACTGTCTCCTTAAAGCTATTACGACCCTCACCGTATGTGCGAGTCGTTAGCCTCCCACGATAAAACGAGAAGACGGCAATGTTGCACGAACTATCATTGGAACAGAGAGAGGGTTGGGTTTGTGTTTAGGAGGCGGCTATATTTTTGTATATCGAATGAATACCTAACCTAAGCCTAATAGATATTATATAGGCTCGAGGAAACGCGTGCGCTACTCTACGCGTAATTAACTAAACCTCGTTAATTAATCAATCGGTTAGTAAATCAAATCCGTAATTGAATCTGATTATTATTACGTCAAATTAATTATAATAATCCGTAGTCAAAACGAATTAAAATTATTACAACCCAAGCCCGGTTGAAATTAAATTAGCAAAACTAGTCTTTGATTATTTGGGCCAATTTTCTGCTACATTCTTGTCCGCACGTCGCACACGCGGGCAAGCTCGAAGGCTTTGCAAGCCTCGAATTGTCCCTTGAAAATCCATTATTTGCACCCCCTGCGCGTGCGCGTAGGTGTTGGAGCAATACATAAGTTACACATTTGAACACTACATAAGTGTTTTTCTATATAAAGCTATGCATGTTCCTTTGCAAAATCAACGTGGGACTTTCTTTTCTTCCGCAAAATTCCACTACTAAGAGACCAACTTTGAATGATCATATCTCATCCTGTATGATCATATCTTATTCATCTTTTAGTCATTTTTAGTGATTTAAAGTATATCGGAAAGCTCTTACGGAAATTAAGATTTAAAAATTTTAACACTACTATGATCTATTTTGACTATCAGTTTATCAGAATCACATCTTAATTTGGTATGGATCCTTTTAATGGTCTTGGCTTTCATTTCCATCTTTCTTAATTCCAACATATCTAACTTCATTTGAAATTTGAGGTGAAATACGGGAGTTGTACATTTAGATGTTCGCAGTATAATTTTAGTTAAAATCGTAAAATAAATTATATGTGTTGTTTGACCAAATTGTTTAACCGCAACAATACAGTATAAATTTTAAATCGCGCAAATCGCACCTTGTATATATATAATTAATTGTAAAAAATTAAATTTGTATAAATATTTACAATTCAAAATAGATATATTTGATATAATTATGCCTTTTGAACGAGAATCTGTCACTTATGTACGATTTATCTTAGTTCACGTGATTTGCAGGGTATTGTGTTAGCCCGTGGAGTTTACCACCTGCGAATTTGAAGGGAAGCGGCCACAGATTCTTTACAGAAAAAAATATTATTCTAAATATTATACTAACAAATTAGATAACCAGAATGAATCACATAAAGTGAGCACAAATTTGAGATATGTATATACTTGAGCTTAATACATGTATATCCAAATTTTCTAATAATACAATCGTTACATATGTAAATGTGTTAGTCCAATATAACTATTTAATAATAAATCTTGATAATAGAATAATAAATCTCTAATAATAATATAGAATATAGTATGAATAAATATAAAATATAATATGAATAAATTTATATAATATAAATATACATATTATTTTATAAATTACTGTACGGTCCAGTTTGAACTATAATATCGAAAACTCGTACTGCAACTTTCACTGCATCACCCGATTTATGAAAATTCAAAACCACAGCACACAAATTAAAAACCAAGTTTTAACACCTATACATGATAAATATGTAACACCCCCCTCCACTATATTTGTAAAAATGATAGTATAGACATATGACTCGCCGTCATATACATATATTAGTAATACGTATTAGTAATACGTATTTTATAAATGAATAACTCGTGTAATTTTTTTTTTAGAAAATTATAAAAAAGAAAAGTTAAATTATGACACATTCAGGAGATGTGTATCACTACTTACTTCTAATTTTGTTTGTTTATTTATTTTTTTACTTTTTTAGTGTAATACCCATTTATTAAATTTACCCATTCCTAAAATACGTAATTGTTAGGAATATATGTGTATTAGTTTGATGATATGTTTAACAAAACACTTAAGTAGAAGTTTAGTGTTTGTAGCCTCAACGGATAAGACTACTTTGGCTATCCGTTGATGGTGCAGCTTTACTTAGAAATAAGTCTAGTGTTGTAGCACATTTCAGTCTCTGTATTTAAGATATAATTCTTAGAAGTTTAGAGAAAATATAAGTCATGTTGATTACTAGAAGATATGCAAATAGGAAGGCCAATTGTAAATATTTCATGCCTTGTAATTTTGTATAAATGAAGTGGTATCAACGGATGTCTTAAAGACCTTCAACGGATGAGAAACAAAGCTTCAACGGATGTCTCTAAAGCTTCAACGGATGTCTCTAAAGCTTCAACGGATAGAGCTTCAACTGCTAACACATCAACGGATAAAGCCATCAACGGATGAAGGCTTCAACGGATGTTCTGTTAAATAGCAGTTGATAAGTGGTAGTTGTAACAGCAGACAGAGGCACATGGGTTGACAGAGATAACTGAAATGTGGAAGCCTAATTTCAGGAACATCAGAAAAAGCAGCCGTTCTACTCTAGTACAAAGAGGCAATAGTCAACAAAGTACTTGAGTGATATGGAGAAGAAACAAGTGGAGAACTTATTTTATTATTGTATTTTTATCTTTGTCTTCACTTGTACACTTGGTGATATAAAAACCAAGTAGCAGCTAGTAATTAGAAAAGAATTTTTCCAGTGCTGTTTAGAAAAATCTTGAGAGAAAAATTATCTAGTTTGTACTAGGACGCAGCTGTGATCAACATCTTGAATCACAGATTTTCTGAAATACCATCTCTGGTGGAACAACAATCCACCAGAAAAGTTTTTAAGGTCTGTTGTGTTCTTTACATCAGTGCTTGAATATATATCTGTCTGTATTAGCTTAAAGCAATTCACACACTTGTTTATCTTGAACACAAAGCCTTTAAAACTGCTCAAAACTTGAAAAAGTTTTGAGATTTACATTCAACCCCCCTTCTGTAAATCTCATTGTTAGTCCTCTAGGAATAATAATTGGTATCAGAGCAAGCTCTTGACACACAAAGAGTTTAAAGGTCTTGGAAACTAACAAAGATGAGTAAGAAGGATATTGGAGTAAAAATCCCAGTTCTTGACAAAGACAGTTATCACCATTGGAAGGTGAAAATGCACCTTCATCTACTCTCCCAAGATAAAGGTTATGTAAACTGCATTGAGAATGGTCCTCATATTCCCCACAAAGTAGCCACAGTTGCTACGGCCACAATTGTTGTTGGTCAATCCATTCCAAAACCTAGAGCAGAATGGACAATGGAAGACACAGAAGAAGTCCACAAGGATAAGAAGGCTATGAAAATTTTGTTTAATGGTCTTGACAAGGATATGTTTGATAATGTGATAAATTGCACAACTGCCAAAGAGGTTTGGGACACAGTTCAGCTACTGTGTGAAGGTACAGAACAAGTAAAAGAAAACAAAATGCAGCTTCTCATTCAACAGTATGAGTATTTTCATTTTGAAGAAAATGAATCTTTAAATGACACATTCAATAGATTCCAAAAGCCTTTGAATGGACTGAAGCTGTATGGTAGAGTGTACCAGGTGAATGATTCAAATCTTAAATTTTTAAGATCCTTGCCAAAGGAATGGAAACCCATGACTGTCTCCTTGAGAAACTCTCAAGATTATAAGGACTTCACTCTTGAAAGATTATATGGAATCTTGAAGACTTATGAACTAGAGCTGGAACAGGATGAGGTATTGGAGAAGGGAAGAAAGAAAGGAGGTTCAGTTGCCTTGGTAGCTGAAAACGAGAAAGAATGCAGACAAGAAACTGTGAGATCTACATCAAACTCCAAAGATGGCACAAGCAAATCAAAATCAAGCAAGGGTAAGGAGCAAGTTGCTGAAAATGAAGACAACTCCAGCCAAGATGACTCTGATGGTATTGATGAGCATCTTGCATTTCTGTCCAGAAGATTTGCAAAGATGAAATTTAGG
Organism: Apium graveolens; assembly: GCF_009905375.1. Lineage (NCBI taxonomy): Eukaryota > Viridiplantae > Streptophyta > Magnoliopsida > Apiales > Apiaceae > Apium > Apium graveolens. Next base: position 45,751,468 of record NC_133650.1, on the reverse strand, counting down.
AAAAACACTAGAGCCACTAAACCTCATAAGAACATGGTGGACAAATCCAAGTTCAAGTGTTTCAATTGTGGTATAAGTGGACACTTTGCAAGTGAGTGCAGAAAGCCAACTTCTGAAAAGAAGAAATTTGACCAAGTAGATTACAAAAAGAAATATTTTGATCTGCTCAAGCAAAAGGAGAGGGCTTTCATTACTCAAGAAAAAGACTGGGCAGCTGATGGAGAAGAAGAGGATGAAGATGTGGAATATGTCAACTTGGCTCTCATGGCTGATTCTGAGGAAAATGAAGTTAGTTCATCAAGCAACTAGGTAATCACTACTGATTTAACACAGCTTACTAAAGAAGAGTGCAATGATGCTTTTAATGACATGTCTACTGAATTGTATCATTTGCGTGTGTCTCGTAAATCTCTTGCTAAAGAAAATAGTAGGATAAAAGAGAACAATCTGTTTTTAAGTAATAGAAATGCTGTGTTAGAAGATAAGTTGATTGATCTAGAGAAAACTAAGCTACATTGTATATCTGTTGAAAATGAACTAGCTGAATCTGTTAAGAAAGTAGAAATACTTTCCAATCAATTAGAGAGAGAGCAAGAGGTGATTAAAGCCTGGAAGACATCTAGGGATGTTAGTGCTCAAATTTCCAAGGTCCAAGGAATTGAATCATTCTGTGAGACTGCCTGGGATAAAAACAAAAAGAAACTGGAATTAATTGATGGGCTGTCAACGGATGTGGAATCAACGGATGATGAAAATTATCCGTTGAAGGAAGAAAAGGAGCATCCGTTGAAGGTTCCTCAATTAAAGCAGGCAGATGTTTCTAAAAGTGAAAATCTAAAGAAACTCAACAAAAAGTTTGGTTCAACTTCCAAGAACTTTGTCAAAGGAGAAGCAAGCACATCGAAAGATTTCAGTAAGGTGAATATAGGACACATGACCTTAGAACAGTTAAAGAATAGGCTCAAAGTGGTTGAGGATAAAAAGGAAACTAAAAGGAAATCTAATAGAAATGGGAAGGTAGGGGTTAACAAACATAACAATTACACACCTGATAAGTATGCTCCTAGAAAAAGCTGTGTGCATTATAGTAGTGTTAATCATCTATCTGCTAATTGCAAATCTATTAAGAAAACTCCCATACCTGTACCCTCTTCCATGCCTAATATGTCTGCATCACCTCTGCATGCTATGCCTGTTATGTCTCAACAGAATCCTTATGCACATTTTGCAAACATGCCATATTTTAACAATCCTTATCTTGCTGCATTTAGTATGCCTCAAATGCCATACAATATGCCAATATGGAATAACATGCTTGCACAATCCATGTCTTATCAAATTCCAAATGTGCTAAATGATTCTGTGACTAACCCTACACCTCAACCAACTACATCTAAGATCAAGGTTGACTCAAAGTTACCTAAGTCTAAAGATGCAGGAGGAATGAAGTCTAGGAGAAAGGCTAACAAGAATGGACCCAAGGAAACTTGGGTACCAAAATCAACTTGATTGATTTTATGGTGTGCAGGGAAAAAGAAGAAATCTATGGTACTTGGACAGTGGCTGTTCAAGACACATGACAGGAGATTTCTCCCTGCTCACTGAGTTTAAGGAGAGAGCTGGCCCTAGCATAACCTTTGGAGATGACAGCAAAGGGTTTACTATGGGATATGGCTTGATTTCAATAGGGAATGTCATCATTTATGAAGTTGCATTAGTTGATGGTCTCAAGCACAACTTACTGAGCATTAGTCAACTATGTGATAGAGGGAATACAATTTCCTTCAATTCAGAAGTCTGTGTTGTCACCAGTATGAAAGACAACAAAGTGATTCTAACTGGAGTTAGAAAAGGAAATGTGTACTTAGCTGACTTCAACTCTATAGATGCAGAATCTATTACTTGTCTCTTCAGCAAAGCAAGTCCAATTGAAAGTTGGCTATGGCACAAGAAGCTATCCCATTTGAATTTCAAGACAATGAATGATCTAGTCAAAAAGGACTTAGTCAGAGGAATTCCTCTTGTTGAATTCTCAAGAGATGGTTTGTATGATGCTTGTCAGAAAGGCAAACAAAGGAAAGCATCATTCAAAAAGAAGCTTGAAACAACAATTGATGAACCATTACAGCTGCTACATATGGATTTGTTTGGACCAGTCAATGTATTGTCAATTGCAAGAAAAAGATATTGCTTAGTGATTGTAGATGATTTCTCAAAGTTTTCATGAGTCTATTTTCTTGGATCAAAGGATGAAGCAAGTTAAATCATTATCAATCACATCAGGAAAGTCAATAATCATCTTGACTTGAAGGTTAGGAATATCAGGAGTGACAATGGAACTGAGTTCAAGAATTTGTCAATAAGGCTGTTCTGTGAAGGAAATGGAATCATGCATAAGTTCTCAGCTCCAAGAACACCTCAGCAAAATGGGGTAGTTGTTAGAAAGAACAGATCTTTGATTGAGGCTGCCAGAACAATGCTTGAAGAATCAAAGTTACCAACATATTTCTGGGCTGAAGCTGTTAATTGTGCCTGCTACACTCAGAATATTTCTTTGATCAATCAAACTAAAGGCATGACTCCTTATCAGTTGTTCAAGAGAAGAAAACCAACTCTAAACTTTCTTCATGTCTTTGGATGTAAATGCTTTATACTGAGAAATCAATCTGACCATAAAGGGAAGTTTGATGCAAAGGCTGATGAAGGGATATTTGTTGGTTACTCAGCTGGAAAATCGTATAGGGTCTACAATCTAAGAACCAACATTGTTATGAAATCTGTGCATGTTGTGTTTGATGATAAAAAGATTGATGGACTAACAGATGATGGACACAATGAGAGACTCAAATTTGACAACATTGAGATATATTATGATGATAGTGAAGAGGAGATTGATGGAGATGACACTTCAAAAGGGATTCAAAATATGCCCTTGGATAATGCACAAAATTCTGCATCCGTTGATAGAGGCAATGCAGTATCCGTTGAAAGACATAGTGCATCATCCGTTGAAGTACAAAATGAAGCATCCGTTGATCATAGTTCATCAACGGATAATCGATTTACATCATCAGTTGATAGAACTCCAAATTCCCTGCAAAGAACCAACAACTCAGGGGGAGTTTCAACTAATCAACACTCTGTCTCACATCATGACAATACTGAGCCCACCTCATCTAGAGCAAATCTTCCACCTCAAAGGAAATGGACCAAGAATCATCCCTTTGAACTGATCATTGGTGATGCATCATCTAAAGTGCAAACAAGAAAAGCTACTCAAGATGAATGTCTGTATAGTAGTTTTCTATCTCAGGAGGAACCTAAGAAAGTGGAAGAAGCTTTATTGGATCCAGATTGGATATTAGCTATGCAGGAAGAGCTGAACCAATTTGAGAGAAATAAAGTTTGGAAGCTGGTACCCAAACCAAAGAACAAGAGTCCTATTGACACAAAATGGGTATTCAGAAACAAGATGGATGAAAATGGCATTGTCATAAGGAATAAAGCCAGATTGGTTGCTAAAGGCTATTCTCAACAAGAGGGAATAGATTTTGATGAAACATATGCTCATGTTGCAAGACTTGAAGCCATCAGAATTTTTCTAGCCTATGCAGCCCATGCCAATTTCAAAGTCTATTAAATGGATGTCAAGAGTGCATTTCTAAATGGGAAATTGGAGGAAGAAGTCTATGTAAGTCAACCTCCAGGGTTTGAAGATCCAAATTTTCCAGACTATGTGTATTATCTGTTGAAAGCACTCTATGGACTGAAGCAAGCACCTAGAGCCTGGTATGAAACCCTATCAAAATTCCTTTTGGAGAATCACTTCACTAGAGGTACTGTTGATAAAACTCCCTTCTTTAGGAATGTTAATGGCTCTAGTATACTTGTTCAAATTTATGTAGATGACATAATATTTGGTTCTAAAGATAATAAACTTTGCAAAAAGTTTGCTAAGCTAATGCAAAGTAAGTATGAAATGAGCCTGATGGGAGAACTAACCTATTTTCTTGGTTTACAAGTTAAACAAGTTAGTGATGGAATTTTCATTAGTCAAACTAAATATATTCATGATCTTCTAAAAAGGTTTGACTTAATGGAATGTTCATCTGCAAGAACTCCTATGGCCACTGCCACCAAACTTGAATTGAATAAGACTGAAAGGTCTGTGGACATTACAAGTTATAGAGGCATGGTTGGTTCACTTTTATATTTAACTGCCAGTAGACCAGATATAATGTTTGCTACATGTCTGTGTGCTAGATTTCAAGCTGATCCTAGGGAGTCTCACTTAATTGCTATCAAGAGGATTTTCAGATATCTCAAGGGTACACCAAATTTAGGTATTTGGTATCCTAGAGAATCTGGCTTTGATCTAATTGGTTATTCAGATGTAGACTATGCAGGTTGCAAAATAGACAGGAAAAGTACAACAGGCTCCTGCCAATTCCTGGGAAACAAGCTTGTATCATGGTTTAGCAAAAAGCAAAATTCAGTCTCTACTTCTACAGCTGAGGCTGAATACATTGCTGCTGGAAGTTGTTGCTCTCAAGTGTTATGGATGAGGAATCAACTCCTTGATTATGGACTTCATGTTGATAGAATTCCTATCTTTTGTGACAACACAAGTGCCATAGCCATAACAGAGAATCCTGTGCAGCACTCAAAGACCAAGCACATTGATATCAAGTACCACTTCATCAGAGAGCATGTCATGAATGGTACAGTGGAACTACATTTTGTTCCAAGTGAACAACAAATTGCAGACATATTTACCAAGCCACTTGATGAATCAACCTTCATAAGATTGGTAAGTGAGCTAGGTATGCTTAATTACTCATAAAATTTATGTCCTAATTGCAATTTGAATTGAAGCCTGAAATGTATTAGTTGCTAGAACAAATTTGACTTCTTAACACAGATTATTCCATCAACGGATATTTCCTATCCGTTGAAAGTCAAAATTGTTCCATCAACGGATGTTCATTATCCGTTGAAAGACATATACATTTCTGGAATTTTTATCCGTCAACGGATAAAATTGTAGTACTTTTCAACGGATGATAATTTACTTTATCCGTTGAAATGTCACATCAGTCGATTCAGGTGTCTTACAGCCGTTGATTCTATTTTCTTAACCGTTGATACTCATACATACAGCTGTATGTATTTGTTTTAAAGGTAGTTTTTAGAATACTTACAGTTTATTCTTAAACGGCTGAAACTCACTTACATATATTTATTGTTTAATCTTTTATTTATGCTTTTTAATTTGAGAAAGTATATAAGCCCTTCTGATTTTTCATTTTTACTTTACGCTTTCTTGAAACTTCAAAGCTTTTACCATTTACTCTCTGCAAAACCTTCAAGTTATTCTCTGCAATTTCTACTTACAACAATGGCACCGGTAGTAAAAATTATGTCTCAATCTGGGTTCATCTATGAGAAGAACAATTTCATAGCTTTGGTAGCAAACAATGAAGCCCACTCAGATTATCACAAAATGATGGACTTCATCAAAAACTGTAAACTTAGCTATGCAATGCTGGAAGCCCCAACGATTTACTGTGAAGTAGTTGAGGAGATTTGGACAACTGCTGAGTTTAACTCCATAGATATTACCATCTCTTTCACTCTCAAAGGTAAAAATCACTGTGTTAACTGTGATGATTTACTAGCATGTTTTAAATTGCCTGAGAACAATGCCATGACACCACACACTGATAATGATGTATCCAACATGTTAGATTCCATAGGTTATTCTCTTAACTCTGCTAGTTTAGGGAGTATTAAAAGAAAAGGCCTTAGGAAAGAATGGAGTTTTCTTGGGGATGCCTTTATCAAGGTTTTCTCTGGGAAAATTAGTAATTTTGATGCCATAACTTCATCTCTTGTTAATATGCTCTATATGCTTGTTTCTGATAGGTATTTTAACTTTAGCAATTATGTTATGCTAGAATTGGGTACTAGATTAGGTAACAAGGCTAATAGACCTAATAACATCTATTGTGCTAGATTCTTTATGTTATTGGCTAACCATGTTGCTGAAGGTTTGGTCATAACCAATGAGAATAATAAACTCAAGTGCTGGGCACAAGAGAAAAGAGTTCTTGCAGATTTATTGAGAATGGATCTCAACAGCAGTGTACCATTGGTATATTTACCAATCATGGATGCACATCAGGTAAGTGAGGTAATTGTTTCTACAACTCCTACTTCTTCCAACCCCTCTATTTCTTTATCTTCTAGTGTGCCCATGGAATCTGTGACAATGCCCCAACAGATTCCTACCAAGGTCACCAAAACTAAACTTTCAAAATCAAAGACAAAGAAAACCACCTCTGTTGTTTCTCAAAAGACAATAGTTGTAACACCTACCCTTAACCTTGAGGGGAGTGAACAGGGTGTGAGTGGTGAGGGGAGGGGTGAACATCAAAGAAACCCCCAGGATAAGGAAGGAGAGATAAGTGTTTCCCAAGCTAGCCAAGCCACAGTTTCTCAAAAAGCTGTGGTGGTTGAAAAGGTTACTAGCACATCCCAAGCTGCATTCTCCCAAAAGGATGTAACTATTGAAAATAGTTCCCAACCAGGAACACAGAACAAACGAGGGAGGGACACAGAAGCCAAACACTCACCAAAAAAAGCTTTTATTAGAAGAAAGAGGGCTAGAACCCAATCTTCTACACAGGGTGCACACACTGCACAGATACATCCATCTGTATCTATGCCTTCTCAAACTCAGTTTGATGTGGCTCCAACAAATGTGGAGTCACAGCCCCATTCTCTCACAATTAACACACATCAATCACCACACACTTCATCACCATCTCTGGATGTGGATATGTTATTCCCATCAATTCCTGATTCTCCCTCTTTACAACTCAGGGAGGAGCCCCACTCAAATACAGGTGATCATCATCTTTTAGATGATTTGTTGGATCACCCGCAAATTCTTTCAGATGTAATTGAAGGATCTGTGTCACCAAAAATCAAATCAATCCACACAGATTCAACAGTTATATCACTTTCAATTTCTACTTCTTTTCCTTCTTCAACGAATATCACTCATCCGTTGACAAGTGGTTGTTCTTCAACGGATAAGCTTAACAGCAGTTATCCGTTGATACCATCAGTGTCACCTTCAACGACTATTCTATATCCGTTGATAGTCTCTACACACACAACTGAAACAATTAACAATTCCAAGTGTAGAAGACATGATTACTATACAATCACTTTTAGGACTGAGGGAAGGGAGTGACAATTTGAGTGAGAGGCTGGGTTGCACCCAGGCAAAAGGAGAGATTGAGAGCTCAAATATGCATGCTATTTCTTCCAGCATGGCAAAAGTAAGTGAGAGGAGTACCACCTTAGTAGGTGAAGGTGAGGAAGTGAGGAGTGTGAGCCAGGGGGAGCCCCTGATGCAAGAATATAGAGAAAAAGAGAGAAAGGCAGGTACAGCAGATATAAGGGTGGATCCAGCCATTGCTAGTGAGTCAATGATTGTGGATGATGCTGAAAAGGAAAGACAATTTCAGCAACATTACAAAGCTGTAATTGATAACATTTCCTTGGATGCTGACACTTTTACTCATCCTGTGTCAGCCTATCAGTTGTTGGTTGCTCAGGGCAATGAGGAGGCAGAAAAGACACTACATCTAGTACATACAACAGAATCTCTTCAAAGGGATAAAGTTGCTATTAACAAGATGCCTTCTACAGCTGGTGAGTCATCTGAGGAATTTGGAGTAAATTCTGATGATGATGACTCTGTTTCTTTTGATGGAAGCATGAACTTAGGGGGAGATGAAAGCCCTAGTTCTATTCCAAATTTACCTGAATGGGCCTTGACAAAGGAGTCTACATCAGGGCAATTCAATGTCTCCTTAGTCAAACAAATCAGTACTATCCAACAAGCCATTCAGAAAACTTCACATGCTGGTACCAAGGCAATCCTTACAGCTCACCTGGACTCACTGCATCTTATGAAGTTGCAGCAAGTAAGACAGAATCTGAGTGTGGATGAACTCAAGAAGGATATTGCTGACTTGAAATCCTACAATTCTGAAAAATTGGATTCAGTCATGCCCTATGGTACAATGAAGGACTTATTGTTGAGGTTGAAAAAGTATTCAAATACTGAAAAGAGGCTGGCTAAGTTAGAAGACAGAGTCCAAGTTATTGAAAATTCTGTGGCCAGCATTCTTCACAACCAACAATCTCAAACAAGTCTACTTATGTAGCTGGCAAAGGCACAAAGCTTGACCCCTCTCCTTGATGATAAAAAAAAGGGGGAGAGAAAAAGGGAAGGGGAAGGAGAGCCATCTACAAAAATCCAGATATCTAAAGTGCTAGTTCCTGCCATCACTACTTCTCCTATTATGCAAATCAAAGGAAAGCCTGATGGAATTGACCTAATCCAGCTAGCAGCAGCTGAAATTCAAGTGAAAGAGCAAAGGAGGAGAATTGATGAAAGGGTGCAACAAGTGTTTGGCTCAACACAAGATAAATCAATATCTGTGAAACATAGCACAAAGGTTGAACCAATTATTATGGAGCACAAGCCAGAAAGGAGGAATAAGGTTGGAGAGACTTCTTTCAAGAATCTAAAACTAATGGTTCTCAAGCCCAACACTAGATCTAGCAAGGACTCCACAAAGAACCCCCTAGACTTTGCTCAGATGAAAGAAGTGGACTTTCCTCTTCCAAAGCCTGATGAAGACAAAGTTTTGGGTGCTAACATCATAAAGTAAAAGGAGACCAAGGACATAGTTGAAAGAATGAAAATGGCCATTATCTTTAGAGAGGGAAAGAGTATCTGTGTGATGCAAGGACATCCCAAATTTCCAAAGGCCAAGAGGGAAGAAACCAAAAGGTTGAAGAAAGAAGCTGAAAAACTCAAGGCTGACAAAAGAGCACAAGCAAAGCTTGAACAACAGCTAAAGTCAAGTCAAGTTGAAGGAGAGAAAGGAATTGAAGTCAGGGGTGAAGACAAGATTGCAAACCTAGATGAGGTTTTTGGGAGTATATTTGGTGAGAGTATGGAGGAAAGAGAGGAATGGCAGAAGGGAAACCGAAGAAAGGCCAAGGCACATAGAAGGAGTGAAGATAACACTGAAGAAACTAAATCAATATCTAAACCACTACCTTCCATACCTGAACCTTGTGTTGTTGATCCCACTATAAACATACATGGTGAACTAATCATCCCAAAAGAGGAACCTATTGATTGGGACACCATCAAATTGCCTACCTTTTTAACTACTCTTCTACTACCAAAGAAACAGAAAAGAAAATCCAAATCTACACCTCCCCTAACCTCTAAGAAATTCACTCAAAAACAAAAACCTAAGCCTAAGCCACCCATTTCTAAAGATGATTATGTTCACATCTGTGACATAAAAGAAATTTCAGACATTGAACTCTATCTGGATGAGCTGGAGGATGTAAGGGGAATAGCTGCCTACAGACAGCTACCAGAGAGATTGGTGTTGAGATATAAAGGAGCTGGGGAAAGAACATGGCCTCTCTACAGGATTCTGAATGAAGGCTATTCTACCTTGATCAGAGTCTTTTCAGCCATACAAAAGGATTCTGGCTTTACCAGGACTGCCAAGACTGAAATTCTCAACAAGATTGCCAACATAAGGAAAACTTGGAGGGAGCCCAATGCTTTGCCCAGAACTTTACTTATTCAAGAAAGGGGAATTACAATCCACAAATCACCTCATTGGTTGATGGAATTTAGAGATGATAAAGGAGTCAGAAGATTTTTCAGACTTGAAGACCAACTCAAGATTTCCAGCAATGAAACTCTCAAGGAAATGCAATCTAAGTTGGATATCAGTGATGAAGATGAAGCTGAATTCTACAGACAACTCCAACTCCAAATTGAGGAAAATGAAAAAGGGCTAGGAAAGAAAACAAGGGAACAAAGAAGAAAAAGATGATTTGCTCAGACTAGAGGAGCACCCTTGGAAATTCTGTAAATCTTCAATTACCTCCTAGTACATACACTTTTGCAGCACTTTTAAATTTCTACTTAGTTTCAATTCATATATTTGTTAAGTGTTTTGTTATCATCAAGTTAACCCTGAATTTATGTCTACAATTCTTATAGACATAAATAGGGGGAGATTGTTAGGAATATATGTGCATTAGTTTGATGATATGTTTAACAAAACACTTAAGTAGAAGTTTAGTGTTTGTAGCCTCAACGGATAAGACCACTTTGGCTATCCGTTGATGGTGCAGCTTTACTTAGAAATAAGTCTAGTGTTATAGCACATTTCAGTCTCTGTATTTAAGATATAATTCTTAGAAGTTGAGAGAAAATATAAGTCATGTTGATTACTAGAAGATATGCAAATAGGAAGGCCAATTGTAAATATTTCATGCCTTGTAATTTTGTATAAATGAAGTGGTATCAACGGATGTCTTAAAGACCTTCAACGGATGAGAAATAAAGCTTCAACGGATGTCTCTAAAGCTTCAACGGATGTCTCTAAAGCTTCAACGGATAGAGCTTCAACTGCTAACACATCAACGGATAAAGCCATCAACGGATGAAGGCTTCAACGAATGTTCTGTTAAATAGCAGTTGATAAGTGGTAGTTGTAACAGCAGACAGAGGCACATGGGTTGACAGAGATAACTGAAATGTGGAAGCCTAATTTCAGGAACATCAGAAAAAGCAGCCGTTCTACTCTAGTACAAAGAGGCAATAGTCAACAAAGTACTTGAGTGATATGGAGAAGAAACAAGTGGAGAACTTATTTTATTATTGTATTTTTATCTTTGTCTTCACTTGTACACTTGGTGATATAAAAACCAAGTAGCAGCTAGTAATTAGAAAAGAATTTTTCCAGTGCTGTTTAGAAAAATCTTGAGAGAAAAATTATCTAGTTTGTACTAGGACGCAGCTGTGATCAACATCTTGAATCACAGATTTTCTGAAATACCATCTCTAGTGGAACAACAATCCACCAGAAAAGTTTTTAAGGTCTGTTGTGTTCTTTACATCAGTGCTTGAATATATATCTGTCTGTATTAGCTTAAAGCAATTCACACACTTGTTTATCTTGAACACAAAGCCTTTAAAACTGCTCAAAACTTGAAAAAGTTTTGAGATTTACATTCAACCCCCCTTCTGTAAATCTCATTGTTAGTCCTCTAGGAATAACAGTAAGAGGTTGTTATTTTTTGGTCAAAAATTTTAAAAGTGGTAATATTGTCTTATTATTTATAAAAATATTATTTTTAGCCATCACCCTCCCGTATTTATAACGGGTGTAGGGCTAATCCCCTTCAAGTTTTCAACCGCATTAATCGTAATATTGTTCATAATTAAATCAAATTTTGCGGATAATTGTGAAATATGAATTGACTATAAATGAAATTTATAATAATCGCTTATTTAAAATTTAAATGCGATTTCAAAATTTCCAAAATTCCGAATAATAATATATATATAGTTAATTAAAAAAAATATTTGTAAAAAAAATTAAGCATGAAAACTAATAAGTTGTACGCAAATATGTTTATTTAAGTTATCTTATAATATGTACCAACAATCAATATACGAGTAATTTGTAAAAGGGATGGGGTTGAATACAAATTAAATTTTGTGCTTTTTGAACTTGACCAATTGTTAAAATGAAATAAGAACACAGGATATCAAGATTTATGGTGATTTGTTTTTTACTTACCACCCGAGTTACATATTGAATAAATAATCTGAATAAATTATAAGAATTTCACTGCTGCATTTTTCAGTTTTTTTTAAGAGATAGTGCTCTGCCTCTATTGAAAACTCTAGTTTCTTATTTCTTAGAGAATAAAATGATGATACTTGGTTTATATATCACCAAGTTACAATATTTGCCAGACAATACATGGCACAGTCTTCGAGGTCCAACTAGATTGCTTCTTTATTCTCTTTTCCGTGAGGCTTGACAAATGAGGCTATATTTTATCTTGATATATGGCTTTGAATATCCCTCCAATTTATTATGCATGAGAATGGAATGTTGAATGATGAAAATTACTGTGGTGATTAAGTTGATCTGAAAAACAGTTAAGCATTATTTGCATAAATTCTGAGGACAAGTTCTGATTATGTTCTGATGATTAAACTCTGAAGAAACCAGTCAGTATTTGTGTGAAGAATCACAAAAACAGTCATTCACTTTTTGAGTACAGAAGCCATGTTTTGATGACCATTAAATTCTGATAATAGTCAAGTTCTGATGCAAATCCCGATGGAAACTCTGATGCTTACGTGTCATTATTTAATTACTTGACTTATTTACTGTAACAGTCATTTTTATCAGAAAATAATTAAGTGAGATAAAAACAGTAATAATCATTTGGTTTATAGGTTGCGTGTTTGTTTTGAAAACAGCATGTGAGCAATAATTACTGCACATTTCCCGTGCCCACTAACCATTGTTTTGACTATTTACTACGTGACAGGTGTCAAATGTCTATTTTACTTCCAAAAAGAGCCATTGATTGGAAATAGTATATATATTTGAGTTAAAAGATTTCACAATCTTTTACCTACTCTTACTTTATCTATTATTTCTTTTACTCTCTCTCTCTCTCTCTCTCTCTCTCTCTCTCTCTCTCTCTCTCTCTCTCTCTCTCTCTCTCTCTTCTGACGGACTCTCTTACATGTATTTTATCAAACACCTTTTGTACGCACAACTTTTTACTTAATTTCTTACAGAAATGGCACCCAAGGACATCATCTTTAATAGAGCCAAGTTCGTCCCCAATAACTACATGGCTATTCTCAGCAAGGATGATGCTCCATCAAATCTTCATTTTATTCAAGATTTTCTGGCTAACAGTGAGATTGGGTATGTTTTGACCCAACCACAATTACTCTCAGGAACACAGATACTGGAGTTTTGGAGGACTGGTGTATATGATGATGGTGGTGAAAATGGGTCCCCAAGTATTATTTTTTTAACAGGGGAAGATGAGCATATGGTTACCTTGTCTACTGTTCGACAAGCTCTACACTTCGACAAGCTCTACACTTACCAGAAAATTGCACTTTTAATGCTCAGATTGAAGATCCACTGCTACAGGGTATGATGGTCAATCTTGGCTATGGGAAAAGTTTGTCCAAGGTGGGATAACTGAAAAGGCCCCACATCAGAAGGGAGTGGAGTTTCTTCTTTGACTGCATCACTAGAGCTTTTGCCAACAAGTGCTCAAATTTTGATGCCATTCCAATTCTGAGTCAGCAAATAGGGTATGCACTTCTTAATCAAACTCATTTTGATTATGCTACTGCTTTTTTGGATTTTATTGGGGATAGGATGAAGGAGGACCCAAATACTGTTTACTTTGCTAGATTTTGTCAACTCATTTACAGTTTTTGTTGTTCTGATAAGCCCCAAAACTTTAGTGATTCAATTCAACCTTTTAAGCTTGCTAAAAGGGCTTTCACAGACTTGTTATCTACTGATAATAAGAAAAACTTACTAAGACCCTTTCAAATTCCTAAATCTGTAAAACAGTTCTTAGTAAACTCTACCCCAACACACAAACACCCAAATTTCCTGAAGTTGCACCCTCTCAACCTCCACCTACACAACCTTCCAACTCTCAACCACAACCTACCATCAAAACCTATTTCCAACCAGCACAATCTTCTCAACCACAACCATCAACACCTACTTCCAAACCAACCTCTGGTACTTCCCAAAAGGTGCCATTTGTAAAATCTGCTATAACATCTAGTCCCCAACCTTCAAGAGCAAAATCTGTTCCTCAATCTCCACCAAGGAGAATGAGAAGGCTGATTCTGAGAGATGAATCAGATGAAGATGAGCAGGCATAGGTTCCCACATCAGAACCTGTAGAAGTAGAAGCTGAAAAAGAAATTTTTCAGAAGGAGGTAGAAGCTAAAGAGTCAACTCTTCAGAAAGAGAATAAAGCTGAGGGTTCTGGAATTCTGAAAAGGAAAAGACCTTCAAGTTCTGATACAAATAAAGTCACTCCTCCATCTAGAAGATCAAGGAAGATGAGAGCAGGTAGGCATATGGCACAACCTCAATCTGAGGATGTTACAGATGCTGAGGAAGGGGATCAGGAATCTCTGATCTCATCAGGACCTACGGTAATTGAAGCCCTTCCAGCACCTGAAAATACTGTTCATGACACAGTGATCACACCTCTTATCTCTCCACTCAAAGAAACTGATACAGTTGAAGATTCAGGATTAAGTCCTGAAATTGATATTCACAGGCTAAACATACCAACTGTCTTGTATCTGGAAGCACCAGCAAAGGAGACAACTCCACCTGTTTCTCCACTAAATGCTGAAGTTCCTACCACACCAATTCTGGATGTGGAAACAGACGAAGTTGTACCAGAATCACCTTCAGTGACACACATTTTAGTACTGTCAAAAGATGATGAGATTCTCTCAAGTTCTGGAGACAATGCTCCAGTAAAATGTTCCAATTCTTGGAAATGAGGCACTGCTTAAAAAGTTTGTTGAAGAAGATGCTCATGTTCCATGGGAAGAAACTCACAGAGGAGTTGAATGGACCATAAAGTGGAATGAATCTGACTTCATTCCCAGCTCAAAAGTTCTGTCAGATCATATTGCAAAAGCTGATGAGTTGTTGACAAATTCTGACTTCAAAGCTCAACTTAAAGTCACATCTCTCAGTACTAAAAATCTTCAGGGTCAACACTCCATTACTCATGAAAAGGTTGATAAACTTCTGGAAAAAGCTGATAAGCTGGACATGGAGATCAAACTAGACAAAAAGAGATTTATCAGACCAATTAAAGAGAAAGTGGAAGCTATTGAGGAGTCTCAAGAAAAGCAACAGGCCCAACTGACCGAGGTCCTGCAGAATCAAGCCTCTCAACAAGCACAACTCAATGAAATCCAATCTTCAGTGGAACTCCTTCTTTCACTACTCCTATCAGATGATGCCAAAAAAGGGAGAAGGTAGTTAAGTCCAAATGCTCTACTATTCAAACATTGAAGAAGAAGGATGATAAAGAAGATGACCAGGGAAACCCTAGCAAGGGCAAGGTTCAAGGTCATGGCAAGCATGGCTGCAAAGTTTCTTCACAGAAACTAATTTCTGATTCTAACAAATCTTCTATACAGAAGAATACAAGTTCTGAAGCTGTGAATGCTCAAGTTCTGAAAGCAAGTTCTGATAATCAGAGTCTGATATCAAGTTCTGATATTCTCATTCAAGGAGGAAGTCAAGACTCTCAGAAGTTTTTACAAACTCTGAAGCTTAAGGGAAGGGAGACTACTGTCTACTATAAGGATCCCAAGATTCGGACACTTGATGAAAAGATTGCTAGAAGATTATTTCTCAAGCATAATCATGGAATATATTTAGAGACTCTAAAGGAGGAGGAAGCTCGATTTGCAGCTGAGAAGATAAATCCTAAGTCTAAAGCTTCTAATGCAAAGAAACCTCCCAGGCCTAAGGAAAAAGGCATTGTGATCAAGGAAAGGTTAACTTTTGAGGCTTCAAAGCCCAAGACAAGATCATAAGTTGAGAGTGATCCAAAATCAAAAGGGAAAGAAAAGGTTGATGAACCAACAAAGATTCAGAAGAAGAAAATTCCTTCAGTTCTAATAGATCCTGCCTATCAAGCTACAATGCATGATGATGATACTCTGATAGAAGAGGAAGTTGAATCTTTGAAGAGAAGGAAGAAACTGAAAGAAACAGAGTTAACTACTGATAATGCTCAAGCTACTCAAACTCTGGAAACTCAGAGTTTATCAAATTCTGAGAAGCTATCTGCTCAAGAAGATAATGAAACAACAAATCCTGATCAAGTCATCAAGACATCAACCTCTGAAAGAGCTCAAGTTGATTTGAACAAGATGACAATTGCTCATAAGAAGAAGCTGCTATGGAACAAAGTTACTCCAATGGAACCTAAGTCCAATCTAATGATTAATCAACTTACAACGTTTGGGTTAAGAGCCAAGCAACCTAGAGATAGAGCTGGATTAGGTTCTGATGAAGAAAAGATACAAACATGAGTAGAAGTTACTCTCAAAGATCCTTTCATGTTGATAGAAAAACCATATGAATAAATTAAATAAAAGCACCTTGACAAAGTGATGTCTGCTAAAATTATGATGGATGCTCATGATATAGATGATCTAAAAGAGAAATTGATCTTATTTCTCAATGATGGCAGAACTTACAGACTAGCTGATACTGATTTGCTATAGAATTCTGTCAAAGAGCTTCAACATATTCACTACCTTCTGGAAGTAAAATATGATGTTACAAGAAGATGGTCAGAATATATTTTTTGAAGGCTATAAGAGATCTTCTCAGAATCTCTGGTACAAAGGCTTCTCAGTACATTCCAAAAATAACTGAATATGATGGAAGAGAAATTCATATGAGGAAGAACTCTGCTAAGGTGGAAGTTATTCTGAAAAGAAAGTGTCTATGCTACAATGAAGACTCTTCACATCCTAGAGTTATCAGACTTGGAGATGGTCTTGAAAGAACATCTATTTCAGCACTCAGAACAACCATTTATCAAATTGGTGATAATGAAGATGAAGAACTGATGCAAGTCAAAGCACAGTTAGTTGAAGTTCTGAGAAAAACTGAAGACAAGCTGATAAAAGACTTTACAAGGAATCACTTTGGATTCAGATTTATCCAGTGATATTGGTAAAGCTACATGTATTATAAGTTGTAGTTAGTTGTCTAAATAAACTCTCATTACATTTGTACTTAAATGTTTTTGACATCATCAAATCTATTAACTTGTATATTTTTCATAATTTACAAGTTGGGGGAGATTGTTAGATATATTTGAGATGTCATGTCTAATCTGATTTGTGTTTAGTTTTAAAACTTAATATCAGGACTTACTGGAAATCAGAACTTACCGAAGTCAGAACTTATATCAGAACTTAAGGCGTCAGGATTTATATCAGGACTTAAGTGCGGGTACTTCAGATAAGGAATGCAGCTGATTTACAGGAGATGATCTGTACTAAACAATAGAAGATATGCATGGAGAGTTGGACGACTAGAAGACTTGTAAAAAGATAATATCTGATTAATATATTTTAGGAGACAGAATTATATTCCATATCAATTAGAAGATATCTTGTAACTGTGTACTATATAAACACAGCTTAGGGTTTACACTATATGTGTTATCATTCATGAGAACATTATTCATTGTAACCTAGCAGCTCTTAGTGATATTGTTCATCACTGAGAGAGTAGTTTAATCTACCTTGTAACAGAGCTTATTATATTGAATAAACTTGATTACTGTTACATACTTGTGTTCTAAATCGATTTGATTGCTATATTCAACCCCCTTCTATAGTGTTGTGTGACCTAACATTATTGAACTTGAAGGTGTCGTAGATCTCGGTAAAATCCCTAATGCGCATATTGGGATCTTCTGTTGGAGCACCCCCAAACTGGACTGAATTCTGTACCATATGAATCATGTCTTGCTTGATCTCGAAGGTATTAGATGCGATAGATGGCCTGACAATGCTAGGTTGAATGTCATTGATCTTTGGTTGAGAAAAATCCATCAACGCTTTTGTTGGTGCCGCTGGTTCTCCCATTGTAATGATCATTTCTTCTTCAACCTTCTCAACTTCTTCAATTACTTCTTCTTCTAATTCTTCAACTTCCTAATCTTCTTCAATTGTTGCCTTACGAGACTGAGAACATGTTCACATATACGCTCTCTAGAGTCAGTGAACTTTAACGACCACTAATGTCAATTGTCAAGCACATAAACTAAAAAGTAACACTGATTCCCTGTAGCGGCGCCAAAAACTTATTCGCACTAAAACACATGCGAAAATACACGCAAGCGTACATGATCACAAGTAGTATAAGATTTAAGTCAAGTTCGTTTCCACAGAGACTGGTTTAGGTTAAGTTTAGATTATGCACTTATGCAACAATGTATGTTTATCGTTAACAGCTAAGACAAGTAACAAGTTTGAGTTGATTAACTACTTAAGGGATTATACTAACATGCATTAACTAAGAGATTAAAAGTGATTTACTTATATGAGAATAAAACATGGGATTATAACTTCATTAAATACTTCATTCAAAGTTATGTCTTTATCAATAGTATGCGATGGTGATGATAACTAATCAGATAACACGAAATTAGTATACGCAATCTTTTGATATACGTACACCCTACTACTAAGCATCCACAATTAAGATAGAAGGTAAGTAGACACCAATTATGCTTAGACCCTATATGTCTATAGAATTTGAAAATATAACGGTTGGAGAGAAGGTTATCTATTATGATTACATAGGGTGTATAAGATGGTTAAAATTACACTACGAATCATGCATGTTAAAACATCCGTAAGCCTATGCTAGCATGGAAAGTTCTAAACCTCTATATTAACTGTCGCTTCAATAGAGATTAACAAACAATCTTAGATATTAAATACGCATCAAAGAGGAATAAGCATAACCAAACTAGGAAATCATAAATCACCACACAGTAAAGACTTAGAATAATCAACTATTGAAATCCATAAATAAATCCGCTAGAACCCCATGACAACGATTAGTTCATGATCGAACACATTATCACCATGGGTTCCAATGAAAACATGGTAATAAATAAGTTCAGAATACTACGATAGAATATAAAAGTAATAGGGTTTAAAACAAAGCAAAAACAAGCATCCAAAAGAATCGCCTAAATCGAAGAATACAAAAGTATAAAACTAATTCTTCTTCTCCTTAGTCGTCTTGTGTGCTCTAGGTCTTCTTTTTATTCTCCCTGGCTTCCTTGTTGATAAAAACATCTTTTCATCTTTATATATAGACTCTTGGATGATCTGGACTCTCAGAATATCAGATTCATACTAGAAACAGGATTCTGCAGAATTTGATGGGCGCGGGCGCGCAGCTCTGTGGTACGAGCGCGCTGCCTTGCTGGAACATATGGCGCGACCACCCTGCTTCAGGCACGGGCGCGGGCGCGCCTGCCTTTTGTCTTTTTCTGAATTCTTCTTGTTTTGCACTCCTTTCTTTGTGTGATCTTCTGAAACTCAATTCCTGACCTCTTATTAGCATAAAAAATTGAAAAGCTCCTTTCCTCCTTCTGACTAGTGCCCTGCAATGACTTAACATAAAAACACATTAAAAACACCACATACTTGAGTCCAAGTTACAAATTAAGCCGATATAAGGCATTCCAGGTGGATATAAATTCCACTTATCAAATCATTCAAAAGAATTATTGAATTGGACTTATCTCATTTAAACTAAAACCAAAGGTGAGGGTGCTGATCGGTCTTGTACTTACCCGAACATGGCAAACAACCATGATCTCTATACTAGATCCAAGGCACATATTGGCCTATATTTGACCACGAATCTGGTTTATCCATGAATCTGGTCCATATATTTTATAAAAACAATCCAATTCTAATAATTTAATTCAATAAATCATTCATTTCCATAAACAGAATCTTAATCAGCAGTTATAAAACATTTAACTAAAAACAACATTTGCATTTGATAATCAAATCATATGTAACAAGATTTTTAACCTTGTAATAACAAAGGTTTGGTATCCATGAAACAAAATTAGGTATACAAGGGCGTGTATTCATTGAAAAAAAGTATCTGGTGATTTTGAAGTTGTATCGTATCGTAGGGTATGTGTTCATAGGATATGATAAAATGTTTGGCTTTCCAGAACTCGAAGGTAGAAAGAAATCATGGGTTTTATTCTTAGAAGTAAAGGTTTACCAGATGTGGTTCACAGTATAAATATGATACCTTAATCTTGAAAGAAACATCTAAATCTATGCAACATATATAAGAAATGATTTAGGAAACTTGCCGTAAATTCGATTCCAAACTTACAAACAGAGTAATTGAAGTCTCGTTTGTATTATGGATAGGTGCCCCTTCTTTCAATGGTACTATAATTCCTATTCCTATAGTATCATACTCCATACTCCACAATTTATGCATATCATAACTCACAGATAACCTCTGACTGTACTCTATCTATAGCACATCGTAGCATTCTCAACTTATTCCTTATTCGCTTCGTGACACCATTTGACCTTCTATATGTCTTTGATATTGCTCGTATCGTCCGGATCCTGCAATATCTTCAGTGATTTGATTGACACGGTTGTTTAGTTTGTCTCGAGAGCTTCTGTTAGGTATATGTTGTAAATTTGATGATAAGCTAAACAAAACACTTAATAAATTTTATTTAATAAAATTGTAGCTTTCAACAGATGATCACTTTCTACATCCGTTCAAAGAGTAGCTTATGTAACAATTAGATTAGTAGCACATTCCTGCATATTATAATGCCTTAGTGAACTAGATGTTGTAGAATGTTTAAGTCATGTTGACTACTAAATTGATATGCAAGATAGGTTGGTTAATAGTAGATATTAGATGCCTTGTTATCTTGTATAAATGAAGTAGAGTTAACAGCCATGAAGACAGTCTCAACGGATGTTTCACTAAGTTTTAACGGATGATCAGCTAAAGTCTCAACGGATGATCAACCATAGTTTCAACGGATAATCAACCATAGTTTCAACGGATGATTAGCCAAAGTCTCAACGGATGATCAACCATAGTTTTAACGGATGATCAACCAAATTTTCAACGGATGATCAAATTCAAAAGAGCAGTTAATAGTGACTTGACAGTCACATACGTTGATTGTATGCAAATGGAATGTGACAGTCTATTTACAGGTTTTAGAAAATAAAGAAGTATTTCCATTTCCATGGTAAACTGAAGATATTCAAAGATGCTAGATTGAGAAATGAAGAAGCATGAGATTAGACTAGATACATTTTGTCTTATTTGTTTGTCTTTTTATCATGTAACTTGGTGATATATAAACCAAGTATAGTAAGTAGAACTACAACTATCCAAGTTAGTAAGCAATTACCAGAGAAATAGTAAAAGCAAAATCTGTAAAGAATTTCTCTGTTCTTGTAGTTCAACTTGTAAGGAGCTGTGTATAATATTGTAACACAGAGTTCTCTACTTAATATATATCTCTGGTGGAAAAGTTCAATGCACCATAAAGTTTTTAAATACTTGTATTTGATTACTTAGTGTTTTGATTTCATCAATACTTTCATTCCGCACCATAGCCAAATCAAACACAGTTATATAGTCATAGTAGAACTATTCTTAAAATTGAAAACGAAGCCAGAATTACATTCAACCCCCCTTCTGTAATTCTTTGTTAGATTGTTTGGGAATAACAATTGGTATCAGAGCAAGCTCTTGAAGAACAAAGAGTTTAAAGATCACAACAATTAACAAGATGAGCAGAAAAGATATTGGAGTAAAAATTCATTTTCTGGACAAAGACAACTATCACCATTGGAAGGTGAAGATGCACCTGCATCTCCTATCTCAAGATGAAGGATATGTGGACTGTATTGAGAAAGGTCCACATGTTCCCATGAGAGCTGCTACAGGAAAGGAACCATCCATCCCAAAGCCTAGAGCAGAATGGTCTGATCCAGATATTGAGCAAGTCCAGAAGGACAAGAAGGCCATGAATATTCTGTTTAACGGTGTTGATGGTGACATGTTTGACAACATCATAAACTGCAAAACTGCTGAGGATGTCTGGGATACAATTTAAGTTATATGTGATGGAACTGAGCAGGTAAGGGAAAACAAAATACAACTCTTGATTCAACAATATGAGCATTTTTGTGACGGCCTCAACCCCGGGGTCAGGAGTTGACGTCACCAAACACAATAAAGAAAATATAAATAACAAGATTATTATTATTAAAATATACTAACTTAACCCCAAACCAAGATCCGATCCAGGTTCAAGTATAATTCAGGTTCTCATTATTACAAACTCTTTATTCAACATCGAATACACACCAACTTTATTCAGCAACTTATCAGACCTCATGGCCTGATACAAACTACCTCAGAGGAGCCGGGTCCAGTAGGGGCGGGAACATGGGTCGGTCTGACTGATCTTCTAGGCATCTGCGAGATATACATAACAGTTTACAAGGGTGAGCATAATCGCTCATCAGCACCAACATATGAATAACGGAATATAAGTAAAAATGTAACAATAATAGGAACAGAACTGTAATCATGATATCAACATTTCATAATGAAAATCAGAGATAACTAGATACCATTAACTAGCATGCTTTATCAAAACAACATAGTAGTGTGCTGTGTAAATGCCAGAGTTCAATTTTAGCATGCTAATCACTTTTATAAAACCGCCGTATCAACTACTTATGCTCTTATGTAAATTACAAATCCCAATCAGATACGTAGCGGATATGTGAAGACAGCTGATCAGGCTATCAACACCAGACGGCTCTAACTATAACGACTCGTGTATTTTTATTTTATTTCTAATATTTGGAAGTGTAATAAAGGTTTAAGTAAATAAATAAAACGTGTGTATTGGTTTTGGCGGCAGTTATGAATTGTTATTTAATTATTTATGATTGTTGTTATGTGGGATTGAATTGTGTGATTTATTAGTGAGATATATGATTTTATTTTTCTTATAAAAATAGTGATTTCATTGTAGTTTTAATTTCAGAAATACTTGAATTATTTCTAAAATTGGTTTTATAATTTTATAATTTTAATAATTATTTTTAGGACTTTACAAAATTGAGAAATCAATATTTTATTAATTATTTATTTTTAAATGATTTTTTGAGTGTATTTGATTGTAAAATCCAAATTTAATTATGGAATTCTTCAAAAATTACGAAACTTATATTTTATGAAGGTTATAATATTCGGAGAATTTTAAAATTATTTTGGGAATTTTCAGGATTAGTTTTGCGCGCGCGTTGTTTCGTTATTTATTAAAAAGCGGGTATAAAGCGCACCTCGGAAGTGTTTTTAAAATTTCGAAACTTATATTTTTATTAACTTCGGGATATTTGTAATATTTTAAGATTGTTTTCGTAATTTTCTGAGTTCATTTTCGGGTGCACTTAAGTTCGTTAATTGCGAATTATGGGGTAAACGGAGAATCGAAACCTTTATAATTATCCAACTACTACGTGTTGAATTTTCAGAAGGGGAGTGTGCCACGTGCTTTTATTTCCTGTGTTCATCTCTCTCTCTTTGTATCTTACATCTCTCTCCCTCTAAACTCTCCTCCTCCTCTTCCCCATTCCTCGCCGTCCCTGTTCTCGGTGGTTCCACCATTTTTGGTGAGTTTCCGTCCGGTTGCTTTGGTCTCGCCGCCGCCGTGATTTTTCTGGTGAGCTTGGTGGTTCCGATCAGTCTTGTTGGATTATGTGTATATATATATACTGTTGTATATATATGTGTGTGTAATTTGTGTGTGTGTGCGATGTGTGTGTAAGTGTGTTTGTGTGTGTGTGTCCTGCGCGGTGGCGCGTGTGTGTTGGTGCGGCTGTGCATAGTGTTGTGCGGCTGTGTTCTTTGTTTTTGGGTTGGTTATGTTGGTTGATGTTAGGCCTTGCAGTTGGGCCTGGTTGTTTGGGCCTCTTTCTGTTTGGGCCGAGGTTATGCAGTTGGTTGAATATTACAAATTTGGTTATTATTTCTTTTTTTTTCTGCAGGAAATAAATTGATTATTATTCGTGAAATAAAATGTTCGTTGCGGGAAACAATAATATTAATCGGTATAATTTATTTGGGAACCCGTAGTATCTCGGGCGCCAATAAATTATGTCGCCGTTGACGATGAACTTCGGTGAGTCAACAGTGGACGGTGATGACGATGTTCTGAGTCCTAAATTTTAAAAATAAATAAAATGATTATGTAAAATATTATTGGACTTAAATAATTAATTTTTATTGGTGTTGGGATGTACGTTGTATAAATGGTGGAGTAATATTCTGGATTGTTGCGATTATTGACGTCGATCGTAATCGACGGGTAGTCTTATAAACAAAAAAGATGCTGCCAAAATTTTCTAAAAAAAATATGCTGTAAATGTACATAATTATATTCTATGTGTTACCCCTATTTATGTTCGGGATATGTGATTACGTGATTATGTGTATAATAATAATATGAGTTGGGTTATCGGATTGAGTTGTTAGAATTTGAGGATATCAAGCATGTCGGTGTAACTGATTAGGGTATTCTGTATTTGTAGATTCCGATCGAGTTTTCCCAGGATTAAAGTTAGCGTGAAAGCTACCTAGGGTTTTGTAAAGCGTTGCAAGGCAAGTACCTCTGACCATTCTTTTATGGTGTTATGCATATGGATAGCTAAATGTTTTACTTTCGTAATGGAACATAAATGTTTTAAGTTACGTATCCCCCGTATTTGAAATATTGTTTTAAATTATGTTTTGGGGAAAAGTAACTTCTGAAAACACCTATCTCTAAACGTGATTTAAATGAAAAGAGGATTTGAATAGTGTGCTGTGACATAATTGATTTTGAAAAAGAGATAGGTAAAAGTGATTTTTGAAAACTGGATAAAACGATCAGATATGGGATACGTTGGGGCCAGAGTGGGCCTATTGAGGTGGCATAAGAGGCTAATTCGGTTGCTCGCACTCTATAATTGATTAGTCCAGCAGGTCAAAGACCTAGCTAGTCTCTGAGTTCCGGAACAGGTGAATGAGATGGCAGTTGGAGCCGTCCGGTGTTGATAGCCTGATCAGCTGTCTTCACATATCCGCTACATATCTGATTTGGATTTGTGATTCCCGTAAGGGTATGAGTAGTTGATGCAACGATTTTATAAATGTGACTAGCATGCTAAAATTGAACTCTGGTATTTTTACAACACACTGCTATATTGTTTTGATGAAGCATGCTAGTTAGTGATATCAAGTTATCTTTGATTTTTATTCTAAAATGTTGATATCCTGATTACAGTTCTGTTTCTATTACTGTTATATTACTGTTTTATTCCGTTATTCATATTTTGGTACTGCTGAGCGATTATGCTCACCCTTGCAAACTGTTATGTATATCTCGCAGATGCCTAGAAGATCAGTCAGACCGACCCATGTTCCCGCCCCTATTGGACCCGACTCCTCTGAGGTTGTTTATATTAGGCCATGAGGTCTGATGAGTTGCTGAAGAAAATTAGAGTGTGTTAGATGTTGAATAAAGAGTTTGTAATAATGAGAACTTGAATTATATTTGAGCCTGGATCGGATCTTGGTTTGGGGTCAAGTAAATATGTTTTAATAATAATCTCATTATTTATATTTTGGTTGTTGTGTTTGGTGATGTCAACTCCTGACCCCGGGGTTGAGGCTGTCACAGTTGGTATCAGAGCTACAGGTTCAAGTCCCTGATTCAGGTTAGGGATTGTGTCGAGTAGGTGATAATGTGAGTCTTTAGGTGTGAGTCAGCAACTCATATAGAGGAGCAAACCATTAGAGTCAGTCGAGGGTTCCGGCGGCGTTACCCTGGCATCTATCAAATGTTTTGATAGAATTGCCTTGACCTGGTTGTGTCTTGCCTGTATATTTATTATGTTGATAGTCGCCTATTGCGATTTCGAGTTCTCCATCTCGGGAGAATCTCTCTGATTCGGATAGCTCAGATTCTGAGAGACCCCCTGATGCTGTTACTGAGGAGACCCCTATGCCTCCTCCACCAGTCCCTTCCTTAGTGCCGAGAGACATCCCTGGATCTGGTCCTCGTCCCCGTTGGGTACGTAGGTCTGTGTCTGCTGTCAGGGATTTCCCTCCCGGTTGCGGTCCCAGTTCTTCCATGATGAGACCTCCGGTACCTCCTGTGGCCCCTAGTGGTACTTCTTCACCGATCCCTTATAATGTTCATAGGGTGGTGAATACTTCCTTTATCAGAGATCAGAGTCCGGAGTTTGCTGCTCAGTTGGATCAGGTACCTATTACACCATTCCAGGGTATTTCTGCCCCTTCCCCTGAGGTGCGAGCCCGTGTGCGAGCATTGACCCAGATGGCTGTAGAGAGGGCTAGATCTGTTGACCGTTTCATTAGTTCAGAGTTCAGAGTTGTGAAGTATCAGGACCTAGTGAACTGGCTAGTGTTTGAGCTAGGTTCCATTGGTGGGAGTGGTAGTGGCTAGACCGAGTTGCAGCAGAGAGATACAGAGCTCAGAGTTGCCTTCTAGAAGTTCTGTAGTTGTTTACTTTGTATATGTACATTATGTTGTGATAGTTTGTAGTAGGTGAGGCTGCTATAACAACCAATTTTGGTGTGTATTCGGATTGGTTCTTTCCAGTTGGGTTTTCAGTTGGACTATTTGGATCTTGTTGGTTATTCTATTTCAGCTGCTTTATCTTATTATTCAGTTTTTATATATTGTTCGTTGCTATTATTTTTGTTTCTGTTGCTGGCATTTTTAGATTATAATCATTCACTCAGGACGGATCCAATTACAATGGGGATGAGAATATTGTCTTAGTGGCAACGCTCTCCTGATGCATAAATATAAACTGCTGGAGCAATCCATTTTCTTATATATGACTATTATGTTTCAAGAGATGCCACCAAAGAGAAACTCTCAGCCCAATAACGGATCTGCTGGGGATCCTTCCGTGAGTGACATGATGAACTTGTTGTGTCAGCAGTCTGTACAGCTGGCCCAACAGCAACAACAATTTCAGCAGCAACAGCAACAATTGCAACAACACCAACAACAGCAACAGCAGCTCATACAACAACAACAACAGCAAATCCAACAGCAGCAACTAAAAATCCAGCATCAGCATGAGATAAGAGGGGCAAATCAGGGTGTTAGTTTTAAGTCTTTTCAAGCGGTGAAGCCCCTAGAGTTTAAAGGAGAGGTAGATCCTGTTACTGCCAGGATATGGTTAAAGGAGATGAAAAAGGCGTTTGCGCTCACCAAGGTGAGTGAGAATTTAAAGACTGATTATGCTAGTTATTTCTAAGGAATGATTCGAATTATTGGTGGGAATCTACGCGAGCCCAAGAAGGAGAAGGTCCAGTTCCATGGGCCAGATTTACAGAGTTGTTTTTGGAGAAATACTTTCCAGATTGTCTTCATAGTCAAATGGAAGTGGAATTTATGTAACTGAAACAAGGAGATAAGAGTGTCAAGGAATATGAAGCGAAGTTTACAGAGTTGGCCCGTATAGCACCAGAATATGTGAGTTCAGAAGCTCAACGAGCGAAGCGGTTTCAGCAAGGGTTGAAGCCAGAAATAAGGAGTGGAGTTGTAGCCTTACAACTCAAGACATATACTTCGGTAGTTCAGGATGCCCTAGTGATAGAGAGTGATCAGAAATTAGCTGCAAAGGAGCAGGGTGAGAAGAAAAGGAAATTTGAAAGTGGACCCGCTAGATCAGAATCAGGAATAGCGAGTCGGAAGTTCCAGCGTTGGGTTGGAAGGAATAAGAATAAGAGGTTCAAGAGGCAGGATTTTCCCCAAGCTAAACCCGGTACTATTTCAGTTAACTCTGCCCCGACGAGGATGAGTAAGCCAGTGGTTGATTATAAGGCGTGTGGGAAAAAGCACAGTGGACAGTGCCGAGAGAATGTTAATTATTTTAAGTGTGGACAGAAAGGTCACTATTCCATGGAATGTAAGTCTGAGATTCAAGGAGTTACTTGTTTTAGTTGCGGCAAAGTGGGACACATAGCTAGGAATTGTAAGTCACTGACCCAAGGTAATGCGGGAAAGAGTGTGTCCCAAGGACCAGCAACCAGTACTGCGAGAGCTAGGACTTTCAAGATGACCCAGAAGTCTCCAGTTCATGACTCCGATGTGGTTGCAGGTACGCTTACTCTTAATTCCGTACCTATTAACGTTTTGTTTGATTTGGGGGCGTCCAAATCTTTTATATCTGTGAATTGTGTGAATAAAATACAATTGATGTTAGAAGACCTGGACGAACCTCTGACCATAGAAGTGGCTAATAAAGATAAAGTACTTATAAAACAATTTTGTCCTAGATGTTCCCTAGAGATTTCAGGGTATAGGTTCCCTGTTGACTTAATACCTTTCGAGTTGGGAGACTTTGATGTTATTTTAGGTATGGATTGGTTGTCTCGATATAAGGCAAATATAGATTGTAAGAAAAAGAGAGTTGTTATGCATATCCCCGATAATAAAAGGATCAGTTACCAAGGACAGAGACTAGATATGAAGTTCCTCTCAGTAATGTAAGCAAAGAGATTGTTGCGGCAAGGATGTGAGGCATATTTAGCTCATGTGGTGGATACAAAGAAAGAGACCCCTATGTTGGATGAGATTCCAATAGTAAGAGAATTCCCTGACATTTTCCCAGAAGAGGTACCAGGATTGCCACCTGATAGAGAGATAGAGTTTTCCATTGATTTGATACCAGGAGCTGAACCAGTTTCTAAGGCTCCATACAGGATGGCCCCGATGGAAATGAAAGAATTGGCTAAGCAACTTCGGGAATTATTGGACAAGGAATTATTCGACCCAGTGTTTCTCTGTGGGGTGCTCTAGTGCTGTTTGTGAAGAAAAAGGATGGAAGTATGAGATTGTGTATTGACTACAGATAGCTGAACAAGTTGACGATAAAGAATAAGTATCATTTGCTGTGAATCGACGATTTGTTTGATCAGGTTAAGGGAGCATGTTACTTCTCAAAGATTGACTTAAGATCTGGCTACCACCAACTGAAGATAAAGCCTGAAGATATTCCCAAGACTGCATTCAGAACAAGGTATGACCATTATGAGTTTCTAGTAATGTTGTTTGGATTAACAAATGCGCCAGCGGCTTTCATGGATTTGATGAATAGGGTATACAAGGAGTATCTGGATAAGTTTGTTATTGTATTTATTGATGACATCCTCATATATTCGAAGAATCTAGAAGATCACGTCGTGCATCTACAGATTGCCCTTCAAAAACTAAGAGAAAAGCAATTGTATGCGAAGTTTTCTAAGTGTGAGTTTTGGCTGACAGAAGTACAGTTTCTTGGTCATGTAATAAGTAAGGAAGGTATCAAAGTAGACCCAGTAAAGATCGAAGCCGTATCAAAGTGGGAGCAACCTAAGACACCAACAAAAATAAGAAGTTTTCTTGGATTAGCAGGATATTATCGAAAGTTTTTGAAATATTTCTCGAAGATTGCGTCCCCATTAACCAAACTAACCAGGAAAAATGAGAAGTTCATTTGGACGGAAAAGTGTGAAGAAAGTTTCCAGGAATTAAAATGAAGATTAGTGACGGCTCCAGTGTTAGCATTTCCAGATGAGACAGGAAACTTTGTAATTTATAGTGATGCTTCTTTAAAAGGATTGTGATGTGTGTTAATGCAGCATGACAAAGTGATTGCTTATGCCTCCAGACAGTTAAAGCCTCACGAGCAGAAATATCCAGTTCATGACCTTGAATTGGTGGCTATAGTATTTGCTTTAAAGTTATGGCGTCACTACTTGTATGGAGAGAAATGCGATATTTACACAGATCATAAGAGCCTGAAGTACATATTCACGCAGAAAGATTTGAATATGAGACAGAGAAGGTGGTTGGAGCTGATTAAGGACTACGATTGTTCGATTAACTATCACCCAGGTAAAGCCAATGTGGTGGCTGATGCCTTGAGTAGAAAAGAAAGGCTGAATCTGGTTAAGATTGTGGAAGAATTAGCACAAGACTTGGAAATAATGGAGATTGAGGTTCGAGTACCTAGCGGAAGTCAGGCGCAACTATATGAAGATACTTTCCAGCCGGCATTGATGGAAAAGATCAAAAGGTGTCAAGAAGGAGTTATGGAACAAGAGTTGGATATTTTGACAGGAGAAGAGTTATGTACTCAAAAATATAGTCAAGGTTTGTATAGATTTTCATCCAGAATTTGGATTCCTAGAGTTGAAGAACGAAGTATTGCAGGAAGCGCATAACTCTAGGTTTTTTATCCACCCTGGTAGTACCAAGATGTACCAGGATTTGAAGAGAATTTTTTGGTGGCCAGGAGTGAAAAAGGATATTGCCAATTGGGTAAGTAAGTGTTATGTATGTCAAACGGTGAAAGCAGAGCATCAACGACCGAGCGGATTGTTACAACCTTTGGAGATTCCCCAGTGGAAATGGGAAGACATTGCTATGGATTTTGTAGTGGGATTGCCAAAGATGAGAGTGAATCATGATGCTATTTGGGTAATTATTGATAGGTTGACTAAGTCAGCACATTTTCTTCCGATCAATGAAAAGTATTCATTGGAAAAGTTAGTCAAATTATACTTGGATGAGATAGTTACCAAATACGGAGTGCCTGTTTCTATAGTGTCGGATCGAGACCCGAGATTTAATTCCAGGTTCTGGACTAAATTCCAAGAGTGCCTAGGAACAAAATTGAATATGAGCACCGCTTATCATCCTCAGATGGATGGCCAAAGTGAAAGGACGATTCAGACCATAGAGGATATGTTAAGAGTCTGTGTTCTGGATTTTAAGGGTAGTTGGGATGAACACCTACCTTTGATTGATTTCTCGTATAATAATAGCTACCATGCCAGTATTGGGATGCCACCTTACGAAGCTTTGTATGGACGAAAGTGTAGATCACCGTTGTATTGGGATGAGGTAGGAGAAAAGAAAGTGTTAGGTCCTGAATTGGTTCAGCAAACCAGAGATGCCATAGTGTTGGTTAGGAAAAGGTTGGAAGCAGCCCAAGATAGATAAAGAAAATATGCAGATTTGCATAGGAAAGATATGGACTTTGAGATAGGAGCTCTGGTGTTATTAAAAGTATCACCTTGGAAAGGGTTAGTACGATTTGGTCAGAAGGGTAAACTTAGCCCTAGATTTATAGGACCCTTTGAGGTTTTGAAGAAAGTGGGAAAGGTCGCTTATGAGATAGCGTTACCACCGCAGTGGCAGCACATTCCTAATGTGTTCCACGTGTCTATGTTGAAGCCCTATGTCCCTAATTCGAATCAAGTCATCGAATACGAACCGATTGAGCTTCAACCAGATTTGTCCTATGTGGAACAACAAGTCCAAATCATAGACCGTAAGGAACGAGTCCTTAGGAATAAGTCGATTCCTATAGTAAAAGTTTTGTGGAGAAATACTCGAGTAGAAAAGTCTACTTGGGAATTAGAGTTAGACATGCTTGATAAATATCCTCATTTGTTTAGTTAAGTCAGATTCTGGGAACAGAATCTTTTTAAGGGGAAAGGATATAACGACTCGTGTATTTTTATTTTATTTCTAATATTTGGAAGTGTAATAAAGGTTTAAGTAAATAAATAAAATGTGTGTATTGGTTTTGGCGGTAGTTATGGATTGTGATTTAATTATTTATGATTGTTGTTATGTGGGATTGAATTGTGTGATTTATTAGTGAGATATATGATTTTATTTTTCTTATAAAAATAGTGATTTCATTGTAGTTTTAATTTCAGAAATTCTTGAATTATTTCTAAAATTGGTTTTATAATTTTATAATTTTAATAATTATTTTTAGGACTTTATAAAATTGAGAAATCAATATTTTATAAATTATTTATTTTTAAATGATTTTCTGAGTATGTTTGGTTGTAAAATCCAAATTTAATTAATTTTGGGAATTTTCAGGATTCGTTTCACGCGCGCGTCATTTCGTTATTTATTAAAAATCGGGTATAAAGTGCACCTCGGAAGTGTTTTTAAAATTTTGAAACTTATATTTTTATTAGCTTCGGGATATTTGTAATATTTTAAGACTGTTTTCGTAATTTTCTGAGTTCATTTTCGGGTGCACTTAAGTTCGTTAATTGTGAATTATGGGGCAAACAGAGACTCGAAACCTTTATAATTATCCAACTACTACGTGTTGAATTTTCAGAAGGGGAGTGTGCCACATGCTTTTATTTTCTGTGTTCATCAGCAAGAGAAAAAAAATATATTAAAAACATACCCCCTCCCCTTTTGTCTTCCCCGACTTGGTTCTTTCTCGGTTCTTTTGTTTCTCTCTCGGTGATATCCCTCTCTCTCTCTGTATCTTACATCTCTCTCCCACTAAACTCTCCTCCTCCTCTGCCCCGTTCCTCGTCGTCCCTGTTCTCGGTGGTTCCACCATTTTTGGTGAGTTTCCGTCCGGTTGCTTTGGTCTCGCCGCCGCCGTGATTTTTCCGGTGAGCTTGGTGGTTCTGATCAGTCTTGTTGGATTATGTGTATATATATATATACTGTTGTATATATATGTGTGTGT
Organism: Apium graveolens; assembly: GCF_009905375.1. Lineage (NCBI taxonomy): Eukaryota > Viridiplantae > Streptophyta > Magnoliopsida > Apiales > Apiaceae > Apium > Apium graveolens. The sequence goes on along the minus strand of NC_133650.1, from coordinate 45,719,298 downwards.
AATTTGTGTGTGTGTGCGATGTGTGTGTAAGTGTGTGTGTGTTCTGCGCGGTGGCGCGTGTGTGTTGGTGCGGCTGTGCATAGTGTTGTGCGGCTGTGTTCTTTGTTTTTGGGTTGGTTCTGTTGGTTGATGTTGGGCCTTGCAGTTGGGCCTGATTGTTTGGGCCTCTTTCTGTTTGGGCCGAGGTTATGCAGTTGGTTGAATATTATAAATTTGATTATTATTTCTTTTTTTCTGCAGGAAATAAATTGATTATTATACGTGAAATAAAATATTCGTTGCGGGAAACAATAATATTAATCGGTATAATTTATTTGGGAACTCGTAGTATCTTGGGCGCCAATAAATTGTGCCGTCGTTGACGATGAACTTCGGTTAGTCAACGGTGGACGGTGATGACGATGTTCTGAGTCCTAAATTTTATAAATAAATAAAATGATTATATAAAATATTTTTGGACTTAAATAATTAATTTTTATTGGTGTTAGGATGTACGTTGTATAAATGGTGGAGTAATATTGTGGATTGTTGCGAATATTGACGTCGATCGTAATCGACGGGTAGTCTTATAAACAAACAAGATGCTGCCAATTTTTTTTTAAAAAAAATATGCGGTAAATGTACATAATTATATTCTACATGTTACCCCTATTTATGTTCGGGATATGTGATTACGTGATTATGTGTATAATAATAATACGAGTCGGGTTATCAGATTTAGTTGTTAGAATTTGAGGATATCAAGCATGTCGGTGTAACTGATTAGGGTATTCTGTATTTGTAGATTCCGATCGAGTTTTCCCAGGATTAAAGTCAGCGTGAAAGCTACCTAGGGTTTTGTAAAGCGTTGCAAGGCAAGTACCTCTGACCATTGTTTTATGGTGCAGTGCATAAGGATAGCTAAATGTTTTACTTTCGTAATGGAACAAAAATGTTTTAAGTTACGTATCCCCCGTATTTGAAATTTTGTTTTAAATTATGTTTTGGGGAAAAGTAACTTCTGAAAAAACCTATCTCTAAACATGATTTAAATGAAAAGAGGATTTGAATAGTGTGCTGTGACAAAATTGATTTTGAAAAAGAGATAGGTAAAAGTGATTTTTGAAAACTGGATAAAACGATCAGATATGGGATACGTTGGGGCCAGAGTGGGTCTATTGAGCTGGCGTAAGAGGCTAATTCGGTTGCGCGCACTGTATAACCGATTAGTCCAGCAGGTCAGAGACCTAGCTAGTCTCTGAGTTCCGGAACAGGTGAATGAGATGGCAGTCGGAGCCTTCTGGTGTTGATAGCCTGATCAGCTGTCTTCACATATCCGCTACATATCTGATTTGGATTTGTGATTCCCGTAAGGGCATGAGTAGTTGATGCAGCGATTTTATAAATGTGACTAGCATGCTAAAATTGAACTCTGGTATTTTTACAGCACACTGCTATGTTGTTTTGATAAAGCATGCTAGTTAGTGATATCTAGTTATCTTTGATTTTTGTTATAAAATGTTGATATCCTGGTTACAGTTCTGTTCCTATTACTGTTACATTACTGTTTTATTCCGTTATTCATATTTTGGTACTGCTGAGCGATTATGCTCACCCTTGCAAACTGTTATATATATCTCGCAGATGTCTAGAAGATCAGTCAGACCGACCCATGTTCCCGCCCCTATTGGACCCGGCTCCTCTGAGGTAGTTTGTATCAGGCCATGAGGTCTGATGAGTTGCTGAATAAAATTAGAGTGTGTTAGATGTTGAATAAAGAGTTTGTAATAATGAGAACCTGAATTATACTTGAGCCTGGATCGAATCTTGGTTTGGGGTCAAGTTAATATGTTTTAATAATAATCTCGTTATTTATATTTTGGTTGTTGTGTTTGGTGACGTCAACTCCTGACCCCGGGGTTGAGGCCGTCACAGTTGGTATCAGAGCTACAGGTTCAAGTCCTTGATTCAGGTTAGGGATTGTGTCGAGTAGGTGATAATGTGAGTCTTTAGGTGTGAGTCGGCAACTCATATAGAAGAGCAAACCATTAGAGTCAGTCGAGGGTTCCAACGGCGTTACCCTGGCATCTATTAAATGTTTTGATAGAATTGCCTTGACCTGGTTGTGTCTTTCCTGTATATTTATTTTGTTGACAGTGGCCTATTGCGATTTCGAGTTCTCCATCTCGGGAGAATCCCTCTGATTCGGATAGCTCAGATTCTGAGAGACCCCCTGATGCTGTTACTGAGGAGACCCCTATGCCTCCCCCACCAGTCCCTTCCTTTGTGCCGAGAGACATCCCTGGATCTGGTCCTCATCCCCGTTGGGTACGTAGGTCTGTGTCTGCTGTCAAGGATTTCCCCCCGGCTGCGGTCCCACTTCTTCCATGATGAGACCTCTGGTACCTCCTGTGGCCCCTAGTGGTACTTCTTCACCGATCCCTTATCATGTTCATAGGGCGGTGAATACTTCCTTTATCAGAGATCAGAGTCCGGAGTTTGCAGCTCAGTTAGATCAGGTACCTATTGCACCATCCAGGGTATTTCTGCCCCTTCCCTTGAGGTGTGAGCCCCCGTGTGCGAGCATTGACCCAGATGGCTGTAGAGAGGGCTAGATCTGTTGACCGTTTCATTAGTTCAGAGTTGTGCAGTATCAGGACCTAGTGAACTGGCTAGTGTTTGAGCTAGGTTCCATTGGTGGCAGTGGTAGTGGCTAGATAGGTTGCAGTAGAGAGATACAGAGCTCAGAGTTGCCTTCTAGGAGTTCTGTAGTTTTTTACTTTGTATATGTACATTATGTTGTGATAGTTTGTAGTAGGTGAGGCTGCTATAACAACCAATTTTGGTGTGTATTCGGATAGGTTCTTTCCAGTTGGGTTTTCAGTTGGACTAGTTGGATTCTGTTGGTTATTGTATTTCAGCTGCTTTATCTTATTGTTCAGTTTTTATATATTGTGCGTTGCTATTATTGTTGTTATTATTATTATTGTTTCTGTTGCTGGCATTTTTAGATTAATATCATTCACTCAGGACGGATCCAATTACAATGGGGATGAGAATATTGTCTTAGTGGCAACGTTCTCCTGATGCATATATATAAACTGCTAGAGCAATCCATTTTCTTATATATGACTGTTATGTTTCAGGAGATGCCACCAAAGAGAAACTCTCAGCCCAATAACGGATTTGCTGGGGATCCTTCCGTGAGTGACATGATGAACTTGTTGCGTCAGCAGTCTGTACAGCTGGCCCGATAGCAAAAACAATTTCAGCAGCAACAACAACAATTGCAGCAACAACAACAACATCAACAGCAGCCATACAACAACAACAATAACAAATTCAACAGCAGCAACTAGAAATCCAGCAGCAACATGAGATAAGAGGGGCAAATCAAGGTGTTAGTTTTAAGTCTTTTCAAGCGGTGAAGCCCCCAGAGTTTAAAGGAGAGGTAGATCATGTTGCTGCCAGGATATGGTTAAAGGAGATGGAAAAGGTGTTTGCGTTCACCAAGGTGAGTGAGAATTTAAAGACTGATTATGCTAGTTATTTTCTAAGGAATGATTCGAATTATTGGTGGGAATCTACGCGAGCCCAAGAAGGAGAAGGTCCAGTTCCATGGGCCAGATTTACAGAGTTGTTTTTGGAGAAATACTTTCCAGATTGTCTCCATAGTCAAATAGAAGTGGAATTTTTGGAACTGAAACAAGGAGATAAGAGTGTCACGGAATATGAAGCAAAGTTTACAGAGTTGGCCCGTATAGCACCAGAATATGTGAGTTCAGAAGCTCAATGAGCGAACCGGTTTCAGCAAGGGTTGAAGCCAGAAATAGGGAGTGGAGTTGTAGCCTTAAAACTCAAGACATATACTTCGGTAGTTCAGGCTGCCCTAGTGATAGAGAGTGATCATAAATTAGCTGAAAAGGAGCATGGTGAGAAGAAAAGGAAATTTGAAAGTGGACCCGCTAGATCAGAATCAGGAATAGCGAGTCGGAAGTTCCAGCGTTGGGTTGGAAGGAATAAGAATAAGAGGTTCAAGAGGCAGGATTTTCCCCAGGCTAAACCCGGTACTACTTCAGTTAACTCTGCCCTGATGAGGATGAGTAAGCCAATGGTTGATTGTAAGGCGTGTGGGTCATCACCGTCCACCGTCCACTCGTAATGAGTCATCGCGGTACGGCGGCAAAATTTCCGGGGTACCCGATAATTCGGATTCCAACCAAAAATTTCACCGATTATTAAAATTGTTTTTACTACACAGATATTTTATTTCACAAAATCAGTCAAGAAAATCCCTGCAAAAATACCATTAATTCATATTATACCAACTGCACAATAATCAAGCCCACAATTAGAGCCCACTATTAAACCCAACTGCCAGGCCCAATAATTGGCCCAACAGAAGGCCCAATAATCAAGCCCGAACTGCAAGCCCAACACAGAATGAAGCCCAACAACCAAGAACACAGCTGCACACACTACACAACCACCTTCTACCGCACAGATGGCCTCACGGCCATCATAACACACACACACAACACAATCACACACACACCATTACACAGGGCACACACATATATATATACATGCATAAACCAACTGAGCAACAGAGTCACCAAGCTCACCGGAACAAAAGCACGGCGGCGGCGAAACCGGAGTAACAGGGGAAGCCGGAGAAGAATGCCGGAAACAGAGAAAGAACGGGGAAAAAAAGAACGGGAAGGGAGAGATACAGAGGGAGAGAGAGATAATGAGAGATGAGAGAAGAGAGAGATTAGAGATTTTGAGAGAGAGAGAGAGACAACGGCCGAGCAACACAGTGAAAAGGGGAACCCCCCTTTAGTTATTTTTTTCCTTTCTCCTGCTTATAACACGTGGCAATGCAAATACTGAAAAGCTGACATGTTGATTTTGTGATAATTATAAAGATTTAAGGCCGGCTTTTCCCCGAGATTCAAAATTAACGGGTAAAGGTGCACGAAAAACAATTCCCGAAAATTACAAAAATAATATCAAAATGTCATAAATAACCCGAAGTTTACAAAGACATAATTTTTGAAATTTTTAAAACACTTTTTAAGGTGCTCTTCGTATCTGCTTCTAAACAAATAACGGAACGACGCGTGGTGAAATGATTCCCGAAAATTTCCAAAATAATTTTAAAATCCTCAGAATATTATAAACTTCATAAAGTATAAGTTTCGTAATTTTTAAGGATTTCCATAATTAAATATAGATTTTACCATTAGACACAACCAGAAAATCATTTAAAGATAAATAATTAATAAAATATTGATTTCTCAATTTTATAAAGTCCTAAAAATAATTATTGAAATAATAAACCAATTTTAGAAATAACCCAAGTATTTATGGAATTACAATTACAATAAAATCACTTTTACAAGCGAAATAAAACCATATAACTTACTAATGAATCATACAATTCAATCCCACATAACAACAAATCATAAATAATTAAATAACAATCAGTAACCGCTGCCAAAATTAATACACACATTTTATTTAATTATTCAAATCTTTATTACACTTTTAGATATTAAAATAAAAGAAAAATACACGAGTCGTTATAAACTTTGATTTCTCGGATAAACCTAAGTTGAATTCTACTATATATGCTTACTGAGCTTTCTGAGCTCACTCGTTTATGTCACTAACTTCCACAGGAAAGAACTTCGGAGAAGGATGTTCAGGAAATGATAAGTATGTGATGAACTAAGGCTTAGTAGACGATGAATGCGTGTAGTATCTTAATGAAAAATGCTTGCGTAATAGACTTTTGGTTGTATCGTGAACTTTGGTTGTAATACTTGGAATATTGTAAGAATTATATATTATTAATTAAGTTTAAGGTTGTGTAAGCATATATTGAGTTGATTGGTTTGGTGTTTCCGGGTTCGGGTTTCTGAGGTCATCCTGGGGTCCGGGGCGTCACAGGTGGCATCAGAGCTAAGGTTTAGAAATAGGATGAATATAGGATTTCGAATCGCGGGTAGTCCAATGGTAGGCCTAACGTACGTTTAGAAAATGCGTAGTCGTAATTCTTGAACATGGTCAATATAAGGTGTATGACGTGTGTATGACGTGTATAGTACTCTATCGATCGTTATTATGATGTATATCATGATGTGTGCGGCACATATTCCGAATGAAGTATGATTAAGATCATATGTTGAATTGAAGGATAAGATGACTAATGGAAATTCTGATGGGACTGGATCCAGTGTACAAATTAGCCCTGAGATGTTGTTGATTTTGGGAGAAATGAAGAATATGTTTAAGAGCCTAATGGAGGGGCGAACAACTGCGGATACTCTCGAAATAAATGGGGAATATGTTGAAAATATGGAAAAAGAAGGCGAGAATAAGCGAAGGTGTACATACAAGGCTTTTAAGGATGCAGATCCCCCGATTTTTAAAGGAGAATTGGATCCACATGTTGTGAATGTATGGATTAAAGAAATGGACAAAGTGATAGAGATATCGGAATGTTCAGAGGAGCAAAAGGTAAATTTTGCAACACACTCATTAAGGGAGGAAGCTGTATTTTGGTGGGATACGGTTAAACAAACTGAGGATTGTTCTAAAATGGCCTTGGACAAGGTTTAAGGAATTGTTCTTTCATAAATATTTTCCTACTTGTATGAAGAATGAGACAGAGATGAAGTTTCTAGGACTAAAGCAAGAAGGAATGTCCGTGTCAGAGTATCTCTCAAGATTCTTGGAACTTTCTAGGTTTGCTCCTCATCAGGTTGATACTGAAGCCAGAAAATGTCAGAGATTTCAAGAAGGGCTGAAACCCCAAATTAGAGAGAAGGTGTCCTTGTTGGAGCTGGAATAATTTGATAAGTTGGTTGGAAAGGCGAGGATTGCAGAAAGGGACTATAAAGCTCGCACTCAATTCTTCAATAATAAGAAGCGAGGAAGAGAGACAGAATTGAGTGTTAACTCAGGATTTAAGAAGGACAACAAGAAACTACATATAAGGAAGAATGAGAGTTTTTGGGGGAGTGATAAGAGGATCATCGCATCTGAGTGTAATAAATGTGGACTGAAACATGGTGGTGATATTTTTTATCGAGCTGATGGGCTGTGTTACAATTGTGGAGAAAAGGGACATATAGCTTCTCAATGTCCCAAGCCTAAAGTGATTTCTTGCTACAGTTCTGGACAACCAGGTCATTTATCAAGGCACTGCCCATAAAAAGGAGTCAGGAAAGAAGTGGAAACTAAAGGAAATAGGACTTCTACAACAAGACCTTTTCAACAATCAGCACCTAGGGCAGTGGCACGAACCTACACAATGACAACTCAGGATGCCAAAAAATCTCATGATGTTATGTCAGGTACGCTTTAACTTTGTGCTCAAGATGTTCATGTGTTGTTTGATTCGGGGTCAACCCATTGTTTTGTGGATACAAAATATATGGATAAGTTAAATGTACCTGTGCAAAGTCTAGATAACGGACTTCTGGTAAAACTTCCAAACGATAGAAATTTGTTCGTAGATAAAATTTATCGAGATTGTCCCTTAATGATTGGTGAACAAACCTTCTTAGTGGATTTATTACCGTTAGAACTGAGGGATGTTGGAGTGATTTTGGGAATGGATTGGTTGTCGAAGCATAGGGCGAATCTAAATTGTTATAAGAAGCGAATATGTTTAACCGGCTCAAACAAAAAGAAAGTATATTTCAAGGGAGATAGTTGTTAGGTCACACACACACTGTAGAGGGGGCGAATACAGTGTATAGTACAATCAAATCGAACTTTAATAACTCAAGTAACAGAAAACAAACTTTATTGAAACAATAAACTTTGTTACAGTATGGAACTGTTCTCTCTCAGTGATGAACAAATATCACGAGAGCTGCTAGGGTTACAAAGAATAATCTTCTCGATTGTGATAACACTTCTAGTGTAAACCCTATGTCTGTGTTTATATACTACACAGTTACAAGATAATCGCTAATTGATATGGAATATAATTCTGCTTCCTAAAATATATCAATCAGATATCTTTTCTTCCAAGTATTCTATTCTTCATAGAATTCCTTCTTCATGCATATCTCTTCTTATGTTTGTCTCGATCTTCTATCCTCTAACCAGCTGATTTCCTTATCTGAACGTCCTTCAGTACTTAAGTTCTGATATCCATCTTTTGATGATTATCTCCTGATAATATAAGTACTGATATCCTTAAGTCCTGATTTCCAGTAAGTACTGATTTATCCTGTTTAAGTAAGATCTGAAAACTAAACATAAATCACATTAGTCATGACATTATCAAATATATCTAACAATCTCCCCCAACTTGTAAATTAACATAATATACAAGTTTAACAGATATTTGATGATGTCAAAAACATTAAGTACAAATGCATGAGAATTTGACTAGATAACTACAACTTACAGTCCTTAAAGCTTTACCAATCTTTAACTTCTGATAACAACTTCAGTCTGTATTCATATCAGAATTTAAGCAGTTGTAGATCTTGACTTGGCTTCATCTTCTGATCTCTCTGATGTCGAGAGTTGTTCTGAGATAGTTCTTCAACAAACATCTCTCAGCATATCCGAGTTCATCAATCATCCTCCTTTTAGCATCTTTAAGTTCTGCAGCATCTTTACCAATTTGAAAGATTGCAGCCCTGAGATCATTAATTCTAGCTTTTCTTATATCCTGATCCAGTCTGATCAAATATGCCTTATCAGACTCAAGATTGAATTCCACAGACCTATAACCCAGAAAGGTAGTTATAATCTTGGCAGTGTTGGGTTTCATCTCAATTATATCACCCTTGTGATCTCTGTACTTTGGAAGATATGTGCTGTCAGACTTAATAGAATAAAGCTTTTTCTGTCTCTGAATCTGATTCTTCAAATAGTTTGCAGCACTTTCTGTTATTCTGTCATTCACTTGAAGTAAGAATAATACATGCTCCAGTTCTTCAAAATACTTCAGTGGAATGGCATTTTCCCTTATATGATAAACCTACCATCTGTCATGAAGTACAACAAGATGTGTTCTTTCAAGTAGGTATGGTAAACCGTTTGCACAGATTCTAGTTGATTCATTCTCTCAGGAGTTGCTCCAATACCTGGTTCACTTAAGGAAGTTGGATCATTGGTAGTGTTCTGTATTCTTCTTTCATCAGCACTTCCCAATCCAGTTTTATCTCTTGCTTCCTTTCCAGTAATTACTCTTGCTTCAAAACCACTTGCAGCAGTCTTCAAAGATTGAGTCTGTTTGGCTTTGGTGAATCCTGGTAGGAGTATCTTTGAAGGTTTAACATGAGCAGTGTCAGAGGTTTCCTTTGATTTATCTTCTGATATCAAGTTAACTTGAGCTATGTCAGAGGTTACTTGCTTCTTCAAAATATCAGAACTAACTATCTCTTGACTCTGAACAACTTGAGCCATGTCAGAGGTTGTCTTAGAAACTTTTCTTGAAGTCAGAGCAAGATCATCATCTTCATCAGTAATTTCTTCATTCACAGGAGGCACATAAACCTTGATAGGTTCACCAACTTTCTCTTTGCCCTTGGACCTTGGATCTATCTGCAGTTGTGATTTAGCCATGGTTGCTTCAGGATTTGTCCTTTCTTTTATCACAATGCCTTTGAGTTTTGGAAGTGTCTTTCTACCAGAAGCTTCAGATTTAGATTTGACTTTTTCTGATTTAAGTCTGGCTTCTTCTTCCATTAGACTCTCCAAGTCCATTCCTAGATTTTCCTGAAGAAATAACTGTCTTGACATTTCTTCATCAAGATCTAAAAGTTCATCAGAACTTATCCTTTTACTAGTAGCAGAAGTAATTCTTTTTCCAGCATCAGAACTTGTCCTGTGACTTGTGATTTCAGCTTTTCTTGATGAGAAACCTCTACCTTGACTATGACCTCCACCCATTCCAGAGTTTCCTTGGTCATCTTTTTCATCATCCTTCCCCTTCAGTGTCTTATCAATTTTGCATTTGGACATAATTACTTTCTCCCCCTTTTTGGCATCAGCAGGTTAGAGAAGAGAGACAAGCAATTCCACTGAGGCTTGGATTTCATCAAGTTAAGATTGCTGAGAAGCTTGATTTGTCAAAATTTCATCAATCTGAGATTGTTGTTTCTCTTGAGTCTTCTCAATATAAGCAACTCTGTCAAAGGTTGGTTGGAAGAATTTTTTCTTGTCAATTTTCTGAACTTGGTCTTGCTTGATTAATTCTTCCTGAATTTTATGTAACTCTGCATGCGTAGTTGAATGGAGACCTTGTAGATGTTTAGTACTCAATGCAGTGACTCGAAGCTGTGTTTTGAAATCATCAGTAATTAACATCTCATCAGCTTTTGTCTTGTGCTCAGCAAGACTCTTTGCAGATGGAACACAAGTAACTGAGTTCCATTCTTTAGTCCACTCCTGTCCTGCAGGAGTTTCACTCCAAGGCACTGGTGCTTCTCTGGTAACAAACTTCTTAACTAGTTCAGATTTAAGAACAGTTTGTTGAGGAGCATGTCCTGAAGGACCTGCTTCATCAGTATCTGCATTGGGAGCAGCATCACCAGTATCATGAGCATGTGCAGCATCAGAACTTTAAGAATCAACATCTTCTGATAAAACAACAGTATGAGAAGCAATTGAGGCTTCAACATCATCCTCTAAGTGCTGATCTGGTTCCAAGTTCTGATCAACAGCCATATCCTGAACTCACCTAAATTCTGATCAGCATCTAGATGCAGAGAATGTGTAGAAGATAATTATAGAGTTTGAGCAGCATCAGTAACAGGTGTTGTTGATGGATTAGTTGTTGTTGGAGCTTCTAAGTAAAGTACTTCAGGCACAACCAGGTTCTGAATATCAATTTCAGCACTTGTGCCTGGATCAATAGGAGATACAGTCTTAGGAGACACAGATGGTGTGTTAGCCATTTCAGTAGCTGCTTCATTAGTTGGAGTCAATGGAGAAGCAGGGGCGTGAGCAGATTCCTTTTCTTGTGAGATCAGAGATTCCTGATCTCCTTCCTTAGCTGCTGCTTCCTCATCATCTGAAACTGGCCTGTTAGCTCTCTGTTTCTTGTATCTCTTTGAAGGTAGGGATTCCTTGGGATTTTTAGCAACAGTCATTCTTCTAAGCCTTTTGAGAAGCTTAGATCCCCCAATTCCAGAATCCTTCTGAGAAGGAACTTTCTCAGCTTCTTTAACAACAAGTTCTGAAGTAGAAACCTGTTCCTCACTATCAGACTCATCTCTCAAAACAATCCCCCTTCTCTTCTGAGGTGTTTGAGGAACAGTCTTTGTCCTCTTAGGCTTGGAAGATGAAGGCTTCACAGTAGGTGCTGAAGATGAAGGTTGAACTGTCTGTGAAGTTGAGAGATATGATTTGAGATATGTTCTGAGGGTAGGTTGAGTAGTATGAGTGGTATGTTCTGATGGTTGCTGTGGTGTTTGAGATGTGGTGGTGGGTTGGACATCAGGATAAACAGATCTATAGGTTTGAGGATCAGAATTGACCAAGATTTGTTTTATAGACTGAGGAATCTGTAAAGGTCTAACCACCTTTTCCTTAAGGTCAGCATTTACCAAGTCATTAAAGGCTCGTTTTGCAATTTTGAAAGGTGGAGTTAAGTCAGTGGTAGGTTGGGGTTCATCAGCACAACAGAAAGTATATATAAGCTGACAAAATCTAGCAAAGTAGACAACATTCCTATCTTCTGTCATCCTATCCCCAATAAAACCTATCACAGCATTTGCAAAATCAAAACGAGTTTGGTTAATGATAGCATACCCGATGTGCTGACTCATTATAGGAATGGCATCAAAGTTGGAACATTTATTCCCAAAAGCTTTAGTGATGCAGTCGAAGAAGAAGCTCCACTCTTTTCTGATATGAGCCCGTTTCAACTGCCCAAGCTTAGCCAAACTCTGCTCATACCCCAAACCGGCCATTAACTCTTGAAGAGCTGATACCTCTGGGGTTGAAAAAGTACAACCTTCTGGTAAATGTAGGGCCTTGCGAATTGTACCAGGAGTTACCACATGTGTAGAATCATCCACTTCGAAAACAATACTGGGAGTACCGTTTGTACCACCATTATCAAAGTGCCCAGTCCGCCAAAACGTCAGAACTTGTTGGCTTAAAAAGACTGAAGGCTGGGTCAATGCATACCCAATTTCACTGTGTGCAAGAAGATCTTGCACAAAATGCAACTCAGATGGAGCTTCAACATGATCGAGAATTGCAACATAGTTATTTGGAACGAACTTAGCTCCATCAATGATCAACTCCTTAGGTGCCATGAGAAAATCGAAAATTAAGAGTTGCCTGTTAGGTGTTTGATAAAATGTCTGTATGAAAAACCAACATCAGGAGATGAAAGAGAGTAAAAGCAAAGAAAGAGAGATAAAGTGTAAAAGTAAATAAAAGATTGTATAATCTTCTCTCTCTCTCTTACTTATACTTGGTAAAAAAAATATAACCGTTGGACACCTGTCAGACATGCAACAATAATGAATAGTTAATGGGCACGGGAAAATAATAATCATTACCTACCCACTTGCAGTTTTTCAAGGAAAAACCGTTCCACTTACCCAGTAATTCTATTAATCGAGGTAAATCAATTTTAATTCAAAATTGAAACTGTTCCCACTTATTCATTTATTTTTTACTGCAACACCAATATTCTGAGAAAAAAATTCAAGTATGATTATGACCAAAATAAATCAAGTAAATAAGTACTGATATTTTAAGATCAGAACTTAATTTAAATTAAAATAGAAATGGTCATCAGAACATGGATATATCAGGATTTATCAGTGCATTTAAGTTACAAACATCTCAGAGACAATAACTTGCAAGAAAATAGAAATTCCATTAATATATTAAGAGAATACATTCATGAAATTTAAATTACATCAGAGCTTTACAAGATTCTCCTAAGCTTCTAAACCTAACATCAACAGCCTTAGTCCTAGCTCAAGAAGCAGGGCAAGGCTGAAGATGAAGAAAAACATGAAGAAGAAAATAAATTATTTCTTCTTCCTACTCTCTACAAAAAGAATAGTGAGTCTGATAATTCGCTCTTGCTAGTGGAGAGCTTCCAGCCTTTCCTCCTCCAATCGCTCCAGATGGCGATGGTAGTCCATGTAAAAGAACAGGAGGTGGGTGAGAACCTCCTGCAGAACAGAGTCCCAAATCTCATCAGGAATGGTAGTGACGTGCCATTCCTGCTGCCAGGCTTCACAGCTTAACTCCATGTTGAAGGTCTCATAGTTTAAAAACATATTATAGTTAACCATGATGTTGTGTATATGAGGGAAAAGAGAGTAAATGTTTGAGGAAAGAATTGATGTATAGGCTGATGTGAAGTGTTCGTTTATATAGGCAAGAGAATGCCAGAAGATGCAAGGAAATTTAATGTTGACACGTAGAATTTTACCTCGTCTCCCCAAACTTGGAAGAAGAAAAACAGTCATTGGAAAGGGAAAACGGGGTTTAATGCGCACAAGAAAGAAGTAAGAATTACTGTGCATGTACGTGGGCCACTATCCCTAACTATATGAAAGAGATATGTCCTAAGTCAAATCACGTATGAGGATTTAGGAATAACTTTTATGTAATCTATTTTTATTTCATTGATAATTAATAAAAGACTTGTTTTGTTTTTATTACGGGCTCTATCTATTTAAATGTTTAAATAAGATATACCATAGTTTAGAGTAAAGCTTTTTATGGATTATGCTGAGATCATAATAGTGAGACCTAAAAGATGATAACTCTAAACTTAAATAGTTCCTGGTCATAGGATTACTAACTGGTAATTAATAATCCGCAAAGATCGGTACGTACTATGCTTGCTTCATTCTGAAGGATGTCTGTTCTCATAGATATTTGTGCGGTGACACTATAGCTAGTATGTAGGTGCTTATTATAGAATAAGTTCACTGAACATGACTCGCACAGCTGAACAACTGATGGAGTTCACTCACGTGTCAGCAGTTGTTCACATAGTGATAGTTGTACAAGTATCCTTAGACTTGAGGTCATCATAGTCATCTTGTGTACACTGAACTATGCTTTGGTTTAGTTCTTAGTCTCCAGGGACAATTATTAGGGCTCTACTGGGTATAGGAATTTGTACACGAAGATATTGTATGATCAATAAAGGATCTACCCCTTCCAGTGAAGGAAGAGAATGTTCAAAGCTGATCTACTTATGCTAGTTCAGGATTCTCTGGCCAGAGTGAATGAAATTAGAAAGGAGTTTCTAATTTACATAGAACTGAGCATAAAGAATGGGAAAGCAAATGATTAAATTAGATAGGCTTGACACAAGATCCATGCCTTGTATTTAATCAGGACATTGGAGGGTAGAAGGAGTTAATTGTACGGTAACTATTCACTGAATAGGTTCTTGGTATTCTAAGCAGTGAATTCATATTATCCGGACAGTCGCGATATGTTGGGAAGCATCACTCACGATGTAGAATAAATATAATTAATCAGTTAATTATATTTAGTGAATTTTAATATTCATATAAATAATTAATAATAGTTTATTATTATTTATTTCTACTACCGGCATAATTTTGAACCTACAGGGTCACACCATAAAAGAATATTTTCTTTGATGAAAAATGAGAGAGAGAATTATTTTCTAAATAGTTAAGAAAAAGAAATAATGATTAAAATAGTTTTAATTATTATTAAAGCATTTTATGAAGATAAAATGTGGGGGTTAATATATATAAAGATATATTATAAAATTCTAGGAGAGTCCTATAAATAGAATAAGATGGATGGCTCATAAAACACAACACACAATTTTAGTTTTGTGAAAACCCTAGCCTCCATCTTCTTCTTCTCTCTCTCTCTCTCCCAAAACTCCATTTTTATAAAAGCTTAGTTTTATAAAAAGGTTCATCGAAGTGGATCGTTCTTGGTGGATACCGGTAGAGTGCTTCACACACTGAGGAGCAACTGCTAGCACTCCAATCATTATAAAGCTTCGATTCACGAGGTATGATTTCGATTCCTCAGTTTTTCCCTTTTATATGTTTTTTTTCTATATGTGCGGTATATGGTTTTTACGGAATAATTGTTATTTCACGCTTCCGCTCATCCGTAAATTCCATCATTGGCATCAGATCTAGGTTCTGCATATAGAGATTTATATAAAATATTTCATATTTTTTAATGTATGTATGGATTTGTTATGATTTTTGCAAGTTTATTTGGATTTAATTAAGAATTAATTCGAAATAATTTTTGCATGAGATTTTGACTACTGATCTGGGTTCTACAAGTGTTGTAGATCATCTAGGTATTTTTTTCATAATTTTGTGATGTATAGATTATTTGTTATGAATTTTTAAAAATTGTTTTAATTAATATTCATGAAATAATTATGCATGTGAATAATTATGATTAAAATTTGCACAAGGACCCATGGCTCATCTGGTATTTTTGTGCTACTCCCTGATTTGAGAAATCATATTATTTTGATTTTTATTAATTTATTAATTAAATGTTAATTAATTTATTAATAATAAAATTAAAATAATAAATTAATAAAGAGTTATTAATAAGGGAGTAAAGGGAAAGGGGGGTTACATCTCCTAATTGTAACAGCAGAAAAGGAAAAGACAAAAGCTGACAGAACAAGAAAAAAAAAACCTGCTGTTGCCAACGGTCGGCCAGGTGCGGGCGCGTGAGTCGTACGCGCGGGGTGTGTTGCGCATTCCGTGAATGCGTTACACACTGTTGCGCATTTACGGAATGTGTTACACGCGTAAATGACTCAACAGTGTTGTAACGCATTACGTACATGCTTTACAACCCGTATGTCCACATTAAATTTGATTTTTTGGGAGTTTCGTAACTCCGTTTTGGGCGTGCAATATATCGTTGGATTCGTTTTTCCGAGACGGATCTAATGGAGTGGTCAAATATTTTTTATATAAAAGGTTTGAACTGTTTATATTCCCGAAAGTGTTTTAAAGCATGTTTTAATTATTTTAATTGCTTTTAAATGCTATAATAAATCCATACATCATTATATCAATGTGTGACATGATATTAATTACATACTTACTTGTTTATTTATTTTTATATATGAGATATATGCCTGTGTTTACTATGCGATGATAGATTTAGGTAAACTTAAATCAATATAAGGCGTGCTCTAGAAAATCTAGAATATGAATCGTTTCTTGCCTTGACAATAATATTATGAATACAATCATGAGATTCTTGTATTTATGAAACACGTAATTAAATATGAATTTTCAATTTTGAGAGAAAGGATGATTCTGTCAACAACATATTTCTATCTGTAAGAAAGGGTTATTAAGTGACGCCTCTTGACAATGCTCCACCCGATCTGGGAATCATCTGATTATCGATTATTGATTTGAAATATTTGATTTAAAAGGAAGAATCTCTTTATAATATGATTATGATTGTAACGTAATATAATCCCTCTAAAATTAAATAATATCAAGTAGTAATTGGCCAATGACACAACGGGCTTGTGTCGGTCATAGCCTTCCAACATGATAGAAAGTGGTTCTTATATTTTAAATCATTGTCGTTTCGTGCTACAGCCGAGGGCTTTGATTTCAAAATAAGGAATACTTGTCTATTACATAGAGATGTGTACATTAAATTAGAATCTAAAGGTCGTTACGTGCTACAGCCGTGGGCCGTTGGAGACTGATTCAATTGTACGGAATGTTGGGTTAGACTTGACTTAGAATATTGAGTTTGTCATGCCACAGCTGTGACTCAAGTATTCAAGAGGCTAAAATTATATTAGGGAATTACATAAGATGTAATTGACAAGAGTTGTCTGCCTATTGAACATCACATGACGTTTCGTGCTACAGCCGAGGTTGTGTAATGGAATGTAGGATCCCTATTCCCACTAGCATTATGAATGCCTAATTTTCACTTAGGGGGTTATATAAATTAGATAAACTAGTGGGAGCCACTTATGAATAAAGACCCGATTCATATAGTGTTTTTGAAATGAAATTGAATATTTGCTAAGTGTTGTTATGTGTTTATCATTTACAGATTTACTATATTTGTTATGTCTTCAATTTTCACTCCGGAGTATACTAGATGCTCACAAGTTGACTGGTCCTAATTTTGCTAACTGGCTTCGAAACTTGAGAATTATTCTCAGGGTGGAGAAGCTGGAATATGTGCTTGACTCACCTAAGCCTACTGAACCTGCTAACGATTCACATAATGATGAACACGTTGTGTATCGTAAGTGGATAGATGATACAAATGTTGCCCAATGCATCATGCTAGCTTCCATGAACATTGAGCTACAGAAGCAACATGAGCATATGAATGCTCACACTATCCTAATGCATCTACAAGAGTTGTATGATGTGGCAGGGAGGACAACTTGATATGAGATATCGAAGGAGCTGTTAGGTTGTAGGATGTCTGAGGGATCATCCGTGAATGACCATGTACTTAAGATGATCAATTTGATTGAACATCTTGGACAACTTGGTTTTGCCATGGATGGGGAGCTGAGCCAAGACTTGGTCTTGCAATCACTTTCGGGTTCGTTTTCGCAGTTTATTGTGAACTTTCACATGAATAAGCTGGATGTCAGCCTGGCTGAACTCCACAACATGTTGAATACTGCGGAATCAAATTTCCCCCCTAAGAAGAGTTCTGTTCTTCTAATTGGTGAAGGTTCCAATCCTAAGATAAGGAAGAGGAACCCTTCCAAGAAGAAGAAAGTAGGTGAAGAAAAGCCGATTCCACCAAAAGCTGAAGACCCCAAGAGCAAAGTTGTTTGCTTTCACTGTAACAAGGTGGGGCACTGGAAGAGGAACTGCAAGGTTTACCTTACAGAGTTGAAGAAGAAGAAGGGGAGTGAGACTACCGCTTCTGATTCAGGTATGTTCATGATATAAATGAATATGTCATTAAGTCAAATTTCTACTTGGGTATTAGATACCGCCCGTGGTTCTTACATCTGCAATTCGTTGCAGGGACTAAGGAGAAGTAGGACTCTTGAGGAAGTGGAGGTGATTCTACTGATGGGAAATGGAGCAAGAGTTGCTGCTGAAGATGTAGGATCATTTCATTTACATATGCCTATGGGCAAGACTATTGTTTGAAACAATTGTTATTTTGTTTCCTCGATAGTAAGGAATATTGTTTCTATTCCTATGTTGGATTTGGATGGTTTTTCATTTTATTATTAAGAATAATGAATGTTCTATCCTTAGAGATAATTTCTTTATTGACGTGGTATTTTAAATAATGGTCTATATGTATGTGACATAATTTACTTCAGATTGAACAAACTAATAAAAGAAAAGGGATGATGAAAATCTCACTTTCTTTTGGAACTGCAGACTTGGTCATATTAGTGAAAATAGACTGCGGACATTGCATAAGGAAGGGTTACTTGACCCCTTTTGATTTTGAATCATATCCTACATGCGAGTCTTGTCTATTGGGTAAAATGACCAAATCTCCATTTAGTGGACATGGAGAGAGGGCTGCAGATTTGCTAGGATTGGTACACACAGATGTATGTGGACCAATGTCTACGCAAGCCATGGGTGGATTTTCATACTTCATTACTTTCATAGATGATAGATCTAGATTCAGATATGTGTTTGATGAAACACAAGTCTGATGCCTTTGAAAAGTTCAAAGAGTATAAGTATGAAGTGGAGAAACAAACCAAAATGGTATTATAACTCTTCGATCAGATCTAGGTGGTGAATACTTGAATGGAGAGTTTCTAGATTATCTCAAATAAAAGGGTATAGTCTCCCAGTGGACTCCTCCAGATTGGTATCTGAAAGGAGAAATGGAACTTTGTTAGACATGGTTCGGTCCATGATGAGCTATGCGAATCTTCCAGTATTCTTATGGGGTTATGCATTGGAAACCTCAGCATATTTACTGAATAAGGTGCCTTCCAAATTTGTCCCTAAAACTCCATATGAGATATGGAAAGAAAGGAAACCGAGTCTTAAACACGTTAAGATTTGGGGATGTCCAGCTTATGTCAAGAAAGTTGACCCAGATAAGCTGGAATCTCGATCCGTAAAATGTAGTTTTATGGGATATCCTAAAGAGATTTTGGGGTATTACTTTTACACCGATCATCGGGTGTTTGTCTCCAGACATGCTACCTTCTTGGAAAAGCAGTTTATCCTTAAAGGAAACAGTGGGAGCAAAATTGAACTTGATGAAGTTCAAGAAGCACAAACTACTACGGATCAAGTGGAAACACCTGTTCAGACTGAACAACCTTCTGTGGAACAGCCCGTTTGTAGGTCAGAGAGAGTGTCTCGCCAACCTGAGAGGTATTATGGCCTTGTCATTGAGAATGACAATGAGTTGTCAATCATTGATGATGACAACCCTGTGACCTATAATGAGGCTATGAGTAGTGTTGACTCAGAGAAATGGCAAAGTGCCATGAAATCCGAAATGGAATCTATGTATACGGTATATAAAAGAAAGATTAGAGCAGATGGCCAGGTGGAGACCTTTAAAGCCAGGCTTGTGGAAAAAGGATTCAAACAAAGGCAATGGATTGACTTTGATGAAACCTTTTACCTGTAGCCCTGTTAAAATCAGTTCGGATTTTACTTGCGATTACTGCTTACTACGACTATGAGATCTGGCAGATGGCCATATGGTTTTCTTTCCAAGGGAAATGAAAAACTTAGTGTGTAAGCTGCTGCGAACCATATGTGGTTTAAAGCAAGCTTCTCGTAGATGGAACATCCGTTTTGATGAGACAATCAAAGAGTTTGGTTTTATCAAAAACGTAGATGAACCATGTGTCTACAAAAGGGTTAGTGGGAGCGCGGTAACATTTCTTGTATTGTATTGAAAGAGAGTTGACACACATAACAACATAGCAGACCCACTCACAAAGCCACTTTCTGAAAGTCACTTTGATCGTCATAAAGACAAGATGGGTATTAGATACCAGAGTGATTGGCTTTAGTACAAATGGGAGATTGAAAGAGATATGTCCTAAGTCAAATCACGTATGAGGATTTAGGAATAACTTTTATGTAATCTGTTTTGATTTCATTGATAATTAATAAAAGACTTGTTTTATTTTTATTACGGTATCTATCTATTTAAATATTTAAATAAGATATACCATAGTTTAGAGTAAAGCTTTTTATGGATTATGATGAGATCATAATAGTGAGACCTAAAAGATGATAACTCTAAACTTAAATAGTTCCTGGTCATAGGATTACTAACTGGTAATTAATAATCCGCAATGATCAGTACATACTATGCTTGCTTCATTCTGAAGGATGTCTGTTCTCATAGATATTTGTGTGGAGATACTATAGCTAGTATGTAGGTGCTTATTATAGAATAAGTTCACTGAACATGACTCGCACAGCTGAACAACTGATGGAGTTCACTCACGTGTCAGCAGTTGTTCACATAGTGATAGTTGTACAAGTATCCTTAGACTTGAGGTCATCATAGTCATCTTGTGTACACTGAACTATGCTTTGGTTTAGTTCTTAGTCTCCAGGGACAATTATTAGGGCTCTACTGGGTATAGGAATTTGTTCACGAAGATAGTGTATGATCAATAAAGGATCTACCCCTTCCAGTGAAGGAAGAGAATGTTCAAAGCTGATCCACTTATGCTAGTTCAGGAATCTCTGGCCAGAGTGAATGAAATTAGAAAGGAGTTTCTAATTTACATAGAACTGAGCATAGTGAATGGGAAAGCAAATGATTAAATTAGATAGGCTTGACACAAGATCCATGCCTTGTATTTAATCAGGACATTGGAGGGTAGAAGGAGTTAATTGTACGGTAACTATTCACTGAATAGGTTCTTAGTATTCTAAGTAGTGAATTCATATTATCCGGATAGTCGCGATATGTTGAGAAGCATCACTCACGATGTAGAATAAATATAATTAATCAGTTAATTATATTTAGTGAATTTTAATATTCATATAAATAATTAATAATAGTTTATTATTATTTATTTCTAATACCGGCATAATTTTGAACCTACAGGGTCACACCATAAAAGAATATTTTCTTTGATGAAAAATGAGAGAGAGAATTATTTTCTAAATAGTTAAGAAAAAGAAATAATGATTAAAATAGTTTTAATTATTATTAAAGCATTTTATGAAGATAAAATGTGGGGGTTAATATATATAAAGATATATTATAAAACCCTAGGAGAGTCCTATAAATAGAATGAGATGGATGGCTCATAAAACAGAACACACAATTTTGGTTTTGTGAAAACCCTAGCCTCCATCTTCTTCTTCTCTCTCTCTCTCTCCCAAAACTCCATTTTTATAAAAGCTTAGTTTTATAAAAAGGTTCATTGAAGCGGATCGTTCTTGGTGGATACCGGTAGAGTGCTTCACACACTGAGGAGCAACTGCTAGCACTCCAATCATTATTAAGCTTCGATTCACGAGGTATGATTTCGATTCCTCAGTTTTTCCCTTTTATATGTTTTTTTTCTATA
Source organism: Apium graveolens (assembly GCF_009905375.1). Lineage (NCBI taxonomy): Eukaryota > Viridiplantae > Streptophyta > Magnoliopsida > Apiales > Apiaceae > Apium > Apium graveolens. Next base: position 45,697,784 of record NC_133650.1, on the reverse strand, counting down.
TGTACGGTATATGGTTTTTACGGAATAATTTTTATTTCACGCTTCTGCTCATCCGTAAATTCCATCACTATAGTGACTGTTAATATTCCGCCTCAACATATTCTGATTAAAGATGAGACTGTTTTTAGATTTTATCCACAAATAAGTCAAGTAAAAGATCATAATTTAATATCAGAACTTAGACTTATATCAGAACTTAACAGTTATCAGAATATGATTTCTTAACTCAAAAAATGAATGCCTATGTTTGTAATTCTTCACACAAATTCTGATATAGATTCTTCAGAACTTAATCATCAGAACGTTCAACAGAACTTGTCCTCAGAATTTATGCAATGTGACACATAAACTGTTAATCTAAAATAACATAGATCACCACAGTAATTTTCATCATTCATATGGAGTGTTTAGTGTGCACATTAAGCTAAATATCAGACAAAGAGTAAAGTCTAATTCACTTCAGTACATCTTAGAAATAAGGCATAACTAAAACTTTACTAAAAACCTGTCAGTATTCTGAAGCCTACTATTGAATGAGTTCATGCTTGAGTCCACCTCAACTGTTTTGTGCTAATTTTGTGCATCTTTTTAAATTCCATTGTATAATGGCTTCTCAGTGTAAGTGAGTCACGACTGCTTATCAGAATTTATGCTATTATTAGAGTATTTCTCCAGTAATCATAGAGTGTGAAAAGTCACCAAGAAAATATTTTACTTTTCTGATGCATATTTACTTAATACCAGCAATGCACTTGGGTCGTCCCTTCCACATTTTTACTCTAGACCTCAAAGGAGTACCTGATTTTTATTCCTTGATACTTTTTCTTTTTCTTTTGATAAGTGAGGTTTATCAGCACTTAGTACATTCAACAGATTTAGTAGCATCAGAACTTAACAGATGAGAAGCATTATTCTAGTTTGTGACTTAGTAATAAGATAGACAAAGTAAACTCAACTAAGCTCAATATCAGAATTTGCTTGTGTCAATAGATTTCCATAACAATAATTACTCTAACATGGGATTTCTAGTTTATTGAAGACTACTAGGTCAGCATCTAGCACATGTATCCTCATAGGATTGAATAGTTACATAAACAGACATATCACTATCAGAGTTTAGAAAGTCACATCAGACAACATTCAGTACTTAAACAATTTTCAATTAAGCACATAATACACAAAGAGGGTAATTTCTGTAAATACTGATCATAAAGTCTGATGCATCAGAACAAAACTAAGCAGATTTAGAGAAAGAAACTGAAACCATTCCAAGTTCATTTACCAATCTTGTAAACGTAGCTTCACATAGTGGTTTTGTGAAGATAACTGCTAGTTGTTGATCTGTTGGAACAAAATACAATTCCATTGTACCTTCATCCACATGTTCCCTTATGAAATGGTACATGATGCTGATGTGCTTTGTCATTGAGTGTTGAACTGGATTACCTGTCATAGCAATAGCACTTTGATTATCACAGTAAATAGGGATTTTGAAATATATTAACCCATAATCCAGTAACTGATTCTTCATCCACAGAATCTGGGCACAACAGCTTCCTGCAGCAATGTACTCTGCTTCTGTAGTTGATGTGGAAATTGACTTTTGTTTCTTGCTAAACCAAGAAACCAATCTGCCTCCAAGAAATTGGCAGCTTCCGCTTGTGCTTTTCCTGTCAATTTTGCAACCTGCAAAATCTGCATCTGAGTAACCTATTAGTTTAAAATCTGATTCTTTGGGATACCACAATCCCAGATTAGCTGTTCCTTTAAGATACTTGAATATTTTTTTCACAGCTGTTAAGTGAGGTTCTCTTGGATCTGCTTGAAATCTTGCACAAAGACAGGTAGCATACATGATATCAGGTCTACTAGCAGTTAGATAGAGTAGAGAGCCAATCATACCTCTGTAATCAGTAATATCTACTGATTTACCAGTACCCTTGTCCAGTTTTGTTGCAGTGGCCATGAGAGTGGATGCACTTGAACAATCTTGCATTCCAAATTTCTTCAGCAAGTTTCTGGTGTACTTAGTTTGACAAATAAAAGTGCCTTCTTCATTCTTCTTGACTTGAAGGCCCAGAAAATAGCTAAGTTCCCCCATCATACTCATCTGATACCTTGACTGCATCAGTTTGGCAAACTTCTTGCAAAGTCTATCATTTGTAGAACCAAAAATGATATCATCAACATATATCTGGACCAGAATTAAGTCATTTCCATGGTTGAGGTAGAACAGTGTTTTGTCTATAGTTCCTCTGTTAAATCCACTTTCCAGAAGAAACTGAGCTAAAGTCTCATACCATGCTCTTGGAGCTTGCTTAAGTCCATAAAGTGCTTTATCAAGCCTGTAGACATAATTTGGATATTTGGAATCTACAAAGCCTGGAGGTTGTTCAACATATACTTCTTCCTCCAATTCTCTATTGAGAAAAGCACTTTTTACATCCATTTGAAAGACAGTAAACTTTTTATGAGCAGCATAAGCCAAAAATATCCTTATGGCTTCCAATCTAGCAACTGGTGCAAATGTTTCATCATAATCAATTCCCTCTTGTTGAGAATATCCTTTTGCAACCAGCCTTGCCTTATTCCTTGTAATTATGCCATCACTACCAGTTTTGTTTCTGAATACCCATTTTGTACCAACAACAGATCTGTTCTTTGGTCTTGGCACTAGGGTCCAGACTTTGTTTCTTTCAAATTCATTTAACTCTTCCTGCATTGCTTGCACCCAATCAGCATCTTGAAGAGCTTCTTCCACTTTCTTTGGCTCAGCCTGAGAAAGAAAAGAATTGTAAAGACATTCACTTGAAGTAGCTGTTCTAGTTCTGACACCTGCATTAGGATTTCCAATTATCAAATCAGGTGTATGTGATTTAGTCCACTTCCTTGCAGATGGAAGGTTCTCTCTAGAACTGGATGCTCCCCCATGATCCATGCTATCTTCATTAGCATTTTCTGATGCTCCCCCTGAAACTATGCTCTCTGAGTTGGATTCTTCAGAATTTAGATTTTCAGAACTATCAGAACTTGGCTTATCAGAACTTGACGAATTAGAACTTGAAGAGCCAGATGTATATTCTGATGCTTCTTGAGATGTGGTAATATCTTGAGTATGCTCCACCTGAATAGGTGCATCTTCCTTTGGCGTAGTCACCACAGTTTCAATAACATCAGAGTTTAATCCATCCGAGTTTGCAGTATCAGGACTTAGATTGTCAGGATTATCAGTATCAGAATTTGAGTCTTCATTTTCAAATCTCAGCTGATCATGATCAATAAAATCTTCAAGTCCAGTAATCTTCTTATCATCAAAAGAGACATTGATAGATTCCATGACCACTCTTGTTCTCAAGTTATAGACTCTGAAGGCTTTTGTGGAAAGTGGATATCCAACAAAGATTCCTTCACCAGCTTTTAGATCAAATTTGGATAGCTGTTCACGATGAGTCTTAAGAACAAAACACTTGCATCCAAATACATGAAAATACTTCAGATTTGGCTTCTTTTTCTTCACCATCTCATATGGTGTCTTTCCCTGCTTGTTGATGAGTGTTGCATTCTGAGTAAAACAAGCAGTCTGCACAGCTTCAGCCCAGAAATAGGTTGGAAGCTTTACTTCATCAAGCATTGTACGTGCAGCTTCAATGAGGGTTCTATTCTTCCTTTCAACAACTCCATTTTGCTGTGGAGTTCCAGGAGCAGAAAATTCCTGCTTGATTCCATGGTTTTTACAGAACTCTTCCATTATCAAATTCTTGAACTCAGTACCATTATCACTTCTTATAATTTTCATAGAATCTTTGACCAATTTATCCAGTTGCCTGACATGATCAATCAAGATAGATGATGTTTCACTTTTGGTGTGCAAGAAATACACCCATGTGTATCTGGTGAACTCATCCACTATGACTATAACATATTTCTTCTTTGCAATGGACATGACATTCACTGGACCAAATAGATCAACGTGTAGTAGGTGATAAGGCTCAAGAATTGATGATTCAGTCTTGCTCTTTAATTAGGATTTTCTTTGTTTGGCCTTCTGACAAGAATCACAAAGGCCATCAGGAGCAAATACTGACTTTGGCAGTCCTCTCACAAGATCTTTCTTGACCAACTCATTTATATTGTTGAAATTTTAATGAGAGAGTTTCTTGTGCCAATTCCAGCTTTCTTCAATTGATGCTCTACTCATCAGGCAGATTGCAGAACCATCAGTACTTGTTGAAAGCTTGGCTTCATAGATGTTACCACGACTGTATCCTTTCAGAACAACTTTGCCTGTAGATTTGCTTACAACTTCACAGTGTTCTTCAAAGAAATCCACATGATAACCTCTGTCACAGATTTGACTAACACTCAGCAGATTGTGTTTAAGTCCTGAGACCAGAGCTACTTCTTTAATGATGACATTCCTAAGATTGATATTGCCATATCCCAATGTTTTTCCAATATTGCCATCTCCATAAGAAACACTTGGGCCAACCTTCTCCACAAAGTCTGATAGCAGGGCTTTATTTCCAGTCATATGTCCTGAACATCCACTGTCCAGAACTAGGATGTTTTTCCTGTTGCCCTGCAATCACAAAGACCAATAATGATTAGTTTTAAGGACCCAGACTTGCTTGGATCCTTTGGCCTTATTAAGTTTGTTAACATTTGCAGCGGATTTCGCATCAGAGTTTATGTTAACATTTTTCTTATCAGAATTTACACTATCAGACTTTGAATCAGAACTTACACTAGAAGGAACAATGGAAACTTTCTTTAAAGAAGGTTTTATTTGATAATAATCATAGTACAAACTATGATATTCCTTACAAGTATAAATGGAATGCCATAAACTACCACAATGAAAACAAGGATTTTGTGGCTTATATCTAACAGACTGACTCTTAACTCCTGACTTTGAAGGTAAGGAGTTTATGTTCTTATTTTTCCTGCAAAAAGAAGCCAGATGGTTAGAACTTCCACAGTTATGACATGTTTTCCTAGGAGCATCAGGAACAGGCTTATAATCATTGCTTTTATTCACACCTTCCTTTCCATTCCTATTTTTCCTAGGTGACTTTACCTTGTTTGCATTCTTAATATCTTTCAGCTTATGCTTAAGCTGCTTCTTAGTCATTAAGCCTACGTTTACTTCAGTTGTCTTTTCCTGTTTTAGTTTGTCAGAAGTTAATTCCTTTTTAACTTCTGATTTCTCATTATCAGACTTTACAGCTACAAACTTAACAGGCTTTAGCTTAGATTTTTGTTTAACAACTATAGACTTAACATCTACAGTTCCTTTATCATTCTTATCCTCTCCATAACCTAAGCCCTCTTTCCAGTTTTCACTACTTAACAGATTCTGAGTTGTTCTTCCAGAGTTAGTCCAAGTCCTGATAACCTCTCTTTCCTTTTCTAACTCAGCTTTTAGAGATTCATTCATTTTTAGCACTTCATCCCTAACATAAAAAACATCATCTCTATCTTTTTGAGTTTGATGGAACATAACTAACTCCCTTTCTAAGAAATCATTTCTTTTCTTAAAAGCCAGGTTTTCAGAAGTTAATCTTTCACATGTTAAAGTTTGATCTCTATAACTAATAAACATGGTCTTAAGATATTTTCTCTACTCATTAATATCATCAGTATGAAAAGCATAAGTAGGTTGAGGTACCTTTGATTTAGCAGCTTCAAAACTGCTTTCAGCACTTGCTTTATCAACATTTGCCATCAAGGCATAATTCTCCTCACTTTCAGAATCTGAGGTGTCTGTCCAGCTTTTCTTCTTTGTGACAAGAGCCTTGCCTTTGTCACTCTTCACTTTCTTGCAATCAGGAGATATCTTGCCTTTCTCACCACAGTTGTAGCATTTGACATTTGTATAATCTCCTCTGTCAGAATTTTCTCCTCTGCTCTCAGATTTTCTGAAATTCTTCTTATCAGAACTTGTGCCTTTCCTGGAAAACTTCTTTCCCTTCCTGAACTTCCTGTATGCAATCTTTGTGATCCCTATCACCATAAGAGCACACAGCTTCATCATCTCCTTATTAGCATCCGTCTTAGGCAAGCTTTCAGATTCTGAGTCATCATCACTTTCAGAACTTGATGACTCAGTATCAGACTTTATGAAAAGAGCTTTACCCTTGTCTTTCCTTGAGGTAGCTGCTTTGGGGGATTCTTCTTCAGCCTTAAGAGCAACTGTCCTTGACTTTCCTCCTTTCATCTTGCTTCTTTGTTCCATCTCAAGTTCATGAGTCTTGAGCATTTCATAAATTTCATCAAGAGTTGTTTCATCAAGATTATAGTTGTCTCTTATTGTTGTTGCCTTCAAATCCCAGCATTCAGGAAGAGCTAACATGAATTTAAGGTTTGAGTCTTCAAGTTCATACTTCTTATCAGCCAGTGACAAATCATTCAAGAGTTTGACAAATCTATCATATAAATCAGTCAATGACTCATTAGCCTTTGAGTCAAAGTGTTCATACTCTTGAGTGAGAATTGTCTTCCTGTTCTTCTTAATCGTATCAGTTCCCTGACATCTTGTTTCCAAGGCATCCCATATCACCTTTGCAGTCTTGCAGTTTATTACCCTGTTTGACATTACATTATCAATGGCACTATGCAGTAAATGTCGTACCTTAGCATCCTTAGCAATTGATGCGATATCTTCAGCAGTGTAATCACTCTTCTCCTTTGGTACAGTCTTTGCTGCTTCACCTGCAACTGCAACTGCGAGCTTGGTTGGTTTGTGAGGCCCTTCCTTGATTCTATCCAGATATTCCGGATCTGTCACTTCCAGAAACATGGTCATCCTCACCTTCCATATGGGATATTCAGATGATCTCAATATGGGAACTCTGATAGTCTCATATCGGATTTGAATTTGTGTCTTTGGAAGTTCTTCAGTTTTGGTGGGCTTAGTTGGAGTTTCTATTTCAGACATGATTGTGTTTGGATCTTAAACTATTTGTGCATTAACAGATAAGCTCTGATACCACTTGTTAGGTCACACACACACTGTAGAGGGGGTGAATACAGTGTATAGTACAATCAAATCGAACTTTAATAACTCAAGTAACAGAAAACAAACTTTATTGAAATAATAAACTCTGTTACAGTATGGAACTGTTCTCTCTCAGTGATGAACAAATATCACGAGAGCTGCTAGGGTTACAAAGAATAATCTTCTCGATTATGATAACACTTCTAGTGTAAACCCTATGTCTGTGTTTATATACTACACAGTTACAAGATAATCGCTAATTGATATGGAATATAATTCTGCTTCCTAAAATATATCAATCAGATATCTTTTCTTCCAAGTATTCTATTCTTCATAGAATTCCTTCTTCATGCATATCTCTTCTTATGTTTGTCTCGATTTCTATCCTTTAACCAGCTGATTTCCTTATCTGAACGTCCTTCAGTACTTAAGTTCTGATATCCATCTTCTGATGATTATCTCCTGATAATCTAAGTACTGATATCCTTAAGTCCTGATTTCCAGTAAGTACTGATTTATCCTATTTAAGTAAGATCTGAAAACTAAACATAAATCACATTAGTCATGACATTATCAAATATATCTAACAATAGTGTAGAAAAACCCAGTGTTATGATATCAGTTTTAAAGGCTTGTAAGATGTTAAAAAAAGGTTGTGAAGGTTTTCTAGCATATGTTGTAGGGAATGAAGGAATTAAAAATAAAGTTGAGGATACACTTGTAGTCAGAGAGTTTTTAGATGTCTTTCCCGAAGAGTTACCAAATTTTCCCCCTGAAAGAGAAGTTGAGTTTGGGATTGAATTGATCCCGGATGTCCAACCAGTATCGAAAGCACCATATAGAATGGCACCGACAGAATTAGCGAAACTTAAGGTACAATTACAAGAATTGTTGGATAAAAAATTTATTAGACCAAGTGTTTCTTCTTGGGGAACACCAGTGTTGTTTGTGAAAAAGAAGGATAGTTCTCTAAGATTATGTATTGATTATAGAGAGCTAAATAAGTTGACAGTAAAGAATAAATATTCGTTACCATGAATAGACGATCTTTTTGATCAATTGCAAGGAGGCACTTACTTTTCAAAGATTGATTTACGCTCAGGTTATCATCAGTTGAGATTAAAGAAAGAAAGCATTCCATTGACGGCATTTAGGACTCAATACGGTCATTATGAATTTGTAGTGATGCCATTTGGGGTGACAAATGCACCGATAATATTTATGGATTTGACGAATCAAGTATTTATGAATTATTTGGATAAGTTTGTAATTGTGTTTATCGATGATATTCTTATGTACTCGAGAATTGAGGAAGAACATGAAGAACATTTGAGGATGGTGTTACAAACTTTGAGAAAAGAACAGTTGTATGCTAAGTTTTCAAAATGTGAGTTTTGGTTAAGAAGAGTAAGTTTTCTTGGACATGTAGTTTCGGAAGAAGGAATTTCAGTTGATCCTTCAAAGATTGAAGTAATTATAAATTGGGAGAGACCAAAGACTGTGACAGAAATTCGAAGTTTCTTAGGGTTGGCCAGATATTATAGAAAGTTTGTTCAAAATTTCTCTAAGATAGTGGGACCGTTAACGAATCTTACAAGGAAGGACGTTAAGTTTGTTTGGTCGGAAGAATGTGAGTAAAGTTTTGATGAGTTAAAGAAAAGACTAACGTCTGCCCCGGTACTTGGATTACCAGATGGAACTGAAGACTTTGTGATTTATAGTGATGCATCAAGAAAAGGTTTGGGGTGTGTGCTAATGCAACTCGGTAATGTAATTGCTTATGCATCTCGACAATTAAGAAACCATGAGAAAAACTAGCCCACCCACGATCTGGAATTGGCTGCAGTAGTTTTCGCTCTTAATATTTGGAGACATTACTTGTATGGGGAAAAGTGCAAAATTTATACTGACCATTAGAGCTTAAAGTATATTTTCTCACAGAAGGATTTAAATATGAGACAGAGAAGATGGTTGGAGTTGTTGAAAGATTATGATTGTGAAATTTTATATCACCCAGGTAAGGCAAATGTTGTGGCTGATGCATTAAGTAGGAAACAAGTAGGGAATTGTTCGAGTATTGAAGTGGAACCCATAAATCATAAGGAATTGGAAACATTTAGTATTGAATTTGTTAAGAAAGGAGAGGAAGAGAGTTTAGTGTATCAAATTGAGGTTAGACCCATCTTGTTGGAAAAGATAAAGGAAAGTCAGAGACAAGATGAACGCTTAAAGGAGATTTGGAATAATTCAAATTCAGAATTAGGTAAAAAGGATTTTAGGAAAGGTAATGATGAAATCGTTAGGTTTCGGGATCAAATATGTGTGCCGTTTGATGTAGAAATTAAAAAATAAATTTTGTCTGATGCTCATTCATCACCTTTTTCGGTACATCCTGGATCTACGAAGATGTATAAGGACTTGAAAGAACATTTTTGGTGGCCTAAGATGAAGAGAGAAATTGCGGAGTATGTAGAAAGGTGTTTAATTTGTCAACAAGTAAAAGCAGAACATCAAAGGACTGGGGGATTATTATAGTCTTTACCTGTCCCTGAGTGGAAATGGGAGCACATAACGATGGATTTTGTACTTGGTTTGCCAAAGTCACAAAAAGGAAATGCTGTCATCTGGGTTATTGTGGATAGACTGATGAATAGTGCACATTTTCTGGAGATTTCAGAATCATTACTATTAGAGAAATTAGCAACATTATATATGTGGGAAATAGTTAGGTTGCATGGAGTACCTGTTTCAATTATTTCTGATAGAGATCCTAGATTTACGTCTAGGTTTTGGAATAGTTTTCAAGAAGAGATGGGTACTAATTTAAGTATGAGCACTGCGTTTCATCCTCAGAAGGATGGGCAATCAGAACGCACAATTCAAGTTTTGGAAGACATGTTAAGGGCTTGTGTATTGGACTTTAAAGGAAGTTGGGAAGAACATTTACCTTTAGTAGAATTTGCGTACAACAACAGTTTTCAAGCAACAATTGGAATGACTCCATACGAGGCTCTTTATGGACGTCGATGTAGAACGCCGTTATGTTGGGATGAAGTTGGAAAAAGAAAATTTTTAGGGCCTGAGTTAATTCATGTAACTACCGAGAAAGTCAAGTTGATTCAACAAAGAATTTTAACGGCTCAAAGCAGACAAAAGAGTTATGCAGACAAGGATGGTCGAGAGGTGATGTTTAAGAAAGGAGACTTTGTATTTCTTAAGATTTCTCCCTGGAAGGGCATTATGAGATTCGAGAAGAAAGGAAAGTTAAGTCCACGTTATATTGGACCATTTGAGATTCTTACACGGGTTGGAGAAGTAGCATACGAGTTAGCATTACCACCGAGTTTAGGGCATATTCATAACGTTTTTCATGTATCATATCTGAGGAAATATATTCTAGATCCATCGCATATTATAGATTATGAACCGATAGAAATTCAAGAAAATATGCAGTATGAAGAATTTCCTGTTAAGATATTAGATCGTCGAAAATAGAAATTAAGAACTAAGGTGATACCTCTTGTGAAAGTGATTTGGCGAAACCATGAAATAGAGGAAGCAACTTAAGAACCCGAAGAGATGATGAAATCAAAATATCCCCACTTATTCAATAAGTCAGGTACGAAATGAGTTTAAATTTCGAGGACGAAATTAGTTTAAGGGGGGAAGAATGTAATATCCCGATGAAATTATAATTAAGTAAAATAAATTTATGTGCTTATATTATTTTTACAAGTATTATGAATATTATAAAAATATTTGATTAAATTTTAAATTTTGTCTTGTGTTGTTGGTTTGCTCGAATATGTTGAGCTCCCATAAAAAAAATTAAAAGGAATTCAGACCGAAGTGATAGGACGAGGAAGAGGAATGACGGAAAGAGGAAAGGATGATAAGAGATAAGCGCTGAATAGGAATAGAAAGATGAAAATTTTAACTAAAGCACGCAAGCTAAAATAAATTAGCCCGCATCTTTTACTAGACAAAGCCTAGTAGGAAGGAACATTGCACTTGAAAATGAAAATGTTGCCTTGGAAATAAAATTAGTAGTAGAGCTCTTTTTATAGAGCAAGTATCTTGGTTAGTTGCACACCTTCTCGATGTGGGACTAAGTGGATGTAGACTAAAAGCTATAATAGCTTTCAAGTCTAGTATGATTTTTAAGTTTGTTGCAAGTCCCATTATATAGAGTTGGGAGAAGATCTCTTGCAAAACCTTCCCGATGAGGGACAAAGAGAATTATTTAAAAGCAAAGCTACAAGTCATAGTTGGTTTATTTTGAAGTGTTGGCTTCATAGCCTTGGGTTTTATAAAGGAAGAGATGTTACATCTTTTATATCTTATCAATGTGGGACTTGGTAAAGCCTAGTTAAACCTTAAAACTCTAATTTTTACTTGATTATGAGAAATTTATCTATTTCTCTTTATATTAAAACTTTAAAACCAAATTTAATTGACTATATTGAAGCCAAGAGAAAGTTTTAAGTTTTCTAAGTAGAAACTAAAGCTAAGTTGGGTTTATATAGACATTGGAGGAAGGTTGGTCTCATTCTCTAATCAATGTGGGATATATGCATCTTAGGTAATAAAAAGGAGATCTCACAACCCACATCGGCAAGAGAAGAGAAGAAGACTGAGAATATATAGAAGAACTTGACCTTAAAATTTTAATAAGTAGAAGTAAAATTGATGAAGCTAATGGTGTGAGTTTTAAAAGGGGGCTTATATGTTCTAGATATTATGTTCCTTGCTTAACTTTTATTTTTTTCCCTACCTATCTTTGTACCACATTGAAAACGGGAAGTGAAGTATATTAGAATAAATAGAAAGGTACCATTATATGTAATTGTGAAAAAGGAATAAATAGAGGAAGTCATGTGATAGTTGTTTTTAGCAAAACACGAGTGTTAGGTTGAATTTCTTAAACTATATTTTTCCAACTTCCCTACTATTGTACCACATCGAGGATGTAGGAAAAATGAATCCTTAATTTCCTTATATAAGCTTGTATAGTTTCCTTAAATAGAACTATCCGCTTCGGTTGTTTTAACCAAGGAATTCGGAAGAAAGATCGACATTAAAATTAATTCGAAGTTCGGGATTCATAGAGAATAAATAAAGCGGTGCACTGTAAGTACATACTGTACTGATTCACTGTTGATGTTTTAAGTGATGATTTAAATTTGACTAAGGCTTCACTGATGAAAAATGAGTATTCTTGCATTGATATTGATGAATTGATGATGATACTTCCTAATCGGAAGTAAAGCTAAACCGATTCTTTAGCTGGCCGGGATCCCAACTTGATGAATTGATGAACCTGTCATGCTTGAATACTCAGTTTTAATCTTGTGAGACTATATGATGAATTTTTGTTGATTGTAGTATCTTTCATGTCTCTTTTTTCGAATATTTGTTTGATGAACTTTGATTTCTCAGATAAACCTCAGTTGAATTCTACTATATATGCTTACTGAGCTTTCTGAGCTCACTCGTTTATGTCACTAACTTCCACAGGAAAGAACTTTGGAGAAGGATGTTCAGGAAATGATAAGTATGTGATGAACTAAGGCTTAGTAGACGATGAATGCGTGTAGTATCTTAATGAAAAATGCTCGTGTAATAGACTTTTGGTTGTATCATGAACTTTGGTTGTAATACTTGGAATGCTGTAAGAATTATATATTATTAATTAAGTTTAAGCTTGTGTAAGCATATATTGAGTTGATTGGTTTGGTTTGGCGTTCCCGGGTTCGGGTTTCTGAGGTCATCCTGGGGTCCGGGGCGTCACACTCCGGATTCTGGCGAGTCTGAGTCTGCCCCCTTCACAGTTGTTTTCTATGCTTTTCTAACTCGAATCAATTCATAACAAACTTAGCAACTCAGAATCAATAACAAAGCATTGTAATGACCTTTATAACTCTATTTACGATCTAAAAATGAAGAACTCCGGCCGGCAGCCATTAAAACCGGCGAGAAGCTTTCCGGCGATCGTGAAATCAAAGCCAACCATAACGATTTATCCATCAAAATGAAATCTAGGACACGTAAAATCTAATAACAACTACCAAAATCATAAACATTCAAGAACCAAGCCCGTAAATTTGTTTGAAGCCACTAAAACCCCAACCCCGATCTAACTCATGTCAAGACAAAAAAATTCACAAAAATATGAAAACAAATTGTAGGAATATATACAATCCACAACAACCATCAGAATCAACCAACTTTTAACAGAATTGAAAAGCCCAAATTAACTCAAGAACAACCGTAAATCTAATTTATCAAAAACTCCACCTTAAACAATGATGTTGTGCCAAATTAAAGAGCTTCAAATAAGCTTTGATTCGGTGTGTAGAGCATCAAAAACATTAATCTGTAGCTCCATAAATCATGAGGTAAAGTTTTGGAACAAATTTTTACCCCCAAACTTGTTCTTGATAATTTTCTATTTTCTGAATTTTTTAATAAAAATAAATAAATAAACTAAAACTTCTGCAGCTATTTATATTAATAAGAAATTATACCCCCAAAATTGATTAGGGGTGTTTTTATCCAATAGTTAAAATAATTAGGCCCCAAAATAATAATTATTGGGAATAATTATAAAAACAATAAAATACAAAATTTATATCAAAATTCCCCAAAAATTATGAATAATTCAAAAATATAAAAATACTGAGTATTTGAAATATGAATGATTCTTTAAAAATAAAACGTGAATTTTGTGGGTTTTGACGTCCCGGTGGGGTCCGGGTCCGTTTCTTTTTGAGAAAACGAAATGATTCCTAAATAACAGAAAACCCCGAAAATACATAAAATGCATTCAAATGCACATAAAACGAGATAAAACGAGTACCTCGTTAAAGACGTAATTACACGCGCGTCCCAATTGCAGACCAATTCATATAAATACAGTTTAAACACATATTAATTAATCAAAAAATATTTCCTGGTCCTTGCAGGGCCACATATAACAATTATAACACGTAATATCATGGCAATAATCATTTTAAACTCTTAAAACACATTTATATTTATTTATTTAACACAAAATATTCACATAATTTTCCCGGATATTACATTCATGCTCAAATTACTAAAGTTCAAGGTATATAATCTTTCTGTGATGAAGCCTGGAAAAAGAGCAAGGAGAAACTAGATTCCAATCTGGTAGAAGGACTTTTAACGAATGTGGGTTCGACGGATGATGAATGTTATCCGTCGAAAGACCAAAAGGATTATTTGTCGAAAGACAAGGAATCACATCCGTTGAGTAAAAGTAAGCCAGTTAGCAAAGCTAAACTAACTATGCACCAAGAAAAACCTTTGTTAAGTGTGGTAGTGTTAATCATTTGTTTGTTAATTGTAAGCTTACTATGCCTGCTCCCATGTCTGCACCTCCTTCATTTCCCAGTATGCCTACAATGCCTGTGAATGTTATGCCTGCACATAATTTGAATGCACAGTTTGCTAATATGCCATTTGCACAAAATCCTTACTATGCTATATTTAGTATGCCACAAATGCAATTTAGCATGTCATACTGGAATAACATGTTTGCACAGAATATATATTTTCATGTTAATCAGCTTGTGCATGATAATTCTGCAATGATGAATGGTTTTAAGGGTTCTACTCAATTGACTAAGGATGAACTTCAAATGCCTAAGTCAAATGAAGACAAGCCTAAGAAACCTAAGAAAAAGGCTAACATAACAGGACTCAAGGAAACTTGGGTACCAAAATCAACTTGATTTGATTTTTTTTTTGTGCAGGGAAACAAAAAGAATCTTTGGTATTTGGATAGTGGGTGCTCAAGGCACATGACTGGAGATTCTACCCTGCTCACTGAGTTCAAGGAAAGAGCTGGCCCAAGTATTACTTTTGGAGATGACAACAAGGGTTATACTGTGGGATATGGCTTGATTTCAAAAGATAATATCATCATTGAGGAAGTTGCCCTAGTGGGTAGACTCAAGCATAATTTATTGAGTATCAGCCAGCTTTGTGATAAGGGCAACTCAATAACAATCAATTCTGAAGCCTGTGTTGTGACCAACACGAAAAGCAACAAAGTGGTTCTTACTGGAGTAAGAAAAGGAATTGTGTACTTAGCTGACTTCAACTCATCAAATGCAGAATCTGTCACTTTTCTATTTAGCAAGGCAAGTCAAGATGAAAGTTGGCTGTTGCACAAGAAGATGTCCCACCTTAACTTCAAGACTATGGAAAGATGGTAAGGAAAGATTTTGTATGAGGTATTCATCATGTGTAATTCTCAAAGGATGGATTGTGTGATGCCTTTCAGAAAGGAAAGCAGATCAAGGCATCATTCAGGAAGAAGCTTGACTAAACAATTGAAGAACCTTTGCAACTACTGCACATGGATTTATTTGGACCAGTCAATGTATTGTCTATCTCAAGGAAAATATACTACCTAGTAATTATAGATGATTTCTCAAAGTTCTCTTGGACATATTTTCTAAAATCCAAAGATGAAGCTAGTGAAATCATCATCAATCACAAAAGGCAAGTCGACAATCATCCTGACTTCAAAGTAAGAAGTATCAGGAGTGACAATGGAACTGAGTTCAAGAATTCTGTGATGAGGTCATTTTGTGAAGAGAATGGGATTATGCATGAGTTTTCAGCAGCAAGAACTCCACAACAACATGGAGTGGTGGAAAGAAAGAACATATCTCTTATTGAAGCTGCAAGGACAATGCTTGAAGAATCAAATGTACCAACACATTTTTGGGAAGAAGTTGTAAATACTGCATCCTACACTCAGAATAGTTTTTTGGTCAATCAAGCAAAATGCATGACACCCTACCAATTGTTAAAGAATAGGAAGCCAAGATTAAACTTTCTTCATGTCTTTGGCTGTAAATGTTATATCTTAAGGAATCAAACTGATCATCATGGGAAGTTTGATGCCAAAGCAGATGAAAGCATTTTTGTTGGATATGCAGTTGGAAAAGCATATAAAATCTACAATCTTAGAACAAAATTGTTATAGAATCTACACATGTTGTGTTTGATGATAAAAAGATTGAAGGACTGCAAGATGGAGATTTCCATGAAAGCCTCAAATTTGATAATGTTGAGTTGATTTTTAATAATAGTGATGATGAAAGTGATCAAGAACCAATATCTAAGGACAATGCAGAAAAATCTACAACTAATGAAGCACACAATTCAACAGCCGTCGAAAGACCAAGTGCATCATTCGTCGAAAGGAAAAGAACAACATCCGTTGATCCATCAATATGAGTTGAAAGCCAAAATAGATCACAATCTGAAAGAACCCCAATTTCAAGTCAAAGATCCATAAACTCAAGGGGAGTTTCTGACAATCAAAACTCTATCACGCATCAAGACAACAATGAGGCCTCTTCATCTAGAGCTAATCTACCTCAAAAGAGAAAATGGACCAAAGATCACCCATATGAACTGATCATTGGTGATGTATCTTCAAGAGTGCAAACTAGAAAAGCAACTCAAGAGGAATGTCTATCTATCAGCTTTCTATCTAAGGAAGAACCTAAAAATGTAGAAGAAGCTCTGTTGGATCCTGATTGGGTTTTATCAATACAAGATGAGCTAAACCAGTTTGAAAGGAATAAAGTATGGAAGCTGGTACCCAAGCCTAAAGGAAAGAATCCTATTGACACCAAATGGGTATTCTGAAACAAGATGGATGAAAATGGCATAGTGGTTAGGAACAAAGCTAGATTGGTTGCTAAAGGTTATTGTCAACAAGAGGGAATAGATTTTGATTAAACTTTTGCTCCTGTTGCAAGACTTGAAGCCATCAGAATTTTCCAAGCCTATGCAGCCCATGTAAATTTCAAGGTCTATCAAATGGATGTCAAAAGTGCTTTTTTGAATGGAGATTTGGAGGAGGAAGTCTATGTCAGTCAGCTTTCTGGTTTTGAAGGCCCAAATTTTCTATAATATGTCCACTATCTTTTGAAAGCACTTTATGGATTGAAGCAAGCACCTAGAGCCTGGTATGATGCTTTGTCAAAGTTTCTCTTAGAAAATCACTTCACAAGAGGTACTGTTGTCAAAAATTTATTCTTTAGAAATGTTAATGGCTCTAGCATACTTATTCAAATTTATGTAGATGCTATTATATTTGGCTCTACAGATGAAAAACTTTGCAAAATGTTTGCCAAATTGATGCAAAGTAAATATGAAATGAGCATGATGGGAGAACTAACTTACTTTCTTGGTTTACACGTTAAGTAAGTCAGTGATGGAATATTTATTAACCAAACCAAATATATTTATGATCTTTTGAAGAAGTTTGACTTAATGGATTGCACATCTGCAAAAACTCCCATGGCCACTGCAACTAAACTTGAATTAAACACTACTAAAAAGTCTGTGGATATTTCAAGATATAGAGGCATGGTTGGTTCACTTTTATATTTTACAGCTAGTAGGCCAGATATAAGTTTTGCTACTTGTCTTTGTGCTAGATTTAAGGATGATCCTAGAGAATCTCATTTAGTAGCTATTAAGAGTATTTTTAAGGATGATTCTAGTTTTGATCTACCTGGTTATTCAGATGCACATTATGCAGGTTGTAAAATTGATAGAAAAAGTACAACAGGTCAGTTTCTAGGAAATAAGCTAGTATCCTGGTTCAGTAAAAAGCAAAATTCAGTTTCTACTTCTACAACTGAAGCTGAATATATTGCTCCTAGTAGTTGTTGTGCACACATTTTATGGATGAAAAATCAACTGTTGGACTATGGTCTACAGGTGAATAAGATTCCTATTTTCTGTGATAACACAAGTGCCATTGCAATCACTGAAAATCCAGTACAACATTCAAGGACCAAGCACATTAACATCAAGTACCATTTCATTAGAGAGCATGTTATGAATGGTACTTGGAACTTCACTTTGTTCTAAGTGACAAGCAACTTGCAGACATCTTTACCAAGCCACTTGATGAATCCACCTTTACTAGGTTGGTAAGTGATTTAGGTATGCTTAATTACGCTTAACATGTTTTGATGTCTAAGTAGTTTGAATTAGAAAAATATCTGATATTTCTTGTCAAAAATATAAATTTTGGCTAAGTCAGAATTTACATCTCGACGGATGTTCATTATCCGTTGAATATGAATATCTGTTAAATCTTATCATCCGTTAAAGTATCAATTATTACTCTGGGTACTTTTATCATTGTCCGTCGAATTGCACTTAATCTTAGTCGTTAATTTTGAGCATTATCTGTTAAATTTACTTACAGCCTGTATGTATATTTCAACGGATAATCTTAGAATTTTGACAGTTTTCTTTATTTTTAAACGGTTATTTTAGGCTAATTTGATTGGTTACTTTATTTTACTTTTTAATTTTTGACAGTTTATTTCTGAGAAAGTATAAAAGCTTATTCCATTTCTATTCTTTTCTTTTGATCTTTCTCAAAGCAATTTCTCTAACTCTCTTCTTCTCCAAAGCAAATACTCTCTTTCTGTAACTAATTTCAATCACAGAAATGGCACCCGTGGTCAAAATCATGTCCTCAACTGGGTTCATCTATGGAAAGAACAACTTTGTGGCTCTAGTGAAGAAGCAAATTTTGGCATCTGAAGATTATCACAAGATGATGGACTTCATACTGAACTGTAAATTAAGTTATGCCATGCTTGATTTCCCAACCATCTACTGTGAAGTTGTCGAGGAAATTTGGACTACAGCAGTGTTCAACTCTAAGGACAAAACTATTACCTTCACTCTCAAAGGTAATGAACACTGTGGTAATTGTGATGCTATTGAAAAATGCTTTAAATTGCCTGAAAATAACACACTTGCTCCACACACAAACACTGATGTGAGTAATATGCTAGTTTCTATGGGCTATACTCTTGATACCATTAAGTTAGGTGATGTTAGGAGACCGGGTCTTAGAAAATAATGGAGTTTTCTTTATGATTCATTCATTAAAGTGTTTTCTGGAAAAATTAGCAATTTTGATGCTGTATCTTACTCACTTGTTCACATGCTTTATATGCTCCTTGGTGATAAGTACTTCAATTTTAGCACTTCTGTTATGTATGAAATAGGGAGTAAATTATGGGATATTAAAAAGAGGTCTAAGAATATTTATTATGCTAGATTCTTCTTGATGCTAGCTAATTTTGTTTCTGAGAACCTCTCAATTGAGAACCCAACAAACAAGTTAGATTGTTGGGTCCAAGAGAGGAGAATTATTGCTGATTTAAACAGGGCGAATCATCACAAGGATGTTACTCTTGTGTACATGCCAATCATGGAACTGCCTCAGGTAAGTGAGGTAAACATTTCTGTCCCTACTACTTCCCAACATATCACTTCTTTGCAAACAACTGTGGCCATGGAACCTGTGACAGTGACCAAACAGGTGCCTACCCAAGCCACAAAACCAAAAATTTCCAAATCCAAGTCAAAGAAAGCCCCCTCTAATTTCTCTCAAAAGAAACTAGCCATAAAATCCACTAAAAATCTAGAGGGGAGTGTGAAGGGAAGTGAGACTGGTGAGGAACAGGGTGAACATCAAATAAGTCCTAAGAATAAGGATGGAGAGGTGAGTGCATCCCAGCCTAGCCACACTACAGTTTCTCAATAAACTGTAGTGCTTAATAATGATATAAGCTCATTGCTAGTTGCATCCTCCCAAAAGAATGTGACTATTGAACAAAGCTCTCAGCCAAGAGCACAGGCCAAAAGGGTTAGGGACACAAGCTCACCCCAGACTTATGCTTGAAAGAAGAAATCTAAAACCCTTAGAGATACACATGGTGCACACATTGTGCCTACTATAGTCAAAGACTCAGTTCATGCACCTTCTCAAAGTCAGGTTGATGTGGCTCCAATACATGTGGAGTCATAGCCAAAATATTTAGATATAGAAGCACCTCACACTCAAAACTCACCCACAAATTCTCTGGATGTGGACATGATTCACACATCAATTTCTGATTCTCCATCTTTAACTCTCATGGAGGAACCAAAATCTACATCAAGTGAGCATCATCTTTTAGATGATTTGTTGGCTCACTTGCCATTTCTTTCTGATTCTGTTGAGAATACTGTGCAAAATCCCAAATCAATCATCACAGATTCTACAGTAGTTTCTACTCCAAAATCTATCATTTCTACTATCTTGAAGGATATTGTTCATCCGTCGACTAGTGATTGTATCTCGACGGATGTGCTTAACAGCAGTCATCCGTTGACACTCTCAACTACTACCTCGACGGATGTTTCTCATCCATTGAACATCACTGTACCACTTCTAATTTAAACTACTGTTACAAGTGCAGATGATCTAGTGGTTGTACAGTCCCTCTTAGGATTGAGGGAAGGGAGTGAACATAGTGAGAGGCTGAGTTGCTCTCAGGAAAAAAGAGAGGAAATGAGTGAAACTCTGCAAAAACAGTGATGCAAAAAGTGAGTGAGTGGAATCCCACGTTAGTAGGTGAAGGTGTGGGTGTGAGGGTGGGAAGCCAAGGGGAGCCCTTGATGCAAAAACAGAGAGAACATTAGAGAAAAGCAGGTACAATATAGATACGGGTGCAAACCATTGCTAGTGAGTAAATGAATATCAGTGATGCAGAAAAGGAGAAACTATTTCAGCAAGAATATCAAGCTGTAATAGATTCTATCTCTTTGGATACTGAGATATTTACTCATCCTGTTCCAGCATATCAAATTCTGGTTGGACAGGGAAATGAGGAGGCTGAGAAGACATTGAACCTGGTGCACACTACTGCTTCTATGCAAAGGGCCAAGGATGCCATCACTGCCATGCCATCCACATCTGGTGATGATGTTGATTATCCAACTAGTAGTTCTGAGG
Organism: Apium graveolens; assembly: GCF_009905375.1. Classification (NCBI taxonomy): domain Eukaryota; kingdom Viridiplantae; phylum Streptophyta; class Magnoliopsida; order Apiales; family Apiaceae; genus Apium; species Apium graveolens. The sequence goes on along the minus strand of NC_133650.1, from coordinate 45,676,923 downwards.
ATATATTTGGGGATGAAGATGATGATGAAGGAGATTTCATGGATATAGGGGGAGAAGCAGGACCTAGCTCAAGATCAAACATGCCATCTTGGGTGTTTGCCAAAGAATGTGATGAGCACCATTTCAAATCCACTTTTTCACATCATCCAACAAACTCAGACAACTCTTCAAGCTACTACAAATGCCAACATCGAGAGACTTCTTCAAGCACATCTAAACTCTCTTCAACTGCACCAAATTCAATCTCTCAAGCAAAATCAAGATGTCAGTGAGCTGAAGATAGAAATTGATCAAGTCAAGAAAGATATTACTATAAGACTAGAGGCTACCTTTCCTTACACAACAATTCTAGATATTAACAGACAACTTAGGAAAAACTCTGATCTAGCCAGCAAAGTGGACTCCTAGACAAAAGGCTCAAGACCCTGGAAAGATCAATTATTAAAATCCATATACATTAAGCCTATTAAACTCTACTTCTTCAAAAACTGGTGGCTGCACAAACCTCAACCTCAACTCAACTTGATACTAACAAAAAGGGGGAGAAAAACTCTATCATTCAAGTAAGTCAGGGGGAGTCAACAAGTGAGGGGGAGAAAGTCCTAAACATTCAAGTCAGTAAAGTGATTGTGCTAGCAATTGCTTTCCCTAAGCCACCAACTCTTGACAACATTGATCTGATCAAGATAACAGCTACTAAGTTGGAATCAAATGACACACTGAAAAAGCTTGATGTAACAGCAGTTAAGCAAGATCTAGCTACAAAATGGAAGAAGCTTGATGAAAACATCAAGAAGAAATTTGGTCCAATTGGGAAGCAAGACAAGGTCTTTTCTCACTTCTCCCAATTGAGACAAATTTCAGCTAATGAAATGAGCTTAGGGAACATGGAATGGGGTTAACCCTCATCAATCAAGTCTCCAAAGGCAAGTGTGATTTTTAAGCCAAAAAGAAATTATCCAAAGGATTCAGAAAAAAATCCACTGGACCTATCTTATGAAACCCCAAGGCTATTAGATGAAAAGAAGCTGCTTGCAAGGTCTATTGCTTTATCTAAAGATCCTAGAGACACAGTGTCAAAGAACAGAATTGCTAAAGTCTACAGGAATGGTAAACTAATTTGTGTGGTGGGTGGACATCCACAGTTTGCAAAAGCTAAGAAAGAAGAAAAGGTGAGGCTTAAACAATAACAAAAGCAAGCTACTTTAGAAGCCAAGAACCTAACCAAGAAACCTGCAACCACAGAAGTTGCATTGCCTGCTGTGACAACTGAAAATCTAATTAAAGGAAAGCAAGAAAAACCAAAGCAGACAAAGAGGAAGTTTTGATACAAACTCCCAGCAAAGAGGAAGCTTGATTTCAATGAAGATAAGGAAGACTACTTGCCAACCCAATCTACAAATTCAAGTCAACCAGCCATAGCTATATTGAAGGAGGCTGAATTCAGGTTGATCCTAACATCATCTTTTATGGTGAACCTGTTGTTCCGAAGGATGAACCTATAGATTGGGACATCTTTCCTCTTCCTGATTTAAACATTCCAATCTTTGCCAAACCAAAAAAGACAAAGAAAAGGGCAGTCAAACTTCAATCCAAGTCTTTGGACAAACCCAAACCTACTGTCAACAAGGGAGATCAACTCTACATTTGTGACATCAAAGAATTTTCAAACATAAATCTCTATCTGAATGAGCTAGAAGAAGTTAGAGACATTGATGCCTACAAGTACCTCCAGAGAGATTAGTCTTCAGGTACAAGGGTGTAAAAGAGCTAACTTGGCCTCTTCACAGGATTCTCAATAAAGGCTATTCAACTTTGGTGACTGTCTTCTCCTCAATCAAGAAAAGCTTTAGATTCAACAGAGTTGCCAAGAAAATGGTACTAAACAAGATTGAGGAGATAAGAAATAGCTGGAGAGGACCAAATGCATTCCCAAGAGTATTGACAATCCCTTTTACTAGAGATAGGGTGCATTTGAGGCCATACTGGATTATGGAGTTCAAGGATGAAAAATATATTAGAAGATTTTTTAGATTGAAAGATCAGCTAAAGATTGCAAGCAATAAAACTCTTATGGAGATGCAAGAAAAGCTGGATCAGACAAATGAGGATGAATCTGAATTTTACAGACAACTCCAAAATCAAATTAAGGAAAATAATGTGAAGCTGGGAAAGAAGTCAAGGAAATCAAGGAAATGATCTAAATTTGCTCAGTCTAAAGGAGCACCTTGAAAATGATCTGTAAGACACTCTACAAATCTTTCTTTGTGAGAATTTTTCAATAAACTGCATTACTTGTAAATTTTATCTACTTTATTTCATTTTGTATTCATAGAGTGTTTTGTTATCATCAAGTTTCTCTTAATTTATGGCTATAATTCAAGTAGACATAAATTGAGGGGGATTGTTAGGAATATGTTGTGTACTTGATGATAACCTGAACAAAACACTTAGTAGATTTTATTTAAGTAAAATTGTAGCTTTCAATGGATGACCATTTCAACATCCGTTGAAAGAGTAGCTTATGTAATAATAAGATTAATAGCACATACCTGCATATTATAATGGCTTAGTGAACTAGATGTTGTAGAATGTATAGGTCATATTAACTACTAGATTGATATGCAAGATAGGATGGTTAATTGTAAATATCAGATGTCTTGTAATTTTGCATAAATGAAATGGAGTTAACTACCAAGCACTACAAGAAAAAAGCTAATAGACATCGGTTTTTGGCTGATGTCTTTGTGTTTTTGATCGATGTCTTAGTCGCCGATGTCTAGAATGTCTATTTTAGACATCGGCCAGAAACCGATGTCTGTACTAACATAAACATCAGTTTTTAGCAATTTTCAGATGTCTGAGATCCTATTTTTTATAAAATGTGTTAAACTATATTATTTTTATTTGATAATTACATCAAGTATAAGCCATTGAACAATTGCTAACACAACAAAAAAAGGTTTAGACATCAGTTTTTAAATCAGTTTTGATGTCTAAGAATACCTTAAACATCGCCTAAAAATGATGTCTTTAACTTGTTAGACATCGATTTTTTTAAAAAAACTGTTGTCCAAAGATATATTAGACATCGGTTTCGGGCGATGTCTATTGACTTAAAGACATCGTTTTTAAGAAACAAAACTGATGTGTTATTGAATCTTAGACATCACTTTTAGGCGATGTCTTTTTCTATATAGACATCAGTTTTATTTATAAAAAAGCGATATTGATTAAGATGTTAGACATCGGTTTTGGACGATGTCTATGTGTATAAAGACATCGATTTTATTATTTTAAAACTGATTTTTATGTATTGTTTAGACATCGTTTTTTCCAGATGTCTATACATATTTTCAACATCATCTTTTTATTTATAGAAGTGATGTATATTATATGTGTAGACATCGCTTTTGCAATGAAAAAATTGATGTTAATAAAAGATTTAGACATCAGTTTTACAAAAAATATGATGTGGATGTTACCGATAGACATTACTTTTCAAGGCATCATAAATAAAACTAATGTCTATATACACAAACAAAAAATTTTAAAATTGCACGCGCATTTGCAATATCCGCAATCCAGCCATAAATACCATTCACAACATACATCCAACAAATATCAATCCGCAAAATCGACATCATCAATCCGGATAACCAACATCTACCAATCCGCAAAATAAACATCTACCAATCCGCAAAACCAACTCCTAAATAACTACATGCACTAGCTAGTCCACAACCATAATATCAAATGTTCTGATCTACACAACTTGTCCAAAACCAAAGAGCACTAGAAACTGTTCAGATGTGCTCTTGGATATATCCGAGAGCTTCAGCACGTACTTCATCAAGCTACTCCTCGGTGTAACACATGCGAGTCTTCTGTAGCCACTGAAAAATTCAAACAAACTTTATTTTTATAAAATGAAAAGTGGACCTTTATATAATCCCAATGCCAAAACAAGGATGCACACCTTTGTAGTAGAAGTCAATCTAGTGTTGTTGATGATTTCTTTCATGTAGCGCATTACTACATAAGCGTATTCCGTGCCACCAGGTTGCTTAGGAGACCCCTGTTCCAAAGCAAAAAATTACAACTGAACCAAACTACTTATTAACCATAATTACGAAAGCACAAAAAGTGCTTACACTTAGAAATTTTGCTTTGGATGGCTTGTGATTGTCCCTACCAGTTTCAGAATTAAAATTTTTCAGAATTAAAATTTTTCAATGCCCTGCATCATTTAAATAAACTGATATAAGACCACAGATTATCAAAAGTTCTCATCAAATGTTGTAGGAAAAACAAAATTACCTCGATAATGCCTTTTCTAGATCTGGAAACTATACTAGGTGAGGGAGAGGATTAAGAAAATATATTTCACCTTCCCAAATAATGGCCAAAATCCAATGCAAACTGTTTTTATTAAAAAACATGTCAAAGTCAAATTTCACACATTATATACTAGTTTACGTACTATTCAGCTTTTTAATATCACAAAGTAAGAACTTACTTCTGATTGGGCGGCAAGAAGAATAGTCGATCCGGGTTACCCTCTTTCAACCGGTTCACGATGTAAGTTTCAAATTCTGCATTCAAGTAATAAGTGGATCCTGGATCAATGAAAGCAAACGTCTCCGCCAATTCTGGCCGTTCACTTATCTCAGAATGCAAGTACCTACCAAAAGACATAATTAAACAAACCTGAACCGTAAAATTACTGAAATTAAAAAAAGGAAAAAAAAGAAACTTATGCCATGTAAGATGCAAGTACAGCTTGCCCTAGCATTTCAAACTCCAACACCGCCTGAACATTCTCATGTAACAAGTAAATTACTTTCTCATGTCCAAACACTTCATTTTCACATTTAATTTGTATCGAAACCCCAGTAGTCTTCATCCATGTAACAACATGTTTCTAGAGTAAGTTAAAGCCTTTTGGCACTTTTTCACTTGGGTTTGCTTCCAAAAAATCCGACTTCAAATTATTCAAATCTAGACCTGGCTTTGTACCTGGCCGCTTCCTTTCTTTTTTCTTAATCTGTAGAAAATTAAACTACCAAAATTTGAAATCTAGACAAGAGCATTTTTTAATTTTAAAATCCAGACAACAATTTAAATATCCTCATACCGCTGGAGTTGTGTAGCTGACTAGTCCTTCAGGCCATGTTAAAAAGGAGCGAAGTGCATCGCGGATTGTCACCATTTTGCCACGTACCGACACCGGAAGCAACACATCTGGTTTGAGTAGCCCATCGACAGATACACACTTATGTCCAAGTGGTATATCAATTCCATGCACTTTTTCTTTATCCTTGCTAGGGTACACCATACCAAAAGCAACCTTGTTGTCTATCGTGTTGACGGATAGCTCACACGATCTTTGCCTTTAATACATACAAAAAAAAAACATAAATATGAAATATAAAGTACCAAGTTGAAAAGAAATCATTACTGCATAATAATAATTAAAAAAAATACTAAGTTATTGATAAATTACCAAAACTCAGGAGGTGCAGGTGTTGGAACACATTCATCAACGTCGTCATCATCATCACTACAGGCCACTACAAATGCTTTTTCTGGCTGACGACTTGCCTTTTCCGACATGATTGGGGAGTGAAGAGCGATCCCTGAAGCCATCATTGCCTTCAACTCAGCAATCTCTGCCTCAAGAGCCTGCATCTTTTTATCGACCTTTTCATCTCTTTCTCGATCACGAGCCAACAACTCTTTCTTCGTGATTCGAATCTTTTTCTCTCTAGGCAGCTTAAAGTATTGTTTTGGAGTTACGTACCCTCCAACAGCCCGAACCCTTCCTGAATGTTCACGACTGTCCAAAGCTGTAGTCAGAACGTCTTCACCTCCAGAAAATTCTATTTCACCCTTCTTTTTTTTCCAACAGAGTATTCTATTGATATTGCAAAAAATTATAGAAGTATTAACAATCATGTCGATAATAAAAAACAATGCTAAACATAACATGATGATACAACAGCCATGCCGATAATTAAAAAACAATACTAAGTATGAAAATAATTAAAAAAATCCAACAGGATTAATATAATCATAAAACAGCCATGCCGATAATTTGTTATAGCAAGTGCATTGTCATATTGCTAACAAGGAAAAAAAAACTCTGATATGCCATAAAATCTGATATGCTAAACTCGGATATGCTATAAACTCTGATATGCTAAACTCAGATTTGGGTTATGAATAAAAAATGTTAAAATTTTAGTCTCTCTTCTCATCTCTTTCTCTCTCTCTATCTCTCTCTGTTAATTCTTCTTCTTCGTTTTCCGAATTGTTCATCTAGCTCGGCTAATCAGATTGTTCCTTCGATTGTAAAGATTGATAATTCTATCTTTAGTCTTTATCATAATTAAAAAACAATAATAAGTATGAAAAATAATTAAAAAAACCCAACAGGATTAACATAATCATACATGAACACTTACAATTTTTTCGCATACAGCAGCCAAGTCTTCATCGACCTCTTTGACCTCTTCGCCATTTTTCTGCTTCCGAGCTTTTTGCCAAAAAATTGCTCTATCTAGTTCTTCTTCCGGCTGCAACTTACCTTTTTTGATTTGTTCAAAATGTGCAGCAAAATATTAAAAATGCAATTTTTTTAATAAGACAGTAATGACTTTGTTCTTACTTCGTCTTCCTTTAGACCAATATAGCCCTTTCTAGGCAAGCGATGGTGATACTTTCTCTACGAAACCCTTTTACTCTGCGCTTCATGAACTCCCTACAAAAAAATTTATAGAATTACATAAACTGATGTGCAAAATTAATAAGAAAGGGAAAAACAGTTGGAGAATTACAAAAGTCCAATAAAATAAAATATACCGTCTAGCTAGGATCAGTCCTTTGCTTCACAAAATTCTTCCATGTTGACTTACTGACAAAATCATATCTCTTAGGTGGCTTCTTCAGTTTCTTCTTGTCTCCAACAAACGGAAGCACAAACTTCCTTGTCAAATCGGTTTTAAATTATCGCCATTTAGAGCCCACAGACTTTAGGACAATGTCCTCACAGTGTGGACCAACTTTGAATGTTGACTGGAAAAAACACAAGGAATAATAACAATTGTAAATTAAGAAATTAACAGAACAAGTGCAAAAAAATTGAAGGGGTTGTGGAGTACCTGAATATCCATCCAAATCTTTGATTTTTAATTCAGGATCTACACTTGTCCAATTAGCAATATCAATTGGAATTGTAGTCCTAGCCAACATACCGATATATGACTGCAGTCGGGCCCTAGTTTCCCCGTTAGGAATTCCCCACTGATCACATGTGACTTTAAATTTTTTCCCACGCACTTTCTTCATAATTACTTTGTGCATTGCGCATACCCCTCGAGTACCTCCAGAACTTCTTGCCACAACACCAGTTGAGGTAACTGCGGGTTGCTCGGACTCCTCCAGTTGAGGTTGTGATGCCTTGGGTTCATGATTATCACAAGTACCAGATGCTCTAACCTCGGGTTCTGATGCATTTTCTGTTTTATTTTCGGAGCCTGCCTTTGCTGATTTCTTTTGCTTTTTTGGTGCCATTTATATCGTCTTCCTTCAATCTGTACAACCTATTAAAATTAAAACAAGTACACAGTTATGCTATAATTCCATAATATTATGCAAAATTTAAGGCTAATTATTATGAAAAATACCTAGAATTCTAACATAACTTCAAACAAAACCCAAAGAAAAAGCAAAATAATTATAACATTAAACTTAAAGAAAATTCAAAACATTATAATGAAACAAAGTACAAGTACAAGTCATTATAATGAGGGAGCCAAAAAGGTGCGAATACCCATAATTCTATCACATAATATAATAATTATAACTACAAAGTGTAATCACGGAGCCAGAAAAGAGAGTTCATTGAAATTTAATTTTAATACAACTAATTAAACAAGTACAAGTCATAATAATTATAATTCTATGACTTTTTCACCCAAATACCCTCCATATTATGTCTTTTATTGCTAACACTTGCATCATCATCACAAGTAGTAGGATCACACATAGCGATATCATAACAGAATGGGGGGGGTTCCAGGAGGTCTCTTCTTCCACATCTTCATTGTACACGTCATGATAATCTCGAGTTGTTGACGATAACACAACTGACCAATTCACATCACATGGATCCTCGACATAAAAGACTTGGCTGACTTGGTCAACAGAGGCAAATTTGTCCTGTTTGTGGCCTAGTCGATTGAAGTTCACGAGCGTAAAACCAAGATCAATAGACTTGACTCCTCTATCAGTGGCTGCCCATGTACACAAAAATAAAGGGGCCATGAATGCGTGATAATCTAACTCCCAGATTTCTTGTACAATCTCATAGAATGTTAACTCACACTCTACGGGATTTACATCCTTAGCACTAGACACTTGGACTGTCCTAGCAACTAATGAAACACCACTATTTTGAACTACCCTAGCATTATCTCGCTCCTTCATATGGTAACGGACCTTGTCAACAATATAGCCTTCGTACGTCAGCACTGAAAATGAAGGCTTTCCAGCCAACCATCTAATTGTTTCAGACACGGCTTCAAAATTTTCCCTCATTTCTATACTTACCTACAAGTAAAGTAAGGATGCATAAAAGTCAATTTCGATTAAATGCACGACTTGCATAAATTTGTAATAAAAGAAAAAAAGAATGTAAACTAACTTTTTGTTGAAACCAATCGGGAAATTTTCGATTGTGCTCTCCCAAAAGCCACTGTACACTCTTCTTTTTTCCTTGGTAAATTCTTTCCAAGTGTTCCTTATGCAATCTGAAAATATTGCAAGTACATAGAATGAGCCACCTACTAAAAATAACTAATACACTTATAAATATACTTATAAATATTTTACTTACCGAACGTATGGTTCCACTTCAAGATTATTAAGAAGGACCGCGAGATGTGCCTCATCTCATTCTTTTTCGGCAACAAACTTCATTGTCACACGACCTACTGGACCGGAAAACTTGTCATCATCTTTCTGAAGAGCTGCAGTTCTACTACTCTCGCTAAAGAACCTCGTGTAAAACTCAGCTGATTCTTCCTTCAGATAGCCTTCAACTATACAACCTTCCACATAAAATCGGTTTCACACATAGCTCTTTAATATTTTATTAAATCTTTCAAATGTAAACATCCATCTATAAAAAACTGGTCTGCATAACCGCAATTCCCTTACTAAATGGACTATGAGATGTACCATAACATCGAAAAAGGATGGAGGGAATATTTTTTCCAACTCGCATAAGGTCAAAATCAAATCTGCTTGGAGTTTACTCAATTTTGACACATCTACAACTTTGTTGCACAAGGAGTTGAAAAAAAGCACAATCTTATTATACTTACCCTAACATTTTTTGGAAGCACGGAACGAATACAAACCGGTAGTAACTGCTGGAGTAGGATATGGCAGTCGTGCGACTTCAGCCCATACAACTTCATATCAATCAGTGATACACAGTTTCTGATATTTGATGCATGTCCATATGGAAGTTTCATATTGGACAATGATGTCAACATAGTTTTTTTTCTTTTTTAGACAAAGTAAAAGGGGAAGGAGGTAAGTATGTCCTCTTCTCACCTATTTCAGGAGCTAAATCAGTCCTTACACCCATATCAATCATATCAAGATGAGAGGCAACGCTGTCCTTAGTCTTGTATTTCATATTAAGTAGTGTCCCAATTATATTATTGCACACATTCTTCTCGATGTGCATAACATCTAAACAATGACGCACATGGTAAAATTTCCAATATTCCAATTCAAAGAAAATTAATTTCTTTTTCCATGCATACTCTACCTTTTTCGCCTTCCCCCCTTCCCAAAACTAAATTTAAGTTGTTGTTGTTGCATTAATACTTCTTCTCCGCTAAGTGGCTCAGGTGCGTAACCAAGTTCTTGTTGTCCATCAAATGCTATCCACTGCCTCCTATAAGGATGATGCTCATCTAAATACCGACGATGGCCTTGATAACACGGTTTCCTACTATGACTTAAATATCTAGCGATAGTGTTATCACCACATACAGGAGAAGCCTTATACCCCTTATTTATGCAGCCTGACAGATTTCCGTATCCCGGGAAGTCGTTTACTGTCCACATCAGAACTACCTTTAAAGTGAAGACAGATTTGCTATGTGCATCATACACATTTGGTTCCCCTTCCTCCCACAATTTTTTTAAATCATCGATCATTGGTTGTAGATATATGTCAATGTCATTTCCAGGCTCATACGAGCCAGAAATCAATGTCGATAACATCATAAACTTCCTCTTCATGCATAACCATGGAGGAAGATTATACATTACTTACATGACCGACCAACAGCTATACCGATTGTTTAATCCGTTATTGTGTGGATTTATACCATTGGACGCTAATCCTAAGCGTATATTTCCAGCCTCGCTACCGAACTCGGGCCACCAACAATCTACATTTCGTCAAGTAGGAGAATCAGATGGATGACGCATCTTTCCATCTTTAGACCGATTCTCCGCATGCCAACTCATTAATTTAGCAGTAGCAGCAGATTTAAACAGTCGTTTAAATCTAGGGATTATCAGAAAATACCACATCACTTTGGCTGGAACATTAACCCTAACTTTACCATCTTTCCCAATTTTCCAGTGAGAAAGATGGCATTTGGGACACTCAGATAAAGACTTGGCAGCTGGTCCCCTGTATAACACGCAGTCATTTGGACAAGCGTGGATTTTGACATACTCAAGTCCTAAATTAGTAAAGGTTTTCTTAGCTTCATACATACTACTCGGAAGCACATGCTCTTTAGGAAGAAAAGAGCCAACGAATTGAAGAAGATCGGTAAAGGCTTTATCACTAACTCCAAACCTAGCCTTCCAATTATGTAATTTGAGGACTGACTCTAGTTTAGTGAACTCGCTTTCCTCAAAAAGAGGTTGTTCCGCATCAGTAACATACCTCTTAAAGTCATCAGATTTATTATCCCAATCTTCATCATCATTATATGTTGCTTGACATACATTATATGTTTCTGAAGGGGGTGTGGGCTTTTTAGCAGGACAAGTACTACCAACGGATGACTTAGTACTACTAGCAACCCCTTCTCCATGCCAAATACAATCCAAATATCCTAAACTAAAACCAGATTCATAAAGATGACCCCTGATTATCTTGACAGTAAATTTTTTGAAGTTAACGCAGCTTGTACAAGGGCACAGTATTTTTTTTGGTTTTTAGCATTTTCCTCGGCAAATATCAAGAAATTTTCGACACCAATCTCATATTGCAAAGAATCCCTATCGGTTTTTATCCAAGACTTGTCCATATAAAACCACCTGGTATATCACTAAAATTTCAGTCTTCTAACTTATATGATTAATATTATTTATTATATTCCTACTGTGTTTTTGTACCACTATCTAATTTTAAAATAAAAATAAGTAAAACATAAATATCAAACCTAAATTAGGATAACAATTGACAAAATTGTTATCAATGTTTTTGTACCACTATCCTAATTCATTGCTAACATAACAACACTGAAAAACAGAGAGATACAATTAAAATACAATTATCTTATAAGTAATTACAGATTTCAAAACAGAGAGATACAATTAAGCACAATTAAAATTTAAAAAATGTAAAATCAAAACCAAAATTTACAAGTAACAAGATAATTACAGAGCAACATCCACCTAGTATAAATTAGGGTTTCAATATAAAAAACCCCCAATTTTCAAAATCTAGGGTTTCAATTTAAAAAACACACAATTTTCAAATCAAATTCTAAATTAATGGTTAACATGCAGGTTAATTCAAGCTAATAAAATGAAAAAGGAGGAGAAATAAACTTAATTTGAGTGCAAATGTGAGAGTACAAAGAGTGAGCACAGTTGCTTTGGTTGAGTAGATTGCAGCAGCGGCGAGAGGTTGGAGAGAGTACGACCAAGACCATGAAAAAACAACAGCGAGACTCCGGTGAGAGGTGGAGAGCGAGAGAGAGAGAGATAGAGTTTGTATGTTTTAGAGAGAAGTTGAGACGTATGAGAGAGAGAGATGGTGAGAGATGGTGAGTGGGAGAGAGGGAGACAGAGTTTGGGTGGGGGAGAACCGGTGACGGGAGAGGGTCTGAGAGTTTGAGAGAGATTGACGAGGGAGAGAGAGTTTGAGAGAGAGAGAGAGAGCGGTTTTTATTTTTTAGTTTAGATTTTTTTAATTAATTTGTCTGAAGAGAGGGAGAATGAATTCGTTAAGGGGGAAAAATTGGCTATGGGGGGAAAGAAAGGAGGGCTCTTCCGCGTTCATTTTTTTTAAAATATAGACATCGGTTCTAAATAAAGCGATGTATATTAACAACATAGACATCGCATTTTTACGGGATGATGTCTATAACAGTTTTTGTTAGTGTATACTGAAAATATTTATTTGAAGTATGTACATTTATTTCTTGCCAGTTTATTTGAGAATCATTTGAATGTTTACATGTTGTCTAATATTATATATTGTGAACAATCTAGTATCAAATGGGATACATAATATTAGATTGTAAAATACGGTTATATAATATAATAAGGTTCACAGCACAGGTGGTGTTGGACAATCCACTAGTATGGCTGTAGTATTATTTAGATTAGTTTATATTGACTAATAAATAATGCTAGTATACTTTGTGTATATTGAACAGGATCAAATTTAGAATTGTTCCTTTAATACTGATTAAGAAGGAGAACTAAGATTCTATGTTATTATTAATGCTTAGGTTCTTAATCCGGAAATAGTAATTGACACATGTATATTATTTACATGCTTTGATTTATATATGAAATAATTCTTTTGAATTATATCATTATATTTTGGGTGATGGAATTATATACATGGTGGATATTATTTATTGAAGGAATACATGTCTTGATAATATTCGGGTTAATGATGTCCCCTTGAAAGCTCAAAAAGATTTAATTATGTGAAACCTTGCAGGTGGAATTTATTCTGGCATAATTAAATAAAGGTTTAGTGGATGATCAAGGATAAAAGATATTAATTAAATAAATTATCAGTAATTTATTTAATTAATGGACATATGATATTTTAAACATGGGGAATTTAATAAGCAAATAATATTGGAACCGAATTAATTAAATTGCGGTATTAGGAAAGGTAGTGCAAATATTAATTCTTTAGTGGATTGAATTAATATTTAATTACATTGGGCTAGGCTCAAGATGTAATTAGAAGGCCCAACCTAATTATCCATGGTCCCTATTGTAGCCTATATATATATTCTTATTCTCTTCTTGCTTGGAATTGTGTGAAAACATATTGTAGCCACCAAGGAGCAAGAAGAGAGGATAACTTGAGAAGACAGAGGCCACACTTCGCTCAAGGGAATTTGGGAATACAATAGAAGAGCGTGGAATCAACCATTAACAAGGTAATCCTCTTTTCATAATCTTTATCATAAAACGTAGTAACACCCTAAGTCCGTGGTTCCCAACAATTGGTATTAGAGCCTGGTAATGGGTTCTACGTTTTATGATATAATGTCCATATCGTAATTATATATGCGTGTATATTGTGTTTTGCTTGTATTAGTTTTGATGCAGGTTGTTAATCCACTATTATGGCCATGTATATTTTAATTATGTGTTTGGATCCCACGTGGTTTAATCGTGGTTAAATTTTGTTTTGGTTTCCACGTGGTTTAATCATGGTTGTAATTTACACGAGGGTTGATCGTGTTAGAATAGATTTTACAAAATTAGTTTTGTATTAGATCTATTTTTTTTGTAATTGTTCCGGGTATTTTGTAATAGTTATGTGCGATCGGAAATCAATTCTGATAGTTTTTTGTTCCACTGTGCGATTACAAGGGGCTGCTGTTGATGTTTGGATTGAACAAAATCAAACAAAACTCACAGAAAAGCAACAGGGGCGCGCGCGCTGCGGCCGCTACGGCAGCTGGGGCTGCTGGGGTCGCTGCGACAGCTGGGGCTGCTGGGGGCGTCGGGGCGCGCTTGGGGCAGATTTTTTTTGAGTGCTGGATTTTTTTTTCAAGGGCCATAATAGTGGAAAATTTATTTTAATTTTTTCCATTAAATTTTAATTATTGCTTTAATTTATTGATTATGTGTGTCGTTAATTATGTGTGTAATTCTTTTAAAATTGCATGTTTAACTTAATTAGGACGACATGGACATAAATTTTATTTATTGCTTTAATTAAATGTTATATGTTGCTAAAATTATGTGTGTATTTTGAATGCATGATTAGACATAATTATAACAATATAGGGCCCCATTTAATTTTAAAATTCCTCAATTTTAATAAAAAAAATTCTAAGTGGGAGAGGGAATTAATATGAAATTAAATCCCATGGTCTCCATTATTGGTTGTAGGTAATTTAACATAAAGACGAATATAAATTATATATACGTCACCCATCGTGACATGTAATTTATGGTGTCTAGAATGTTATAGAAATTACTAGACCAAACTTCTTAAATTAATAAATTTTGAAAGGAATAAATATGGATTTTCTTTATTTCTGATTTGGGGCGATTTTGTCAAAAATGGGTTCATCGAACTTGTAAGGCTGTGGGTTTTAAGCGAGACCGATGTGACTCCTCCACTACCTGGAAATCAAACCATTGATGATTATTGAATTGAAGTATTATATTCAAGGCAAAATTATGAATATTGGAAGGTATACACGCCACCCATCGTGGCGTACCAAGTTCCATAGATTTCGAATAATTTAAGATTTGATGATGGTGTACACTTAGCTATGAAAATTAATATAGTCCACCCCAACGTGGCATATTGTTTAGTAATAGGACCGAAGTAACATTTAAACAAAATTAGGTGGTATACATGTCACACATCGTGGCGTACCGGAAGCTTATGGTGTTTAGATGTTAGTGCATTAAATTTTAATAATTTAGATCTTAATAATTAATGCACCCTTATTTATGTGATGTTTTTATGCATGATTCTCAGGATAAAATGGGCTTAATCCACTATTCACCATACTTAAGGATAACAAACTTACCGGACCTAACTATATTGAATGGAAACGAAATTTGGACATTGTGTTGACTGCTGAGGAGTACAAGTTTTGCACTTATGAACCCAAGCCTGAACAGCCTGCTGCTGATGCTCCTGAAGATGAGAAAGAGTATTATAAACGGTGGATTAAGGCTGATGAGATGTCGCGATGTTACATTCTGGCAGCAATGTCGGGTGTTTTGCAGCATCAGCATCAATCTATGGCCACTGCTTCGGATATGCTCTTTAATCTCAAGGAACTTTTTGGAGATCAGAACAGGGCTGCTAGGCAAGTAGCCATGAAGGCTTTAATGAACACTCAGATGGCTGAAGGCACATCTGTAAGGGATCATGTTCTTAAGATGATGTCGCATCTGAATGAGATAGAGATCCTTGGTGCTGAACTTGACGGGGAAACCCAGATTGACATTATCCTTATGAGCTTGTCCAAGAGTTTTGAGCAGTTCCGCTTGAATTACAACATGAACAAGAGGCAGTATAGTCTCGCAGAATTGCTGACAGAACTTCAGGCAGCTGAAGGATTATTTCGGCAGAGTGTTCAAGTGAATGTGGCTGAGAAAGGTTCTTCCTCTAAGCCGAAAGGTATTAAGAAGAAGAAAAAGGCTCAGACACAGAAAGCTGTGAAGGCAGTGGGAGTTCAGGGTGGTGTGAAAAAGCCTAAGGGAAAGTGCTTCAGATGCAAACAGTCAGGTCACTGGAAACAGGATTGTCCTCTTCCTAAGAAGACAAACAATACTTGTATGTCTCTTTCTCTAGTTACAGAAACATTTATAGCGGCTATATCTACGAGCACTTGGTGTGTAGATACAGGAGCCACTGATCATGTTTGTAATTCTATGCAGGGGTTCCAACTATCCAGAATGCTTAGAGATGGTGAGATATACGTGTTCGTGGGAGATGCTACGAAAGTAGCAGTAGTTGCAGTAGGAGTTATTCATTTATCTTTTGGTTCTGATAGGATTTTGGTTTTGAACAATTGTCTTTATGTACCTTCTTTTAGAAGGAATTTAATTTCGGTTTCTAAACTTGCTTTGGATGGTTATAATGTTTGTTTGGATCGTAATGTTTCTATTATGATGAATAAACGAATTATATGTTCTGGTACATCGCAAGACAATTTGTATATAATTAATCCTAGTCAACCTGCACTGCAACTGCAATTTAGGGAATTGAACAACACATCTTCTAACTCTACTAAAAGAAAGCAACCTTCTAGTTTGAACCAAACATATCTTTGGCACTTGAGATTAGGTCATATTAACTTGAGAAGGATTCAAAGACTGGTAGTAGACGGGCCTTTAAGCTCATTGGCAGTGGAGCCATTTCCAGTTTGTGAATCCTGCTTGGAAGGTAAAATGACTAATAGGCCTTTCAAGGCAAAAGGGAATAGAGCCAAACAACTGTTAGAATTGGTTCACTCTGATTTATGTGGACCCATGAATATCCAAGCAAGAGGTGGTTATGAATATTTCGTCATTTTCATTGATGATTATTCTAGATATGGGTACGTTTATTTGTTGCACCGTAAGTCTGAGTGCTTTGATAAGTTCAAAGAGTACAAAGCTAAAACGGAGAAGCGACTTAATAAAAGTATCAAGTCACTACGATCAGATCGTGGTGCCGAATACTTTGTTGGAGAATTTAGGGAATATTTATCATAAAATAGGATAGAATCCCAGTTAACTGACCAAGCACACCCCAGCAGAATGGTGTAGCAGAGAGAAGGAACTAGACTCTTTTAGAGAGTGTTAGATCGATGATGAGTTATTCGGATTTACCCAAGTCATTTTGGGGACATGCCTTAGAGACAGCAGCTTATCTTCTGAACTTAGTACCTTCTAAGTCGGTTCCTAAAACCCCCTTAAAATTGTGGACCGGGGATAAACCGAGTCTAAGACATATTTGAATATGGGGTTGTCCAGCACATGTGCTGAACAAGAATGCGACTAAGTTAGAATCTCGTACAGAAGTAAGGTTGTTTTTAGGCTACCCCATGGGAACGAAAGGATATTTATTTTATAGTCTGAAGAATCGGGATGTCATTATTAGCACCAATGCAAGATTCTTAGAGGGGGAATATATAATGAATCACAAACCCATGAGTAGTGTCGTTTTAGAGGAACTAGTGGGAGGGACAAATAATACCCATGAAGCTGTAGTACAAGTAGAACAACCATAACATAATGTACAACCTGTCACTAATACCGCACCAGTGCCTCGTCGTAGTGGGAGGGTTGTTCAACAGCCTGATAGATTCATGTTTTTGGGAGAGTCTTCAGACCTGGTCTTTGGTGAACATGATGATGATCCCCGTACATACGAAGAGGCAGCACAAGACAAAGATGCAGATCTTTGGCTAAAGGCGATGGAATCTGAGATAGAATCAATGTATTCTAATCAGGTCTGAGAGCTCGTGGAACCACCCAAAGGTATAAAACCTATTGGATGTAAGTGGATCTACAAGAAAAAGAGGGGATTAGATAAAAAGGTGAAAGCTGGAAAACAAGACTTGTTGCAAAAGCGTATACTCAGAAAGAAGGTATCGATTATGAGGAAACCTTTTCACCGGTAGTCATGCTTAATTCAATCCATATGATTTTATCTATAGCAGCTCATCTCGATTATAAGATTTGGCAAATGGATGTCAAGACAGCTTTTCGTAATGGAAGTCTTGAAGAAACCATCTATATGCAGCAACCAAAAGGATTCATTAAGGAAGGCCAAGAGCATCTGGTATGTAAGCTTAAGAGGTCTATTTATGGACTTAAACAAGCTTCTAGAGACTGGAATATTCGTTTTGATCAGGCAGTCCAGTCATATGGATTTGATCAAAGTCCAAGCGAATCGTGTGTGTATAAGAGAAGTGAAGGTAATGCAGTGGTTTTTCCAGTACTATATGTAGATGATATTTTACTCATTGGAAACAATGTTGAGATGTTATCATCAGTAAAGGCATGGTTGTTCAAACAATTTGACATGAAGAACTTAGGTGAAGCGGCATACATCCTTGGGATCAAAGTTATAAGGGATCGCAAGAAAAGGATGTTGGCTTTATCTCAAGAGCCCTACATTGATGAAGTATTAGCTCCTTTTAACATGCAGAACTCCAAGAAAGGTTTTCTACCTTTTAAGCATTGAGTTGCTCTATCTAAGAAGCAGTGTCCTTCGACACCTAAGGATATAGAGAGCATGAAAGCAGTTCCTTATGCTTCAGCATGTGGAAGCTTAATGTATGATATGTTATGTACGAGGCCTGACATCTGCTTTGCTGTTGGCATGGTTAGTAGATATCAGTCGAACCCAGGTCAGGAACATTGGAGTGCAGTAAAAACTATACTCAAGTACCTGAGAAGGACTAAGGAGAATATGTTAATTTACAAGGGCTCAGATCTATTTCCTTTGGGATATACTGATTCAGATTTCCAATCAGATAGGGATAAGAGGAAATCAACCTCGGGATATGTTTTTACTTTGGGAGGTGGGGCCGTTATATGGAGGAGTGTAAAGCAGAAATGCATTGCAGACTCCACCATGGAGGCCGAGTACGTGGCGGCCTCTGAGGCTGCCAAGGAGGCTGTATGGTTCAGGAACTTCCTTTTGGACTTAGATGTGGTACCTAATTTGCCTAGGAGCTTGACGGTGTATTGTGATAACACTGGTGCTATGGCAAATTCAAAGGAACCGCAAGACCACAAAGCAGCTAAACATATTGAACGTAGGTATCATCTCATACGAGGAATCGTAAAGCAAGGGGATATAGTTGTGGCTCACATATCATCAGAAAACAACCGAGCAGATCCTTTCACAAAGAGCTTGCCAACCAAGGTTTTTGACAAGCATGTGGAAGCGATAGGAGTCAGATGGATGGACACATAGATTTTTATGTAATAGTGGATTAAATAAACACTGATGTACACATAGAATATTTTGAGTATAAGTGGGAGATTGTTAGTGTATACTGAAAATATTTATTTGAAGTATGTACATTTATTTCTGGCCAGTTTATTTGAGAATCATTTGAATGTTTACATGTTGTCTAATATTATATATTGTGAACAATCTAGTATCAAATGGGATATAGAATATTAGATTGTTAAATACGGTTATATAATATAATAAGGTTCACATCACATGTGGTGTTGGACAATCCACTGGTATGACTATAGTATTATTTAGATTAGTTTATATTGACTAATAAATAATGCTAGTATACTTTGTGTATATTGAACATGATCAAATTTAGAATTGTTCCCTTAATACTGATTAAGAAGGAGAACTAAGATTCTATGTTATTATTAATGCTTAGGTTCTTAATCCGGAAATAGTAATTGACACGTGTATATTATTTACATGCTTTGATTTATATATGAAATAATTCTTTTGAATTATATCATTATATTTTGGGTGATGGAATTATATACATGGTGGATATTATTTATTGAAGGAATCCATGTCCTGATAATATCCGGGTTAATGATGTCCCCTTGAAAGCTCAAAAAGATTTAATTATGTGAAACCCTGCAGGTGGAATTTATTCTGGCATAATTAAATAAAGGTTGAGTGGATGATCAAGGATAAAAGATATTAATTAAATAAATTATCAGTAATTTATTTAATTAATGGACATATGATATTTTAAACATGGGGAATTTAATAAGCAAATAATATTGGAACCGAATTAATTAAATTACGGTATTAGGAAAGGTAGTGCAAATATTAATTCTTTAGTGGATTGAATTAATATTTAATTATATTGGGCCAGGCTAAAGATGTAATTAGAAGGCCCAACCTAATTATCTATGGTCCCTATTGTAGCCTATATATATTCTTATTCTCTTCTTGCTTGGAATTGTGTGAAAACATATTGTAGCCACCAAGGAGAAAGAAGAGAGGATAACTTGAGAAGACGGAGGCCACACTTCGCTCAAGGGAATTTAGGAATACAATAGAAGAGCGTGGAATCAACCATTAATAAGGTAATCCTCTTTTCGTAATCTTTATCGTAAAACGTAGTAACACCCTAAGTCCGTGGTTCCCAACAGTTTAGACATCGGTGGCACATTCGACCGATGTCTAACATATTATGTCTATTCACCTTTTTCTTGTAGTGAAGAAAACAATCTTAATGGATGTTTCACCAAGCTTCAACGGATGATTCACATAGTCTCAACGAATGATCATCCAAAGTTTCAACAGATGATCAACCACAGTTTCAACGGATGATTCAATGAAGCTTCAACCGATGTTCAAATTCAAAGGAGTAGTTGATAGTGACTTGACAGTCACATGCGTTGATTGTATTCAAATGGAATGCAGCAGCCTATTTGCAGGGTTTAGAGAACAAAGAAATATTTCCATTTCCATGCTAAAATTGAAGATATTCAAAGATGCTGGAAAGAGAAGTGAAGCAGCATGAAATTAGACTAGAAATATTTTGTCTTATTTACTTGTCTTTTAATCATGTATCTTGGTGATATATAAACCAAGTATAGCAAGTTGAATAATATCTAAGTTAGTAAGCAATTACCAGAGAAATAGATAAAGCTACATCTGTAAAGAATTTCTCTATTCTTGGAGTTCAACTTGTAAGCAGCTGTGTACAATTTTGTTACACAGAGTTCTCTACTTAATATATATCTCTGGTGGAAAAGTTCAATCCACCAGAAAGTTTTTAAGTACTTGTATTTAAATATTTTGTGTTTTGATTTCTACACTACTTTCATTCCGCACCATTGCTAAATAAAACACATTTATTTATTTGTACAAGAACTGTTCTTAAAATTGAAAAGAATCCAGAATAACATTCAACCCCCCCTGTAATTCTTGTTTAGATTGTTTGGGAATAACAGTAAGTTCCAATATAGAAATAACAATTTGAAATAGTTTATCAAGAATTCCTAAGCTCCAGTTATTATACAAAAGGATCATCAATCTTTGTATCAATTGAAAGCTAGGAAATTCAATTATTCAAAAGAATTATTGAATTTGACCTATCTCATTTTAACTAAAACCAAAGGTTAGGCTGTTGATCAGTCACGTACTTACCACGAACATGGCACACAACCATGTTCTCTATACTGGATCCAGGGCACATATTAGCCTACATTTGACCACGAATCTGGTCTGACCACGAATCTGGTCCATATATTTTATAAAAACAATCCAATTCTAATAATTTAATTCCATAAAAACATTCATTTCTATAAACAGAATCATAATCAGCAGTTATAAAACATTTAACTAAAAATAACATTTGCATTTGATAATCAAATCATATGCAACAAGAGTTTCAACCTTGTAATAACAAAGGTTTAGTATTCATGAAACAAAATCAGGTATACAAGGGTGTGTATTCATTGAATGAAAGTATCTGGTGATTTTGAAGTGGTATCGTATCGTAGGGTATGTTTTCATAGGATATGATAAAGTGTTTGGCTTTTCAGAACTCGAAGGTAGAAAGAAATCATAGGTTTCATTCTCAGAAGTAAAGGTTTACCAGATGTGGTTCATAGTATAAACCTGATACCATAATCTTGAAAGAAACATCTAAATCTATGCAATATATAAAAGAAAGGATTTGGAAACTATGCATTAAACTCGATTCCAAACCCACAGCTCAGTATCATACTTCATACTCCACAATTTATGCATCTCATAACTTACAAATAACCTCTGATAGTACTCTATCTACATCACATCGTTGCTTTCTCGATTTATTCTTTATTCGCTTCGTGACACCATATAACCTTCCGTACGTCTTCGATATTTCCCGTCTCATCCAGATCCTGCAATATCTACAGTGATTTGATTGATACAGTTGTTTAGTAAGTCTCGAAAGCTTCAATTCGGCTACCTGAGCGTCGAAATCGGACCTTCCTAACGCCTTCGAATCTTGGTTTGATTACGAAGAACACGAAGAACACTTATCGGTTTTCTGCATAGTTAAAAAAGTTTACTGTATAATTATGTCTATCTATACCAAACTAAAGTATAATAAAGGCTATTTATATTTACGAGAAATTAGGACCTTGTTGGATCATGCCGGATATATAAGTCCAATACTTAATAGCTAAAAATAAATAAAATTGATCCAAACTGTCCCAGTTTTAAGATAAACATCAAATTTAGACATTCTAATAAAGTTTTAGGGTTCCGAGCCCCCAGATGCACGTACTTTAATAAAAACTAATATTTTAATCAAAATATCTTGGATAACGAAAATATCCAGGTTGCACATATATCGAGACAGTAAAATAACATTTTAACACCCGTAAAATCGACACAGAATCTTTGCATATAAAACCGTAATCCGGATCGAAAAAGTCAAAACACGAAAAGTGCTCGGAATAACCAAATTAGTCTAGAAATTATTTTTCCAAAATGTTTCGGTTTGTAGATTTCCTAAACTGTTAAAGTTACAGGTTTTCGAATAATCATAAAAAAGTAATAATTAATTAGAAAAATTATCAAATAAATCCATAAATCATTTATAAAAATCATATAACAACCAATAAACCACTTGAAAAATACCTAAATAATATATGGCTTATTCTGAGAGTATTAAAAATCAAAATTCACAATTCTGGCACATATAAAGCGTAATTATAGAAAATCATTCATCATATAATTTCACAGAAATTTTTATTTACTTAAATAATACTCATAAATTATCCTTACTAATCACACGATCAAATACTCACGTACCACTTAATTATGTAACAATTATACTCACATAACCAATAAATCTAGATTTTAGAGACAATATATGAAAATTTAGTTTAAAGAGGTAATCACACATTGCCAACACAATAACCCGAAATTTAAATATAAAATTTTGAAAACTATTTAATCTGAGATAAAATGTTAAATTTATTCCTTTCTTTTAGGGAAAATTAATTTTATAATAATAAACAGATTTTGAAAAGTCCGGGTCATTATAATATCCCACATTATATCCTTTGTTGTTATCTCCAAATGTAATATTTTGGTCAGCTTTTTCTTCTAACTCTGTGAGCATGTATGAATCGCCAGTCATGTGTCTTGAGCAACCACTATCCACATGTGAAAGATTTCTCTTCTTTCCATACACACAAACAAAACCAACTCAATTTGACTTATTGCTTGATGGGCTTGCTTCAAGACCGTTATCATTGGCCACTAATGCTAAATTCACATATTCAACTTCTTCGTCTGAGTCATATCCATTAGCCCAGTCTTTTTCCTTGGTAATGAACACTTTTTCCTTTTATCTTAGGAGATCAAAGTATTTATTCTTATACTCAACAGCTTCATTACTCCAAGAATTCCTTGGCTTTCTACACTTATTTGCAAAATGTCCAACTATTCCATAGTTGTAGCATTTAAATTCGGATTTTCAACCACATTTCTGTTAGTGCTGAACTTTTTGTTGAGTGGTTTGTCGAAATATTTCCTCTCGAATTTCAAGTTAAAAAATCGTTTTTGCAGACAAGCCATGTGTTCATCTGGATTTTCAAGGTCATCACTTGAGGAGTCACTCTCAGTCTCAACAGTTTTGTCTTTTATTTTTAATGATTTTGGTATTGATTCAACAACTTCATTTGTTGTAGATTCTATCTTAACTTCCATTTTCTTCTCACAACGATTTGATGCAACAAGGGCTATAGGTCTGTCTTTCCTTTGGCCCTTTTCAATTTCCTCATCTTGTTGCATCTCCAGCTTATAAGTTTTAAGGACTTCATATAATTTTTCAGAAGTGTATTCCTTATAATCATATGAGTTTCTGTTATTCCCAGTGGACTAACAATGAGATTTACAGAAGGGGGGTTGAATGTAAATCTCAAAACTTTTTCAAGTTTTGAGCAGTTTCTAAGGCTAAGTGTTTGAGTGATCAAGTATGTGTGAATTGCTTGAAGCTGATGCAGACAGATATATATTCAAACACAAATGTAATGAGCACAAAGAACTTAAAAACTTTTCTGGTGGATTTGTTGTTCCACCAGAGATGTGTTATTTCAGAAAATCTGTGATTCAAAGAATTAAATCACAGCTGCTTCCTAGTACAAACTAGATGATTTTCTCTTTTGATATTTCTAAACAGCTCAGGAAAATTCATATCTAATTACTAGCTGCTACTTGGTTTATATATCACCAAGTTTACAAGTGAAGACAAACTGTAAAATACAATTGAAAAGATTCTTCACATGTTTCTTCTTCATTTCTCTATCCAATGCAATCTAGGATAATCTGTAAATCTTTGAATACTTCCTTGTTTGCATCAGAATGGAAATGCTGCATTTTCTTGATTCCTCCTAGAGGCTTCCACATTCCAGTATGTCTCTGTCAACCCATGTGCCTCTGTCAGCTTGTGAATTGTCACTATCAACTGCTAATGAACTAAGCATCCGTTGAAGCTTTCATCCGTTGATGCCTTATCCGTTGAGGCTTTATCCGTTGAAGTTTTATCCGTTGATGTATTATCAGTTGAAGTCTTTATCCGTTGAAGCACTTATCCGTTGATGGATATTATCCGTTGAAGCATTAGAGACATCCGTTGAAGCTTTGTTTCTTATCCGTTGAAGGTCTTCAATATCCGTTGACACTTCTTCACTTATACAAAATTACAAGGCATGAAATATTTACAATTAGCCCTCCTATTTGTACATCCATTAGTAGTCAACATGACTGACTATTTCCTAACAACGTCTAAGAATTACAGCTTGAAACCAGAGAGTGAAATGTGCTACAATACTAAACTTATTGCTAAGTAAAGCTACTCCTTCAACGGATAGCCAAGATGGTCTTATCCGTTGATGCTACAAACACTAGATTTCTACTTAAGTGTTTTGCTTAACTTATCATCAAACTAATACACATATTCCTAACAATCTCCCCCTATTTATGTCTACTAGAACTGTAGGCAAAAATTTGGGTTTAGCTTGATGATAACAAAACACTTAACAAATATATAAACTGTAATAAAGCAGAAATTCAAAAGTGCTACAAAAATGTGCTCCTTTAGCCTGAGCAAATTAATTTCTTTTCCTTTGATCCCTGGTTTTCTTTCCTAGCCTCCTGTCATTCTCCTCTATTTGAAGTTGAAGTTTTCTGTAGAATTCAGCTTCATCTTCTTCATTGATATCTAACTTAGATTGCATATCCTTGAGAGTTTCATTACTGGCAATCTTTAGCTGATCTTCAATTCTGAAAAATCTTCTGACTCCTTTGTTGTCTCTGAACTCCATCAACCAATGAGGTGATTTGTGAATTGTAATTCCTCTTTCTTGAATGAGTAAAGTTCTAGGCAAAGCATTGGGCTCCCTCCAAGTTTTCCTTATGTTGGCAATCTTGTTGAGAATCTCAGTCTTGGCAGTCCTGGTAAAGCCAGAATCCCTTTGTATGGCTGAGTAGACTCTGATCAAGGTAGAGTAGCCTTCATTCAGAATTCTGTGAAGAGGCCATGTTCTTTCCCCAGCTCCTTTGTATTTGAACACTAGTCTTTCTGGTAGCTGTCTGTAGGCAGCTATTCCCCTTACTTCCTCCAGCTCATCCAGATAGAGTTCAATGTCTGAAAATTCTTTTATGTCACAGATGTGAACATAATCATCTTTAGAGGTTTGAGGTTTAGGCTTAGGCTTCTGTGTGAATTTGATTGAGGCTTTAGAGGGTGTTAATTTGATTTTTTGTTTCTGCTTCTTTGATGGTGGAGAAGAGGTTAGGAAGGTGGGCAATTTGATGGTGTCCCAATCAATTGGTTCCTCCTTGGGAATGATTGTTTCACCATGAATGTTCATGAAGGGGTCAGGTATAATGGGTTCAGGAATAGAGGGTAGTGGTTTGGATATTGATTGGGTTTCTTCAGTCTTATCTACCTTCTTTCTCTTTGCATTGACCTTCTTTCTTTTCCCTTTCTGCCATTCTTCCTTACTTCTTTCCTCCATCTCAGTACCAACCATGTCCCCCATAGCTTCATCTTCACCTTTGTCTTCAATTTCTTTCTGTTCTTCAGCCTGACTTGACTTTAGCTGTTTTTCAAGCTTTGCTTGTGCTCTTTTGTCAGCCTTTAGCTGTTTGGCTTCTTCCTTCAACCTTTTGGTTTCTTCCCTCTTGGCTATTGAGAATTTGGGATGTCCTTGCATCACACATATGCTCTTTCCCTCTATGAAGATAATAGCCATGTTTCTCCTTACAGCCTCATCCATGGTCTCTTTGAGATATGCAATACTTCTACCTAAAAGCTTGTCCTCATCAGCTTTTGGAAGAGGAAAATCCACCTCTTTTAGAGGATTCTTTGCAGAGTCCTTATTGGATCTGTTGTTGGGCTTGAGAACCATAGGTTGCAGATATTTGGAAGAAGTTTCTCCATCCTTATGCCTCCCTACTGGCTTGAGTTCCATAATAATTGATTCCACTTTTGTGCTATGTTGTGATTGAGAAATTGTAGAACCAAATATTAGTTGCATCTTTTCATCAATCTTCTTCCTTTGCTCTTTGACTTGCAATTCAGCTGCTGCTATCTGGATTAGATCAATTCCATCTAGCTTTCCTTTGACTTGAATAGTTGGAGAAGTTGTGATGACAGGAACTAGCACTTGAGAAATCTGAACTGTTGTAGATGGCTCTCCTTCCCCTTCCCCTTTATTCTCCCCCTTTTTGTTATCATCAAGGGTAGGGGTCAAGCCTTGTGCTTGTGCCAGCTGCATAAGTAGATTTGTTTGAGTTTGTTGATTCTGAAGAATGGTGACCATAGAGTCTTCAATGATTTGAACCCTATCTTCCAATCTGGCCAGCCTCTTGTCAGCATCAGATGCTTTCCTCAGTCTCCCCAACAAATCTTGCATAGTACCATAGGGTATAACTGAATCCAATTTCTCAGCATTGTAGGATTTCAGATCAGCAATGTCCTGCTTGAGCTCATCCACACTTAGATTTTGCTGGTAATGCTGCAACTGCAAGAGATGCAGAGATTGCAGATGAGCTTGAAGAACTGCCTTTGTACCAGCATCTTGAGTCTCCTTAAGGGCCTTCTGAATTGTCATGACTTGTCTGACCAAAGTGACACCAAACTCTCCTGGTGTTGATAGTTTTGCCCATGCCCATTCAGGAAGATCAGGAACAGAACTTGGGCCTGCTACTTCCCCTAAGTTCATGCTCTCATTCAAAGAATTAGAGTCATCATCATTAGAATTTACTCCAAATTCTTCAGATGGCTCACCAGCTTGAGAAGGCAGCCTATTGACAGCAGCTTTATCTCTGAGAAGAGATTCTGAAGTGTGTACAATGTGTAGTGTCTGTTCTACCTCCACATTTCCCTGTGCAGCCAATAATTGATAGGCTGAAACATGGTGAGTAAAAGTGTCAGCATCCAAGAAAATGTTATCAATGACAGCTTTGTAATGTTGCTAAAATTGTCTTCCCTTTTCTGCATCATCCACTTTCATTAACTCACTAGCAATGGCTGGATCCACCCTTATAACTTCTGTACCTGCCTTTCTCTCAATTTCTCTCTGTTCTTGCATCAGGGGCTCCCCCTAGCTCACACACACCCTCACACCCTCACCCTCACCTTCTAAGGTGGCACTTCTCTCACTCACTTTTGCCATGCTAGAAGAAATAGCATGCATATGGTGACTCTCAACCTCTCCTTTTGCCTGGGAGCAACCCAGCCTCTCACTCAAAAGATCACTCCCTTCCCTCAAACCTAAAAGTGATTGTACAGTTGCCATGTCCTCTACAGTTGGAATTGTTTCTGTTAAGTGTGTAGAGACCATCAACGGATAGGGAATATCCGTTGAAGTGGAAACTGATGGTATCAACGGATAACTGCTGTTAAGCTTATCCGTTGAAGAACAACCACTTGTCAACGGATGAGAGATATCCGTTGAAGAAGGAAAAGATGTATATATAGAAAGTGACATAATTGTTGAATCTGTGTGGATTGATTTTAAGTGTGGTTACACAGATTCTGCAACTACATCTGAAATAATTGGCTGATGATCCAACAAATCATCTAAAAGATGATGATCACCAGGGTTTGAGTGGGGCTCCTCCCTGAGTTTTAATGAGGGAGAATCAGGAATTGATGTGAATATCATATCCACATCCAGAGAGGGTGTTGGAGAGTTTGATGAATGGTGTGTTTCTATATTGAGAGAATGGGGCTGTGATTCCATATTTGCTGGAATCACATCAAGCTGAATTTGAGAAGGCACAGATACAGGTGGATGTATCTGTGCTGTGTGTGTCCCTTGTGTGGAAACTAGGGTCTTGGCCTTCTTCTTCCTTGAAAAGGCTTTAAATGGTGAATGTGTGGCTTCAGTGTCCCTCCCTCTTTTGTTCTGTATCCCTGGTTGGGGACTATTTTCAATAGTTACAACCTTTTGGGAGGATGCAACTAGGGATGTGTTGGACTCCTTTTGAACCACCACAGTCTTTTGAGAGACTGTGGCTTGGCTGGTTTGGGTACCACTCACCTCTCCCACCTTATCCTGGGGGGCTTTTTGATGTTCACCCCTCCCCTCACCACTCACACCCTGTTCACTCCCTTCAGGGTTTATGGTAGTTGTTACAACTGTTGTCTTTTGAGAAACAACAGAGGTAGGTTTCTTTGACTTGACTTTGGAAACTTTAGATTTGGTGGCTTTGGTAGGAGCCTGTTTGGACAAAGACACAGGTTCCATGACCACACTAGAAGGCAAAGAAACATTGGGGTTGGAAATAGTAGGAGTTATAGAAGTATTTACCTCACTCACCTGTGGTGCATTCATGATTGGTAAGTATACCAATGGCACCTGGCTGTTGAGGTTCATTCTCAAAAGGTCTGCAAGGACCCTTTTCTCTTGTGCCCGGCATTTGAGTTTATTATTCTCATTGGATATAACCAAACCTTCACCAACATGGTTAGCCAATAACATAAAGAATCTAGCATAGTAGATGTTATGTGGTCTATTAGTTTTGTTACCTAATCTGGAACCTAATTCAAGCATAACACAGTTGCTAAAATTAAAGGACCTATCAGAAACTAGCATATAGAGCATATTAACAAGAGATGAAGTGATAGCATCAAAATTGCTAATCTTCCCAGAGAAAACCTTAATAAAGGCATCTCCAAGAAAACTCCATTCTTTCCTAAGGCCTTTCCTTCTAATACTACCTAAACTAGCAGAATCAAAAGCATAACCTATGGAATCTAACATAGCAGAGACATCTTTATCAGTGTGTGGTGTCATGGCATTATTCTCAGGCAACTTAAAGCAAGATTGTATATCATCACAATTAATGCAATAGTCCTTACCTTTGAGAGAGAAGACAATAGTCATATCTGTGGAGTTGAACTCTGCAGTTGTCCAAATCTCCTCAATCACCTCACAGTAGATGGTTGGGGCTTCCAGCATTGCATAGTTTAGTTTGCAGTTTTTGATGAAGTCCATCATCTTGTGATAATCAGAACGGGCTTCATTCTTTTCAACCAAAGCTATGAAATTATTCTTTTCATAAACAAATCCTGTTTGAGACATAATTTTGACTACTGGTGCCATTGTTGTGAGTAGAGGTTGCAGAGAAAAACTTGAGAATTTAGAGAGAAAGAGAATAAGAATTGCAAGAAAGCGTAAAGTGAGAATAAGAGTTCAATTGGGCTTTTATACTTTCTTGAATTAAAACGTAAATAAAATGATTAAATGATACTTTTAAGTAAGTTACAGCCGTTTAAGAATAAATAAAACTGTAGAAATTCTGAAAACTACCTTATATACAAATACATACAACACTGTATATCTGTATCAACGGTTGAGTAAAAGAATCAACGGCTGTGACTCACTTATAGTAACTGACGTGACACTTCAACGGATAAGGGAAATAGTTATCCGTTGATGAACAACACCATTTTATCCGTTGAAGGATAAAATTACCAGAAATGTATTTGTCTTTCAACGGATAATGAACATCCGTTGATAGAACAATTTTGGCTTTCAACGGATAGAGAATATCCGTTGATAGGATAAGTCTTAATTAAAGCCAACTTTGTTCTTGCAACAAATTCATTTCAGGCTTCAAGACAGATTATATAGATGACATAGATTATGAATAATTAAGCATACCTAACTCACTTACTAATCTTGTGAATGTTGATTCATCAAGTGGCTTGGTAAATATGTCTGCAATCTGCTTTTCACTTGGAACAAAATGAAGTTCTACTGTACCTTTCATCACATGTTCCCTAATGAAGTGGTACTTGATATCAATGTGCTTGGTTCTTGAGTGCTGCACTGGATTTTCAGTAATGGCAATGGCACTTGTGTTGTCACAGAATATTGGAATTTTGTCAACAGTCAGACCATAGTCAAATAGTTGATTCCTCATCCATAGTATCTGTGCACAGCAACTACCAGCAGCAATGTACTCAGCTTCAGCTGTTGATGTGGAAACAGAATTCTGCTTCTTGCTGAACCATGATACAAGCTTGTTCCCTAGAAATTGACAGGTGCCTGTTGTGCTTTTCCTGTCTATTTTGCAACCTGCATAATCTGCATCTGAGTAGCCAATTAGATCAAAACCAGACTCTCTAGGGTACCAAATTCCTAGATTTGGAGTCCCCTTGAGATATCTGAAAATTCTTTTAATAGCCACTAAGTGAGATTCTTTAGGGTCAGCTTGAAATCTAGCACAGAGACATGTAGAAAACATTATATCAGGTCTACTAGCAGTTAAATATAAAAGTGAGCCAACCATGCCTCTATAACTTGTAATATCCACAGACTTTTCAGCCTTGTTTAATTCAAGCTTAGTGGCAGTGGCCATGGGAGTTTTTGCAGGTGAACAATCCATTAAGTCAAACTTCTTTAAAAGATCATAAATATATTTAGTTTGACTAATGAAAATTCCACCACTAACTTGTAAACCAAGAAAGTAAGTTAGCTCTCCCATCATGCTCATTTCATATTTACTTTACATTAATTTAGCAAACTTTTTACAAAGCTTAACATCTGTAGATCCAAATATAATATCATCTACATAAATTTGTACAAGTATCTTAGAGCCATTAACATTTCTAAAGAATAGAGTTTTGTCAACAGTACCTCTTGTGAAGTGATTATCTAGAAGGAACTTTGACAAAGTCTCATACCTGGCTCTAGGTGCTTGCTTTAGTCCATAGAGTGCTTTCAACAGATAATACACATAGTCTGGAAAATTTGGATCTTCAAAACCTGGAGGTTGGCTTACATAAACTTCTTCCTCCAATTCCCCATTTAGAAATGCACTCTTGACATCCATTTGATAGACTTTGAAATTGGCATTAGCTGCATAGGCTAGAAAGATTCTGATGGCTTCAAGTCTGGCAACTGGAGCAAATGTTTCATCAAAATCTATTCCCACTTGTTGAGAATAGCCTTTAGCAACCAATCTTGCTTTATTCCTTATGACAATGCCATTTTCATCCATCTTATTTCTGAATACCCATTTTGTGTCAATAGAACTCTTGTTCTTTGGCTTGGGTACCAGCTTCCATACTTTGTTCCTCTCAAATTGGTTTAGCTCCTCTTGCATTGCTAAAATCCAATCTGGATCCAATAGAGCTTCTTCCACTCTCTTAGGTTCCTTCTGTGATAGAAAGATACTATATAGACATTCATCTTGAGTAGCCCTTCTAGTTTGTACTTTTGATGTAACATCACCAATGATCAGTTTAAAAGGGTGATTCTTGGTCCATTTCCTTTGAGGTGGTAGATTAGCCCTAGATGAGGTTGCCTCAGTATTGTCATGATGTGAGATAGAATGTTGATTTGTTGAAACTCCCCCTGAGTTGCTGATCCTTTGAAAGGAATTGGGAGCTCTATCAACTGATGAAGTAAATTGATTATCCGTTGACAGACTGTGATCAACGGATGCTTCATTATGAACTTCAACGGATGATGCACTTTGTCTTTCAACGGATGCTGCATTGCTTCTTTCAATGGAAGCTGAATTATGACTTTCAACGGATGCAGCATTCTGTGCATTATCCAAAGGCAGATTCTGAATTCTTCTTGAGATGCTTTCTTTATCATTCTCATCTTCACTATCATCACAGTATATCTCAATGTTGTCAAATTTGAGTCCTTCATGATGTCCCTCATCTGTTAGTCCATCAATCTTTTTATCATCAAACACAACATGTACAGATTCCATGACAATGTTGGTTCTTAGATTGTAGACCCTATATGATTTTCCAGCAGAATAACCAACAAATATTCCTTCATCAGCCTTTGCATCAAACTTCCCTTTGTGATCAGATTGATTCCTTAAGATGTAGCATTTGCAACCAAAGATATGTAGAAAGTTTAAATTTGGTTTTCTTCTCTTGAATAATTGATAGGGAGTCATGCATTTTGCCTGATTGATTAGAGAAATATTCTGAGTGTAACATGCACAGTTAACAGCCTCAGCCCAAAAATAAGTTGGGAGTTTTGACTCTTCAAGCATTGTCCTTGCAGCTTCAATTAGTGATCTGTTCTTCCTTTCCACTACAACATTTTGTTGTGGAGTTCTTGGAGCTGAGAACTCATGCATGATCCCACTTTCTTCACAGAACAACTTCATGGTTGAATTCTTGAACTCAGTTCCATTGTCACTCCTAATATTCCTTACTTTGAAATCAGGATGATTGTTGACTTGCTTGATATGATTGATGATGATTTCACTAGCTTCATCCTTTGATCCAAGAAAATAAACCCATGAAAACTTTGAGAAATCATCTACAATCACTAGGCAGTATCTTTTCCTTGAAATTGACAATACATTGACTGGTCCAAAAAGATCCATGTGTAGAAGTTGTAGTGGTTCATCAATTGCAGATTTAAGCTTCTTACTGAATGATACTTTCTTTTGCTTTCCTTTCTGACAAGCATCACACAGTCCATCCCTTGTGAATTCCACTAGAGGCATTCCTCTAACTAAGTCCTTTTTTACTAGATCATTCATTGTCTTGAAATTCAAATGGGACAGCTTCTTGTGCCATAGCCAACTTTCAACTGGACTTGCTTTGATGAGAAGACAAGTAATGGATTCTGCATCTGTAGAGTTGAAATCAGCTAAGTACACATTCCCTTTTCTAACTCCAGTTAGAACCACTTTATTGTCCTTTTTACTTGTGACAATACAGGCTTCAGAATTGAAGGAAACAGTATTCCCTCTGTCACATAGTTGACTGATGCTCAATAAATTGTGTTTGAGACCATCAACCAATGCAACTTCATCAATGATGACATTTTCTTTTGAAATCAAGCCATATCCCATAGTGAATCCTTTGTTGTCATCTCCAAAGGTTATGCTAGGGTCAGCTCTTTCCTTAAACTCTGTGAGCAGGGTGAAATCTCCTGTCATGTGTCTTGCACAACCACTGTCCAAGTACCATAGATTCCTTCTTTGTCCCTGCACACAACAAAATCAATCAAGTTGATTTTGGTACCCAAGTTTCCTTGGGTCCAACCTTGTTAGTCTTTTTCCTAGACTTCATTCCTCCTGTATCTTTTGACTTAGGTAACTTTGGGTCAACCTTGGTCTCAGATGTGGTTGGTTGAAGTGTAGGGTTAGTCACATAATCATTTAACACATTTGATTGAATTTGATAAGGCATAGGTTGTGCAAACATGTTATTCCACATAGGCATATTGTATGGCATTTGAGGCATACTAAATGCAGTAAAATAAGGATTGTTAATATATGGCATGTTTGCAAAATGTGCATGGGAATTCTGGTGAGACATAACAGGCATAGTATGCAGAGGTGACATAGACATGTTAGGCATGGAGGGATTTGAAGGCATGGGAGCATTTTTAACAGATTTGTAATTATCAGATAGGTGATTAACACTTTTACAATGCACACAGCTTTTTCTAGGAGCATACCTATCAGGTGTGTAATTGTTATGTTTATTAATCCCTACCTTCCCATTTCTTTTAGATTTTCTTTTAGTTTCCTTCTTATCCTCAACCAACTTAAGCCTATCTTTTAGCTGATCTAAAGTCATGTGTCCTATATTCACCTTACTGACATCTCTGGATGTGCTAGCTCCTTCTTTGACAAAGTTCTTGAGAGTTGAATCATTCTTTTTATTGAGATTTTTATTTTTAAAAGAACTTGCCTGTTTTAATTGATGAGCCTTCAACGGATGCTCCTTTTCTTCCTTCAACGGATAACTTTCATCATCCGTTGATTCCACATCCGTTGACAATCCATCAATTAATTCTAACTCCTTTTTGTTTTTCTTCCAGGCATCCTCACAGAATGATTCAATTCCCTGAACCTTTGCAATCTGAACACTAACATCCCTAGATGTTTTCCAGGCCTTGATTACCTCTTGCTCACTTTCTAACTGTGTAGAAAGAATTTCTACTTTCTTAACAGCTTCTGCTAGTTCACTCTCAACAGTCAAGCATTTAAGTTTTATCTTTTCAAGCTCAATTACCTGATCCTCTAACACAGCATTCCTATCACTTAAAAACACATTATTCTCCTTGATCCTAGTGTTTTCTTTTGCTAGTGATTTGAGGGAAACACGCAAATGATATAATTCATTGGTCATATCATTTATGGATTCATTGCATTCATGTTTAGAAAGCTGAGAGAGATCAGTAGTAATTACCTGGTTGCTTGATGAACTAGTTTCATTTTCATCAGAATTAGCCATCAGGGCTAGGTTGACATATTCCACATCATCATCTTCATTTACCCCATCTGCTGCCCAATCATCTTGAGTGAGAAAAGCTCTTTCCTTTTGTTTGAGCAAATCAAAATACTTCTTTTTGTAATCAACTTGCTCAAATTTCTTTTTCTCAGAATTTGGCTTCCTACACTCACTTGCAAAGTGTCCACTAATGCCACAGTTGTAACATTTGAACTTTGATTTGTCCGCCATGTTTTTGTTTGGCTTAGTGAACTTTGTGTTTTTCCTGAACTTCATTTCTGCAAACCTCCTGGACAGAAAGGCCAAATGTTCTTCAATATCATCAGATTCATCCTGACTGGAATTGTCTTCATCCTCAGCAACTTGCTCTTTACCCTTGCTTGATTCTGATTTGCTTGTGCCAATTTTGAGACTTGGCATTGTCTTCTCCTCATTCCCGGCTTCCATCTTCTCACTGTCAGCTACAAGAGCAACTGTTCCTCCTTTTCTCTTTCCCTTTTCCAACAGCTCATCCTGCTCCATTTCAAGTTCATAAGTCTTCAGAATTCCATATAATCTTTCAAGTGTGAAGTTCTTATAATCTTGAGAATTTCTCAAAGAGACAGTCATGGGCTTCTATTCCTTTGGCAGAGAGCTAAGAAATTTTAAGTTGGAATCCTTGACTTGGTACACTCTACCATACAACTTCAATCCATTCAACAGTTTCTGAAACCTGTTGAAGGTATCATTTAATGATTCACCTTCTTCAAAGTGAAAATATTCATACTGTTGAATAAGAAGCTGCATCTTGTTCTCTCTGACCTGCTCAGTACCTTCACAGATGATTTGTACAGTAATCTAAACTTCCTTTGCAGTTTGGCTATTGATGACATTGTCAAACATATCTTGATCTAAGCCATTAAACAAAATGTTCATGGCTCTCTTATCCTTGCGGATTTCTTCCATGTCTTCAATAGTCCATTCTGCTTTTGGCTTGGGAATGGACTGTCCAACAGCAACTGTTGCAGTAGCAGTTGTGGCTACTTTGTGAGGGATGTGAGGACCATTTTCAATACAGTTGATGTAGCTTTCATCTTGAGAAAGAAGATGTAAATGCATCTTCACTTTCCAGTGATGATAATTATCTTTTTCCAGGACTGGGATCTTTACACCAATATCTTTCCTACTCATGCTGGTAGCAGGAGGATTCTTCTGTGCACTCATAATGTTTGCAGAATAGATCTTTAAACTCTTTGTATGTTAAGAGCTTGCTCTGATACCAATTGTTATTCCCAGTGGACTAACAATGAGATTTACAGAAGCGGGGTTGAATGTAAATCTCAAAACTTTTTCAAGTTTTGAGCAGTTTCTAAGGCTAAGTATTTGAGTGATCAAGTGTGTGTGAATTGCTTGAAGCTGATGCAGACAGATATATATTCAAACACAAATGTAATGAGCACAAAGAACTTAAAAACGTTTCTGGTGGATTTGTTGTTCCACCACAGATGTGTTATTTCAGAAAATCTTTGATTCAAAGAATTAAATCACAGCTGCTTCCTAGTACAAACTAGATGATTTTCTCTTTTGATATTTCTAAACAGCTCAGGAAAATTCATATCTAATTACTAGCTGCTACTTGGTTTATATATCACCAAGTTTACAAGTGAAGACAAACTGTAAAATACAATTGAAAAGATTCTTCACATGTTTCTTCTTCATTTCTCTATCCAATGCAATCTAGGATAATCTGTAAATCTTTGAATACTTCCTTGTTTGCATCAGAATGGAAATGCTGCATTTTCTTGATTCCTCCTAGAGGCTTCCACATTCCGTTGATGCATTATCAGTTGAAGTCTTTATCCGTTGAAGCACTTATCCGTTGATGGATATTATCCGTTGAAGCATTAGAGACATCCGTTGAAGCTTTGTTTCTTATCCGTTGAAGGTCTTCAATATCCGTTGACACTTCTTCACTTATACAAAATTACAAGGCATGAAATATTTATAATTAGCCCTCCTATTTGTACATCCATTAGTAGTCAACATGACTGACTATTTCCTAACAACATCTAAGAATTACAGCTTGAAACCAGAGAGTGAAATGTGCTACAATACTAAACTTATTGCTAAGTAAAGCTACTCCTTCAACGGATAGCCAAGATGGTCTTATCCGTTGAGGCTACAAACACTAGATTTCTACTTAAGTGTTTTGCTTAACTTATCATCAAACTAATACACATATTCCTAACAGTTTCTGACAAAGACAATTGTCGACTTCCATTCCTTTGGAAGTGAAAACTTTATATTATAGTCTTTAATCAAAGAGACTCTTCCATGAAACCTTAGACCATTCAACTGTTTTTGAAATTTGTTGAAAGCCTCACTCAATCCTTCACCAAGGATAGAGTGAAAGTACTCATACTATTGTATGAGGAGTTGTATTTTATTTTCTCTGACTTGTTCATATCCTTCACAAAGAGTTTGAATAGTATCCCAAACAGAATCAATGCCATTGAACAGAATGTCATTATACTTATGTTCTTTGTTGACTTCTTCCACATCTTCTGTTTAGTAGTCACTTGGATTCTTTACCAGTATTTTGTCAGCACCAATGGTACCATCAGCTGCTACGAGTCCTGTAATTGTCTTCATGGGGACATGAGGTCCATTGTCAATGTAGTTGAAAAACCCCTCATCTTGAGATATCAAGTAAAGCCTCATCTTCACTTTTCAGTGAGACTAAATTCTCTGTCAAGAACTGGAATCTTTACACCAATGTTGTTATTTACCATAATTGATTGTTATAGCTTCAAGATCTTTAAACTCTCTATAAGTTGAGAGCTTACTCTGATACCAATTGATATGAACTAACAATCAATATATGAGTAATTTATAGAGGGGTTTGAATACAAGTTAAATTTTCTACTTTTTGAACTTGAACAATTGTTTAAATGAAATAAGAACACAAGATATCAAAATTTTAAGTGGTTTGTTTTTGACTTTCTTCCTGAGTTATATACTAAAAAAATAATCTGTGTAAATTATAAGAATGTCACAGCTGCATTTTTTCAGTGTTTTTCTAAGAGATAGTGCTCTCGACTAAGCTCTATCGAAAACTTTAGCTTCTTGTTTCTTAGAGAATATATTGCTTCTACTTGGTTTATATATCACCAAGTTACAATACTTTCTAGAAAATACATAGCACAATCTTTGAGGTCCAACAAGATTGCTTCTTCATTATCTTTCCCGTGAGGCTTGAAAAATGAAACTAGATTTTATCTTGATATATTGCTTTGAATATCCCTCAAATTTGTCATGCATGGAAATTGAATGTTTCTTCTTCTTCACTATCCAAGATCACATGCTCATTTTGTCTTGGCTTCTATTTTTCAAATAGAGTTCTTTTATCAGCACATGTGCTCTGTCAGATTTGGTATATGTGCTTTGTCAAGTCACTGTTAATTGTTACTTGCTACTTTAGCCATTGACAGTGTGATCTTCTTATCCATTGATGGGCAAATCCATTAGCCATTGAAAGTCTGTTCTCCTTAGCCATTGATGGCTCACTTTATTTAATTAGATTTATATGGCATCGAGTATTTACAATTAGCCATCCTATTATATTTATCCATTGAGTCAGTGATGACTATGGAATGAAAAATCATAACAGTGACTAGAAATTGACATCAAATTGAACTCCTAGCCGTGAAATAGAATTGCTAAAAAATAATATAACAAATAAGTTGCGTACTTGGAAACCTAATAACAATATAACCATACTCCTAATTATCGAATGTGACTTGAATCCTCAATAAAAAAAGGAACCCCGAATATATAGGGAAAATATGATGAATCCGGCCTTTGATTACAAATCGGATTCCTAAAATATTAGCTTCAATTTCATTTACTTTTCTAACAAGTACTCGATTTTTGCTCCAAATTTTGATTTTATTTTATTTTCCTACAAAATAGAGTAAAATAATTATTTATTTATAAAATTATGAAAATGGACAAAAAGTAGGTATTAAAAAATGCTAAATTATGGACCTATCAGTATGACTCATGAATTCCTGACTTTGTTCCAACAAAAGGCTAGTTGTCTCTCATAAATTAACTTTTTCCCGATAAGCAACATACATTCTAACTTTGCAATTTTAGTACTGACATATCTACGATGTTTAACTTGATTTGTTGAACCGCTACTTTCACCCACAAATTTACCCAAATGTCTACCTACATAAAATTGAGCATATATTTTCTTAATTTGCACACGTCTATAAGTATTTGAATTACTATGAAAATTCCATTTTTGAAAGAACATGCCGTCAAATAATTTTTGCCTCATCCAAACTACTAAACATTTGAGTTAAATGAGAGACATTAACATGCTTTGTACCATTTCTATTTTCTTATAAATTTTTATTTCCAAATCGGTTCACATTATCAAATCATCAGCTTCATCAACATCTTCATCCAAAATATTCAATTTTTCATCTTCATCAACACTATTAAGTTCCTCATTTTCATCAAAATTATTAAATTTATCATCTTCTTGGACATTATTGATGTCTAAA
This sequence comes from Apium graveolens, assembly GCF_009905375.1. NCBI lineage: Eukaryota > Viridiplantae > Streptophyta > Magnoliopsida > Apiales > Apiaceae > Apium > Apium graveolens. The sequence goes on along the minus strand of NC_133650.1, from coordinate 45,637,637 downwards.
TCATCAAGATGCAATACATTCTCAATTATTTATTTTTTCTTATCTTAAGTTTAACAAAAAAATGCATAAACATTTTATCTGCCATACTAACAATGAAGAAGATAGAGATGTAACCGATTTCTTGAAGAGTAATATCATAAATTTGCTCTATAATTACCCAAATTTTTATCTTTGATTTAGTGTGTTGTTGATACCATGTTCAATTTGTATGGAAAGCTGCCTTGTCGCGCCAATTTGTCGTGATAAGTATTTTTAATATAGACCGTTGAGAGGTTGATCCATCAGTACTAAACAAGGTACCCAGAAAATAGCAATCTGAAAACTTTGTATTGATTTCATTTTTGTTTCTCCAATGTGTTTCTTTCTTCAAACCTTCTCTTTTACATGTGAGAATTTGGTTATACAATGTCCATTAGCTGATGTACTTAAATTGAACTTCCATTTCTCTCATCCCCCCCTCTCTCTCCCCTCTCTCCACCTACAACCCCCCCTCTCTCGACCTACAACCCCCTTCTCTCTCCCCCTCTCTCCCCTTTTCTCTTCATCTCTCCACCTACATTCGCTCCAACCATCATTTCATTTTTCCGAATTTTAATTCCTATATATTTACAATTACTGTAATGTAAATAGAAACGTATATCGTGTATGTCTTTTTTATATAACTCATCTTTCAGATTTAATAGATTAAATAAATTCAAGTAAAGGAGTTGGTTATGGCGGTGATGATAGTGATATAGGTTTACGGGATGAAGATTATGTTAGGGATGGTGGTTATGATGGTGGTATACTATATGATGCAGATTGTGTGTTTAGTACTATGTTGCTGATATTTGGTGATTTGCGTTTATTTTTAGGTGATTTATGTTAAAATTTGCTAATTTTGTGAGGTGCTTTGTGTTGAAGTTTTAGTGTTTTGTGTGACGGCCTCAACCCCGGGATCAGGAGTTGACGTCACCAAACAACAACCACAATATAATACATCCAAACTCATTGATAATATAACATAAACACGACCCCTTTACCAGGATCTTTTCCAGGTTTAAGTATGACTTAGGTTATACAACTATTACAAAACCAACTTATTACAAACTATCCTCACGTAACTAACTTAATATAGCAACTCAGCAAACCATCTTTGGTCCGATACAACTATCTCAGAGGATCCTGGTACGGAAGGAATTGGAACTCTGCCCTGACTATGACGGAATGGTCTCCTAGGCATCTATAATACATATACAAAACATTCTGCAAGGGTGAGCAATCAATTGTTCAACGGTACCACTATATAAATAACAAGTAAAACAATTTATAATATAACAGTTATTGGAACAGAAAGCATAACTTGTTACATAACAAGTAAAACAGTATATAATATGGATATCAACAACTAACATGCTTTGTAAAACAATATCATCAGTCGCGTGCTGTGTGTAAATATCAAAGTCAAATTTTAACATGCTATTTTCATTTCCAAAGCCACTGTTCTATTTCTGGAACCACAAAGTCATATGTTCCGTTACGGGAACCACAAAACCAAAATCATATATACATTGGGTGTTATCTAGGGATGGCTGATCATGCATCCACACAAGTTATCTAGGATAGTTGGCCGAGCTATCACACAAATTGTCTAGGAAAGTTGGTCAGGCTTTCACACAAATTAACCGGATCCGCAGAGACTGGCAAGGTCTATGATTAACTATGTTGGACTAATCAGTGAAGATAGGATGCACAACCAAATTAGCCACTTACGCAACGTTATCCAATATCTGATTCATTTTATCCAGTTTTCAAATCACTTTCACCCATTTCTTATTAAAAACAATTCTATCACAGCACACTATTTAAAACCTCTTTTCCATTTCAATAATGCTTTAGAGATTGGTACTTTTAGAAGTTACTTCTCCCCAAAACATATTTTAAACCACATTTTCAAATACAGGGGATACATAACTTAAAATATTTGTGTTCCTGTTCGATAATAAAATAATAGTTTATTCATATACACTGAACTATAAAAGAATTCTCACAGGTACTTGCCTTGCAGAGCTTCAGAATTATTACTGGTTGAACTAGAACCAATTTGGACTCTCGGCTTTATCATTTATCTATTAGACTATCCTGGATCCAACTTCGACACTCAGTCCTTCGATTGGAACCTTTCTGAGCTTGCCGACTGGTCACTAGGCTGCCTTTAGTCCAATGTCAATTTTCGGGACCTCTGACTAAAACCTACAGAGTCGAAATACCCTATGTTAGATGACCATCTATGCCTGACATATCCTCGCTAACAAATCTACCCGAACGATATCACAATCCGACTCATAAGTATTCGTATTACCATAATACACATAACAGATAAGGTCAATTATTTTCGAAAAATAAATATACCCCTCGCTACAGGAAAACAGGGTTGTCAATTATTATACAAAATAGTTGATCATGTCCTGCAAGTAGCTCTCGCGAAATATTTATAATTATATAAGTATATACACTCGACCAATATTCCTGATAATTTACAGGATACATTCCTGAATTTTTTGAATTAATTTCCCGAAAATATCGGGCAGCGTCTCCTTTGTTTATCGGGCTACCCATTAAAACAAAATCGACGTCATTTCACAACAACCGCAATAATCCACAATTCTGAAATTCTTAACCGTTGATGCAACTCAATTATTAATTATTAATTATCAGTACTTCATGTTTTTTTCGTAAGATTCAGAAATATTCATCACCGTCCACCGTCGGCTCGCCGAGGCTCATCGCCGACGATAGCAAAAATTTATTGGTGCCCGATAATATTCGGGTTTACAAATAATTTTTTACCGATATATATTAATTTATGCCGCAATTAAATAGATTTCACGAAATCTAATCAAAATTTCTGCAGAAATATGAAAAAGAATCCCAAATCAATACACGCACAGCAATCCGGAAATCAACCGGAAAATAACTAAAAATATAGCAATAGCAGGAAATTTAAAACATTTACTGGAAACCACAATAGTAGTAAACTCGCAACGTATATACACTTGTATACACCTAATTGAAAAGCCAAGAATCAGTCAGACGGATACCCGAAATACAGTCGTGGGGTTTCTCCGGAAAAGAGCAGCGACGGGGGAAGGATGAAACACAGAACGATGGGGCAGAAATGGGGAGGAGAGGAGAGATTGAAGGGGGAGAGAGAAGTGCGGAGGGATTAAGAGAAAAGCAGTGAGAGAGAGGAAACAGTGAGAGACTGTCGGGGAAAGATTCAGGCGAGGGGGGAGAAATGAAGAACAGGGCCGCGAATTTGTGTTTATATTTGTATATATATTTTTTAATTTTCTGATAAACCAAAAAACCAAGCAACACGTGTCAATGATATTTCCACACTGATTTATACCCTGCCACCTAGCAAACTGGATAAATATAAGTCCCCTGTAGTTTGATTTTGTCCCGAATTTTTCAATTTAACGTATAAGCGTGCGGTTGAAAATAAACCGAAAAATTACCAAACAAGTTTTAAAATTCTTAGAATGATAAAATACTAATAAAAAAAATTATCAAAATTTTTAATCCATTTTTGAAACGCATCATATACCCCCATTTAACGATTTAGCGAATGAACATGCGGGTGAATTTAGCTAAAAAAATTTCCAAAATAATTTTAAAATTCTCAAAATATTCCAAACTTAATAAAATGTAAATTTCATAATTTTTTAATGTTCTGGAATTTAATATTGAATTTACACTCAAATAAAATCAGAAATTCATTTAGGGATAAATGATGAGGAAATATTTTTCTCTAAATTTTATAAATTCCCAAAAATAATTAATAAATAATAAAGTAATAAAAGTAATTTTAGAGATAATATAAATATTTATGGGAATAAATCCTCAATAAATCCACTTTTAAGAGTAAAAATAAAACACTACGGCTCTGCAATTAATCAAACAAATAATTCTCGCACACCACCAAGTCACACATATTTAATAATAAAGCAACACACGGCTGACAGAACCGATACACATATTTTATTTATTTAGTTATTTCGTATTTACACTTTAATAATACAGAAATCCGAGTCGTTATATCCTTCCCCCCTTAAAAGATTATGTCCTCAGAATCTGAACTAATTAAACGAGTGAGGATATTTGTCAAGCATATCTGACTTTAATTATCAGTTTTCCTTTCTATCCAAATCTAGTTGATCCTTTCCAATGTGACATTTCCAACAGTACTAACGACCTTATGTATCTATACCCACATTCTTTCGATGCAAGTTCGCATTCTTTCTCTGTCTATCCTGAGTTGTTTCTAATCTTATCCGAATCAACACCACTGCATCTTTGGTTTGCAGCACTAACTCGGGACTTAACAATTGCTTTTCTCCCACTTCATTCCAATAAAGTGGGATCCTACACTTACTCCTATACAAGGTTTCGTAGGGTGGCAATCCTATATTAGCATGATAAACATTATTATAGGAACTCCGTCAATGGGAAAGGATCATCCCGGTTTTCCTTTAAAATTTAAAACACATACTCTCAACATATCTGCTATTGTTTGAATTGTTCTTCCACTTTGACCATCCGTCTAAGGATGGTAGGCGGTATTCATCTTCTATTTAGTTCCCAAACATTCCTGGTCACCAAAAGTTCTCCTTCAAATTCGGGTACATTTTAGTGCTTCCCTTTTGAGTACAATTTTTGTAACGCCCCCAAATCCGGGGTCTGAAATCTGGGTCGTCCCGCCATCTTTCACTCAAGTGTAACCTGATATTGATTCAATAATCCAACAGACCCCAATCTCATACTCACGCACACAAGTTATAGACTTAGAAATGACGTACAAAATGTAATCTTCTTTTATTACACTCAAATGTACTTTACAGGATCTCAAACAATTATTTATAACCTCTACATGAAGTTACAATAATTACGACTGATATCTTGTACCTATCTGATACTCTAGCACACCTGAGACAAAGCTGCCAGGGATCCTCCCCATGACTGCAAGCGACTAAGTCCCACACCGGCATACTGGTTATCTGTTGTGTTGTGTCATTTAAAAGAAAGCAAGAGTGAGCTATAATGCCCAGCATAATAATGTACAATATGAAAATGACTGTATGATAAACTCACATAAAACATCATATTTGATAGTTACGTTTTATTCGAAAATAGTTTCCCTTGGTGATACACACCTTTTACGAAAACAATCCTTTAGTGGATTTTATTAACCTGCGAATAACTTAATAGTAAACCCATCACCCAGGCTTGGGTTACAGTATTGCATCACAATTCCAATTGGAAGAATAGGACATTCACTGGAGCCACTGCATACGATGATCAGTCGTACTGCGATAAAAGTAACCTTTTCTACTAGCATAAGGATGAAACCATCATCTCTCAGGTATCACCCTTGCCGCATACGGGCTATGTGTCCTCATTTCGGGTATACACACACTTCGCAGGTTCGCAGGTACATATTGTACCGTCTCCTACGGTACCAGTAGCCTATCCAATACACGAAGTAATTGGATTCTACCCCTCCCTTGTCCTTTAGGAAATCCTATCATATCTCGAGAACTCGAACCACATCGAAGTTCCTCCAAGCGTTTTGCTTGTTGATAGGCATAGCTTTACTGTATATATATATATATAGGTACTTCCGAAAGTTTCGGAGGAAGTAATACTGATGTGAGTTGACCGTTGTCAACAAATAATCAATAAGGGGAAAAAGTTTCTCCTTGAAACTATATTCAATATATTAATAAGTCGGGATAATATTCACCGATGATCTGAAATTATTCGAATAATATTCCGAAATCAGAAAGTATGTTTTAAATCAGGATCTATAATTTTTAAATCAATAATAAACCCTTTAATAAATAATTAAATGATAATCGATAATAGTCAAAGCTCGAATGAGTTTACTCTCTAAAAGATTTATTTAAAATAATATTCCTCAACTTGTTTGTATCTACATAATTAATAATATATAAAGATTAATCGGGTTTGAAATAAGTCAACGTTGGAGTATACTACTCCCATAATAAATGAACAAGTATATTATATTTATTATCCGAACGATAAAATATAGTTGAGGGAATATGATCGTTGGAAAATTGTTTTAATAAAAGTTCGAGGTGTTTTAATGTTTCGGTAGTGGACGATGAGTCCCTTTAAAACGTACTATTATGGACTTATATTCACCCTATAATATCGCCAGAATGATTTCCGGGTTTTATCTTAAATCTCGACCGACTCACGGTCTTATATAATATGTCACGCTTAAAGCGGAATAAATAATTCACGATATATACTATATCGTACAACATCGCTATATTATGCGAAAATTCAACAACTACGTATCATGGCAAACATGGTATTTATGCGATGATAGTAAAACAATCTTTTCACAACACAACAGTAAAAATAGAGTTGGGTTCGTAAACTTTCCTGGGTATCTCGAGGTGGAGGATGCTCTAGGTTCCGCTCGGAAATCTATGACCATAAACACAATTCATCTCGTTAGGTCCCGTTCTATTTTTTGGCAACTCGCACTCACGCACTACTTATTATGCACCCTCTCAACTTATAATACTCTTATTATTACTTTAAGTCCTTATTCACATCATGGTCGCTTCGTTTTTTTAAGTCTCTTAGGTTCATTTCCTTTATCGTTGTCGGCTCCACATATGGATTCTTACGGTTTCTACTCGCGCGGTCTCGGTTCTGATATTTTTATAAAATTTGAGAAATCATTATTTTTACTTGAAATTTTTATGGAAGTTAGGAAACTCAATATGTTACTCTCTGTAAAAATTTCATGATTTATGAATACTTTTAAGTCGATCCTTTATATTTTCAAAGTTCGTGATATGTAGCAGTTTTTGTCGCGTAAATCGCTTTTACTAAAACGACCATAACTTTTGATCCGTAAATCGGAATCAAGCCATTCAAGCGCCTAAACGATTCTTATAACATTTTATATCATAATCAAGATTTAATTTTCAAGAAACTATAGTTTACAACTCCGGGACTTTCTGCAGAAACTTAAAGTTACGATTTGTTGGTTTTAACGGGGTTACGTTTACGATCGGGGTTTCGTTTACGCCCTGACTCTTAACATAACCACCAACAATCATCATTTCATCATAAAAAAAACCTCCTCTCAATAATATCATGTTCTTGAGGCAAAAACAATCAAACTTAAATCTACTTAACTTAAACACCAAGATTTCATCAATACCACTCATTGAACTAAGTTTACTACCACATACTAAATGGGTTTTAAAAATGAATCTTAAATAAAGTTAGGCCAAAGATTTTTACCTTTCTTGAAAGCTTGAGATGTGTTATTGAGGATGGTGGAGGCTTGGAAGTGCTTGGTATGATTTTTAGAACCTAAAACCACCATTGAAATCCAGATTCCAAAGAGAGGTTACTATTCATACTATTCACTAGTGAGTTTCTTGATTTTATTTCACCCATCAAACCTTGATAAAAAGAGATGAAAGAATTTTCTTACCTTAGTTTAATTGCTAGGAGTCTTGAGAATTAATGGGATGATTTTACCATGGATAGATTTTGAGATTTTGAATTGGATTTCTTGCTTGGAGAGGAAGGGGCCGAATGGAACAAAGAAGAAGGGGGGTATTTATACTTGCTTCCCTTGGTTTCTTAGCTTGGTTGATTTGATAGGTTGCTTCTAGGAAATGGGGTGGAAGATCTTGCACTTGATTTTTATTCTCTAGTATCCTAGGATTTATTCTTGTTGTAAATCTTAGGGACAAATCTTTGGTAGCTTCCTAGAAACTACTTGTGTTAGCTTCCTTGGCACATTATTTGGATATCTTGCTTGATAATCCTATGGTTAGCTTACTATTTGATAAAGTAACCATGGTTACTCTCTTACCATGGTTTAGTTAGTGCGTTACGTTTATTTAATCATTTACGCGTTCACTCAGTCGCTTAAACGTTTTCGTAATACTTACTCGTAAATGGTTCGCGACGTAATTCCTTTCGTATTTATTCCTTATATTTTTAATTATCATACTTGAATATAAATCCGTAGGGTTTTAATCTCGTAATGATACTGTGATTCCCGTAATCTTTGATGAGTCGTAAATACGGTCGTTTTTCAAAGTTCGTTTTCTTCGAAAACTAATAGCGTTTACATACACTCATTTAGTACATATAATCGTAATATCAACTCCGAAACTCATTTTCTCATGCACTAGATAGTGTGGGCTCAAAAGTTTTTCCCGTCCGCCAGGGTTACTATTCATTAAACGTTTTATAAGGTCTCAAAAATTCAAGTTATTATATTACCATTCATAAAGGTCTTTTACCGATGTCAAAAATTTGGGTTCTTAGAGTCTTCCCCCCTTAAAAGGATTCCATCCCGGAATCAGTTCAGAAACAGGTAGGGATATGCTTCTCGCATGACAACCTCGAGTTCTTACGTTGACCTTGCAGTATTTTGATCTCTTCGTAAAATTTCCACTCATCTATCCAATATATTTCTGGGTACTCGTCCTTGTAGTCTTATGACCTCTACATGTTACTCGACATACGCTAAGTCTGGCTACGAGCTTATTAGCTCATTTTCAATCATATGTTTAGTTTTGATGGTTAAATTTCCTAATCTCGATTCGTGGTACTCGTTATAAACTTAGTGACCGTTCGACGATGGTGCTAATTTATAAGTCAACTGTCTTAGTCCTTTAATCCTTTAACTGATCCAATAAATCTTGGGTTCAACATTTCTTTCCCTTTCGAATTTCATCACTCCCTCCTCGGGAGGTACTTTCAACAATACTTGGTCCGCTACTTCGTACTTTCTGTCTTTATAGTTCTAGTCCGCATATCTCTATTGTTCGTCTTGGGCTGCCACTTCTAGGAATTCCTTTGGTCTTTTGACTCAACTATGGTACAGTATCCTCCGCTTACCAATTTCTTCCCAACCTAAGAGAGAATGATTCTTTCTTCTGTACAAAGCTTTGTAGCCGTTCCAATGCACGCATGATAACTCGTTATTGTCGATAATTCGATTAACGTCAACTGGCCACTTCATTTCCCTTAAAAACTGATAACATGGATGATTATCGCATCTTCTAGTGTTTGGAATCATCCTTCAACTTATTTGCTTCCCCCTACATCGCTCCTACTAGTGCTAGAGTTTCATTCTTTAACGTTTTCCCATTTTGGGTGCATCATCTCTGTCGATTATTCTATGTAAGAAGTTCGTGTCGCATTTCTACACGCTCGTCTCCTGCTACACGCTTAGCGCCAGTTTCAACATTTCTTCCCGTAGTAACGTAAAGCATATCATCGTCCGATTGCCATTTTGAAGGAAGCACCATTTCATACGCAATTTATTGACACGTTTTAGGATCGTGCAACATCCAACTTCCGTCATCGTTTGGACTTTTTTTAATCATTCCCCGTATAATATGTATAGTACTACGACACTTTCTGGGTCGTACTCGTTATTCTCGCTAGCGTCTTAGACGTATTCACGTTTATTGGTACCTGCTACTAGTGGCCTTTATAGGGCGTGTACGATATTCTTTTCCTTCTATCAGCTCTGACAATAACATCCTTCATTCTTTCACGTTACCCTTCGTAAGGGATATCGATGACTATTTTTCGTATGCTAGCGTGGTAAGTACATCTACACGAATTATCCGTCAACAATAGATGATTCTCCAAACCTTTTCAAATAAAAGGTAAGCCACTAGACGTATCTTCAATGATCAGGATAGTCCTCTCGTTCTACTTGTCGATTTGAGAACTCTAAGTCGTGCCTCTGTCCGTCCTTTTTCGTAAAATATCTTGGGAAATAGTCCTGTTGGGAAATTAAATCTTGGGTCCTTGTGCGGCGCAGTCGTCACGGGGTCTCTCTGTCCCAATTATCTCTTCCGTGTTCATAAAAATTCTGTAGAGTGGACATCTATCGTATGCATAATAAATAAGCGGTCTTATTTAATCTATCACTCAAAATCATCGTGCTAACTTGGTTCTTGATAATCCTCCTTCAAAATTTATTATAATTAACTCTTAACCCTATTTGGGTCATTTACAAGTCAAAATCACCATAATTTTTAACCCTCGCCTTTCCGTTTTCATTTTCCAACTATGTCGAATACTTACTTACCTACTCGATGACATCCCTTTTCATATTCTGTCATGACTAATATCCGTTTATGTTTTTAGGCATCTTTAAGTCTTCTTGTTAAGTAATACAATCCTTCTCATCAGTTATTCTGAGATTTGTCATCCTCCTTATATCTTTTCCTATTTAAAGTATCGGCCACCACATTGGCCTTTCCTTGATGATAATAGATTCCTCAATCATGGCCTTTGATCAATTTGAGTATCTCCTCTATCTCGTGTTCAGTGTAAAAAAAAATTTCCAAACTTTTCTCATAAGTAAACTCCTTGTCCCTTTCAGTCCGAACCTTATCGCAATTATTCTAGATTATTATTAGAAAGCCTTATGTTACGGTCCTTAAGCTGCGTAGACATATCATTAGACTTCACGCAACATCCTATTTTTATCGTCGAGTATTTCTAGCATGGGATTGCTACTAACCTTACCTTTACCTTTTGAAAATCTTATTCCTCCAAGTCACACATGCTTGGTCTTTCCCGAATTTATTAACACCTATCCCAATAATGTTTCATAGAAGTGTACCTTACTAATCACGTTGTATCCCTATTTTCGTTCTTCTATAACCATCTTAAAGATACTTACGATAATAACTAAACATGGTAATCCCTTTTTAAAGCAACTTACTCATCATGATGCTCTGATTGCACCATCATAGCACTGAGCTTCATATTACAATAATCGGTTCTTAACTATACCTCTTCTTTGTTGGGAAGGCAATTATCCTTGGAAAAATGATTTTCACGGTATCGATGAAATTTAGACAATCTTATCAAGATTTCAAAATCTAACATCTGAACAAATAATGAGCTTTGAATAAAAGAGTCACAACATTCAAAAAATTTATAACTTGGAAGGAAGAATGCTACAAGGATTATCCTTCCATGTCCTTAAAATTTTATATTATGATACGATGGAGAATATCCATTGAAAGCAATGATTGCTGAATAATAACATCATACGGATGATATTTGTAAGATTTTCCCATTGAAAGAATACTTTTCTTCCTGAAAAATGAAAGAAATATCGAATAACATCCTCAACCAAAGGTTAACCATTGAGGTCTCAAAGAGGTGCTATTTTGAAAGAAGGAATTTGATCCAATGATTAATAAATAAGGAAGTATATTACTCTTCAATCACTTTGAAATTTTAAGTGGATATTCGTTATACAACGAAAGAATAAAATATTTCATGAACAAAATTTTCATAAAACTGAATGTGAATTCTCGTTTGAGTGGGAGACCTAGTTAGTTCTCAATTAAATCATTCTTTGAAAATTTCATCAACAATTAAATCTGACATATATAATGCACTATGGAATAATCAAAATTTTTATTGGAAGTGGAACTAGCAAAATAATAACTAGTCCATATCAAGCAATATTATCAACCGGCTAAGAAAATGGCCAGCATAATTGGTTTGGCCCATAGCAACTAGCTAGGACGATTATCTAGGCTTTTGTCGTATTAATTAAAATTTTGACTAGTTAGGACAATTAACTAGTCATTCATGAGAACATATGCAACTAGGCATATTTCAGTTTGTTTGTAAAAATCTCAACATCATAACCACTGAAGAAATTGCGGCTACCTGGATAACGATTTTGAAATAAAGAGTTTTTAAATTTAGGCTGAGAAAGACAATTATAACTCTGAATCGAGTGGTCTTGGGATCAGAACAATCAATAGCCTCTTATCAAATAAAGGCTACACTCATAGGTGCCCTAGTTCACATACTTTATCAGATCTTTAAATAGAATTGAATCGGAATACCAATATCAAATTGATATCCTTGCTATGATTTCAAAGTTCAATATATAATTTCATCCCGATTAGAGGAAAAAGGATTCCCGAGGAATATATGGATATTAGATCATCCATGTTTTTAACAATTTGTTAGATATTTACAATCTCGACTGAGAAGAGTAAGTATGAAAGAAGAATCAAATGAAGATATTCATTATGAATATTCGTCAATGAATTGAGGAAAAAGAAATTCCTTGGATAATTGAAATAAAATATAAATAGCTCTGAGCCGAACAAGAAGATCCTAATCTACCAATGAAAGTTCATTGATCAACTAAAAGAATTGAGCAAGTCCTGATGCGGAGAAAGACTATTCAAGATGGTCACATCAGAAGTTCAAAGTAGGGAACAAAAATGATTGCCTGATATGACTTATCAAGGCAATACGAATGATCAACAGTTTGGAGGGAGTAACGTGACAGTGAGTAGGTGCCAAAATATTTCACTGATTATCCTAACTCTCATCATTATCCATCTGAGAATGATCCCACCTCTTCTTCTTCATAATTCCATGTTTCAAATAGTTTCTCTTTCAACATCATTTTAAAATAACTTACTAACTTGACTATCGCACGTATATCTGTCATTCCGGTGTTTTACCTCAAAGACCTTACTCAGAAATATTCCAAAAACATCTGTTAAGCCGATAGTTGCCTGCTACACGCATCCGTTACTAACTATAAGTGGCCAGTTCCCCCTTGGGAACAGATCAAAGAGATCTCTTAGAGATCTCAATGCAGTCCATAAGTTCAGTGGCATGTGTGTGTAATTGAACATACGTTTCCGAATATATTATAGGTCTACGTGTATATATACGTAGCCTCTGACATCATTTCTACCGAAGAAATCCGCTTTAGACTCACTAGTCTATCCTTTTAAAAGGTTCTAAGATCAAACCATCGCTCGTTGTAATCTTATGCCATTTAATTATAGGCATGCTATCAATTCTCAATGCTCTCGATTTTTGAGCTAAACCATCATAACCTTACATGTTAAGCGCACTAATAATATTATGTAGTGTACTTGTCTTATGATGACATTTGTATATCATATTCAAATCTTCCTTAATGGAAATAAAAATCCTCAAGGGTATATCAGACATTATCTCTGCTGAATTCGCTATTAATACGATATTCACCTTCTCATTGGTAAAATGACAATGTCAACTAGTTTGGGCCAATAACCTCAACTATATACTAATAATTAGACTTCATGATCCTCACATGTGATGCCCCCTTCACGGGCAACCTATAAAGAACTACGAGTATCAAGGCTCGTGTTATCAAAATTTACATATGGTGTTGGTAATATCGTCTTTACCTCGAATGCTCTGGAGACTCAGCTCTAATTTCTACATCCATATCCTTGCCAAATCAAATATGATTCTAATTTCTCTCCTCATCATCCTGATAATCTCCACTAGTCCTATTAGTCATGCTTTAATACCTCAAATATACACTTATCCTAACCTACCCATTGGGGCTACATCCGGTAGTCCAATGATGAACTCTATATGAGCTCTTACATAATCTCACATCTAGACAGATTCCTAACACTCTCGTCTTTAAGTACTATAACTTAAGGCTCTGATACCATTTCTGTAACGCCCCTAAATCCGGGGTCAGGAATCTGGGTCGTCACGCCATCCTTCACTCAAGTGTAACCTGGTATTGATTTAATAATCCAACAGACCCCAATCTCATACTCACACACACAAGTTATAGCCTTAGAAACGACGTACAAAATGTAATCTTCTTTTATTACACTCAAATGTACTTTACAGGATCTCAAACAATTACAATAATTACGACTAATATCTTATACCTATCTGATACTCTAGCACACCTGAGACAAAGCTGCCAGGGATCTGCCCCATGACTGCAAGCTACTAAGTCCCACACCGGCATACTGGTTATCAGTTGTGTTGTGTCATTTAAAAGAAAGCAAGAGTGAGCTATAATGCCCAGCATAATAATGTACAGTATGAAAATGACTGTATGATAAACTCACGTAAAATATCATATTTGATATTTACGTTTAATTCGAAAATTGTTTCCCTTGGTGATACACACTTTTACGAAAACAATCCTTTAGTGGATTTTATTAACCTGCGAATACCATAATAGTAAACCCAGCACCTAGGCTTGGGTTACGGTATTACATCACAATTCTAATTGCAAGAATATGACATTCACTAGAGCCACTGCATACGATGATCAGTCGTACTGTGATAAAAGTAACCTTTTCTACTTGTAGAAGGACAAAACCGTCATCTCTCAGGTATCACCCTTACCATATACGGGCTATGTGTCCTCATTTCGGGTATACACACACTTCGCAGGTCCATAGGTACATATTGTACCTTCTCCTACGGTACCAGTAGCCTATCCAATACACGAAGTACTTGGATTCTACCCCTCCCTTGTCCTTTAGGAAATCCTATCATATCTCGAGAACTCGAACCACATCGAAGTTCCTCCAAGCGTTTTGCTTGTTGATAGGCATAGCTTTACTGTATATATATAGGTACTTCCGAAAGTTTCAGAGGAAGTACTAAGGATGTGAGTTGACCGTTGTCAACAGATAATCAATAAGGGGAAAAAGTTTCTCCTTGAAACTATATTCAATATATTAATAAGTCGGGATAATATTCACCGACGATCTGAAATTATTCGAATGATATTCCGAAATCAGAAAGTATGTTTTAAATCAGGATCTATAATTTTTAAATCAATAATAAACCCTTTAATAAATAATTAAATGATAATCGATAATAATCAAACCTCGAATGAGTTTACTCTCGAAAAGATTATTTAAAATAATATTCCTCAACTAGCTTGTGTCTACATAATTAATAATCTATAAAGATTAATCGGATTTGAAATAAGTCAACGTTGGAGTATACTACTCCCATAATAAAGGAATAAGTATATTATATTTATTATCCAAACGATAAAATATAGTTGAGGAAATATGATCATTGGGAAATCGTTTTAATAAAAGTTCGAGGTGTTTTAATATTTCGTAAGTGGACGATGAGTCCCTTTAAAATGTACTATCATGGACTTATATCCGTCCTATAATATCGCCGGAATGATTCCCAGGTTTTATCTTAAATCTCGACCGACTCATGGTCTTATATAATATGTCACGCTTAAAGCGGAATAAACATTTCACGATATATACTATATCGTATAACATCGCTATATTATGCGAAAATTCAACAACTATGTATCATGGAAAACATGGTATTTATGCGATGATAGTAAAACAATCCTTTCACAACACAACAGTAAAAATAGAGTTGGGTTCGTAAACTTGCCTGGGTATCTCGAGGTGGAGGATGCTCTATGTTCCGCTCGGAAATCTATGACCATAAACATAATTCATCTCGTTAGGTCCCGTTCTATTTTACGGCGACTCGCACTCATGCACTGCTTATTATGCACCCTCTCAACTTATACTACCCTTATTATTCCTTTAAGTCCTTATTCACATCATGGTCGCTTCGTTTTTCTAAGTATTTTAGGTTAATTTCCTTTATCGTTGTTGGCTCCGCTTATGGATTCTTACGGTTTCTACTCGCGCGGTCTCGGTTCTGATATTTTTATAAAATTGAGAAATCATTATTTTTACTTGAATTTTTTATGGAAGTTAGAAAAATCAATATTTTACTGTCTGTAAAAATTTCATGATTTATGAATACTTTATGTCGATACTTTATATTTTCAAAGTTCGTGATTTGTAGAAGTTTTTGTCGCGTAAATCACTTTTACTAAAACGACCATAACTTTTGATCCGTAAATCGGAATCAAGCGATTCAAGCACCTAAACTATTATTATAACATTTAATATCATAATAAAGGGTTAATTTTCAAGAAACTATGGTTTACAACTCCGGGACTTTCTTCAGAAACTTAAAGTTACGATTTGTTGGTTTTAACGGAGTTACGTTTACGATCGGGGTTTCGTTTACGCCCTAACTCTTAACACAACCACAAAAAATCATCATTTCTTCATAAACACAAAAAATCCTCTCAAGAAAATCATATTCTTGAGGAAATAACAATCAAACTTAAATCTACTTAACTTAAACACCAAGATTTCATCAATACCACTCATTGAACTAAGTTTACTACCACATACTAAATGGGTCTTAAAAATGAATATTAAATAAAGTTGGGCCAAATATTTTTACCTATCTTCAAAGATTGAGATGTGTTCTTGAGGATGGTGGAGGCTTGGAAGTGCTTGGTATGATTTTAGATCCTAAAACCACCATTGAAATCAAGACACCAAAGAGAGGTTACTATTCATACTATTCACTGGTGAGTTTCTTGATTTTATTTCACCCATCAAACCTTGATAAAAAGAGATGAAATAATTTTATTACCTTAGTTTAATATCTAGGAGGCTTGAGAATTAATGGGATGATTTTACCATGGATAAATTTTGAGATTTTGAATTGGATTTCTTGCTTGGAGAGGAAGGGGCCGAATGGAACAAAGAAGAAGGGGGGGGGGTATTTATACTTGCTTCCCGTGGTTGCTTAGCTTGGTTGCTTTGATAGGTTGCTTCTAGGAAATGGGGTGGAAGATCTTGCACTTGATTTTTATTCTCTAGTATCCTAGGATTTATTCTTGTTGCAAATCTTAGGGACAAATCTTTGGTAGCTTTCTAGAAATTACTTGTGTTAGCTTCCTTAGCACATTATTTGGATAGCTTGCTTAATAATCCTATGGTTAGCTTACTATTTGATAAAGTAACCATGGTTACTCTCTTACCATGGTTTAGTTAGTGCATTACGTTTATTTAATCGTTTACACGTTCGCTCGGTCGCTTAAACATTTTCGTAATACTTACTCGTAAATGGTTCGCGACGTAATTCCTTTCATATTTATTCCTTATATTTTAAATTATCATACTTTAATATAAATCTGTAGGGTTTTAATCTCGTAATTATACTGTGATTCCCATAATCCTCGATGATTCGTAAATACAGTCATTTTTCAAAGTTCATTTTCTTCGAAAACTAATAGCTTTTACATACACTCATTTAGTACGTATAATCGTAATATCAACTCCGAAACTCATTTTCTCATGTACTACATAGTGTGGGCTCAAAAGTTTTTCCCGTCCGCCAGGGTTACTATTCATTAAACGTTTTACAAGGTCTCAAAAATTCAAGTTATTATATTACCATTCATAAAGGTCTTTTACCGATGTCAAAAATTTGGGTTCTTACAATTTTCCTTCCCAGTTAAATTATCTTATCCTTGATCCACTACTTCATCCAGACACCTCTTAATCCTTTCCATCATTTAAGGCTGGAAAGTAGTCTCATATGATTACTTCTTTTCATCTTCGGGTATTCGAACTTCAATTTCTAACTTCTTCCATTCCCTTGCTAATTCTTCAGCAATCCTAATGATATTCAATCTTTCTTTTTCTACCCAAGGCATCTGTCACTAAATGGATCTTGCTTGGGTTGTAATTAATACAATCGCAGTCCTTAATCAATTCTAACCAGAATTCCTATTTTAAAAACTTAGAATACAATTGCTGCTTTCGAACTCTTCGTAGGAAAATCCTCACGTGTTCGGCTTGGTCCTCTTTAGCCCTTGAATGGACGAGGGTGTTATCAATAAAAACCATTACACTTATCCATTAACTCCTTATACACCATTTCCATTAAATCCTTAGAATCGACTAGTACACTTGCTAATCCAAATAACATCACCAGAAATTGTAATCCCCATATCTCGTTCTAACCGCAGTCTTTGATACGTCCTCAGGCATGATCTTAAGTCAGCCTTTGAGAAATCACACTCCTTAAATTAGATCACATAAGTAATCAGTTCTAGATAGGGGTTACTTATTCCTATTCGTCAACTTGTTAAACTTCCGATAATCGATTATATATATAATCCCATACGTTCATTCTTCTTTTCCATATATAACACTGGTACACTTTACGGGGTACACTTGGTATGATCATCCCCCATGTCCAATAACTCCTACAGTTGCTTAACTAATTCTTCCAGTCCCCACTGGACCATACAATATGAAATCTTTGACATCGGTTTGGCTACGGGTACTAAGTCAATAGAAAACTCAATCTCACGATCTGCTGACAGTTCTGGTAGCTCGTCTGAAAAGACGTTCGGGAATTCCCTAGCTATTGGAATCTTGTCCAGATTAGGTGCCTCATTCTCCATGTCTACTAGGTGGGCTAAATGAGCCTCACATCCTTGTCTAAACAGTTTCTTTACCTGTAATATCAAGAGAAATTCTTTTATTTCCTTTATCATTGATAATTCACCCCAATATTAACCTCTGTAAACATCACAATCTTTTTTTTTCTTACAGTCAATATTTGCCTTATGTTGGGAACACCAATCCATTCTTAAAATCACATTGAACCTCCTAGCTCGAAGGGTATCTGATTAACCGAAAAAGAATGCACGTGGATTTCTAATTGACACTTAAGACAGAGTTGACTCACTGAAACTCTGTCCTGATTGGCCACTTCTATGGTCAAGGGCTCGGCTAAGTCGCCCAACATCAAATTCATTTTATTCATAAATTTCTTTGTTATGAAGGACTTAGACGCTCCTTAATCAAATAAAACTTTAACTTGTATGGAGTTGAGAGAAAACGTACCAGCAACTACGTTCGAGTCCTAAACACTGGATCTCTTGGTCATTTTGAAGGTTCTGGCCCTGGCGGTGCTGGATGCTGGTCCTTAGGATGCAGTACCTTGAATAGATGTTCTATAGCTCCTCTCAATATGCCCAACCCCTCCACAGTTGTAATAAGTAACTCCTGGATTCTTTGGCTTGCATTCTGATGCATAATGACCCTTATGACCACATTTGAAACATTGAACATCCTTTTTGCACGAACTACTGTGTCTCCTGCCACATGACTTACAATCCATTGCTGACTTGACTGACTGGGCTGGAGTAGAAGCAACTGAAGTAGCACTAGGTCTAGCCTGGGAAAAACTTTGTCTCCTGAATCTTTTATTCCTGTCTCGCCCAAACCGTTTCTGAAACTCCGGCTGGATTCTCCTTGATCCGCCTTGTCGATAATACCCTCAGACTTTCTCTTCTTATCACCCTTTTCCTTGACGGACAACTTCTTATCACTTTTAATTACCAAAGCGGCCTGAACTACGGAAGGATATGTCTTGAGTTGCAATGCCACAACTCCACGGTGAATTTCAGGCTTCAACCCTTGTTGAAACCTCATTGCCTTCTGGGTTTCCGTACTTACATACTCAGGAACTAATCGGGACAATTCCGTAAACTTGGCCTCATACTCTAACACACTCCTTTCATCTTGTTTCAATTTTAAATACTCGACTTCCAACGGATTCTGTAGATAATCTGAAAAATACTTTTCCAAGAACAATTCTGTAAATATTGTCCAAGAAACTGGACCTTCTCTTTCCAACGCACGAGTGGATTCCCACCAATAATTTGCCTCACCCTTGAGGAAATAACTTGCATAGTCCATTTTAAGATCATTACTTACTTGAGTGAGGGTAACAAGCCTTTTCCATTTTCTTAAACCAATTTCTGGAAGCAACAGGGTCCACTTCGCCCTTAAACTCTAGGGGCTTAATAAACTAAGAGGACTTAAAACTAGTAGTTTGGTTTGGCTCTCTTTGCTGATGTTGCTGCTGCTGAATCTGTTGGATTAACTGCAGCTGTTGTTGTTGCTGCTGGCACAACAAATCTAGAATTTTATTTATAGCTGGACCCTCAGCAAAGCTACTACTATTTTCTTTAGACTGCGTAAGTTTCTGGGGTGACATTTTCCTAAAATATAGCAGGGAGTTTATTCAAAAACATAACGAGAATGTATAACAGAAAATATCACCGTTCAGAAGGTGCGCCTGTATCGGGAAAATGCAGCCTAATCAAAGTACCCATGTCTTTATTATCGGGATCCATTTATAAACGATATCTAGATTAACAACATTAGCAACAATAGTGACAATGATAGTAGCAGAATCAACAAGAGTGCAGGAAAACTGGAATATAAAGATACTGGACAACATAGTATAACTTCTCAATATAACATCAGCTGATTAACGTCCCACTACTACTTAAGTGGAACACTAGCTAATCTGATATACCGCACAACTGGCGAGCTATATCAGCCACCAACTACAAAGAGCACTAGTAAACCGAATCAAACTTAGGAAATTCTGGACTTTTTTAGCCCACCCGTTTGAGTTTCAACCAACCCTTCCTCTACTGAGTTAACTTTTCTAAAGCTGCAACCTTCGATATTGAATCTTGAATCCTCTCTGCTATCTTCATTTCTGAAGTAGCAACCATATATAAAACTTCTATTCCTCCTGACAGTCAACTTTTGTTTACTTTCAATAACCAGGATTATCTAACTACAAAGGTTATTGACTAATTCATTGCCATATATATCTAATGGAATCTCAAAATCAAAGAATCAATTAATAAGGGAGAAAAAGTGAAAAAGATATAGATATGATTGAGAACAACCATACTAGTACATAAGATGGCCAGTCTTAGTACCATACAGTTTACAACACATAATTCGGTGTCGTCTCACCAGACCTTTTGTCACACAGACAAATAGTCAAATCATTTGCATTGTCTGCCCCAATCAACTGATAAAATCATTGAGGAAAGAAGCAATGTTTAGATAGAAAATTCATAAATAGGAAGGGGAAATATGATTTATGATGAAATCAACAGAACCTTAAGTTGCTTAATTCGAGCTTTGACATTCTTACGGAAAAACAAGCAACTTATTAAATGATAAACAATTACTCTGGAAACATAATGCGTTTCAAGAAAGGCGTGTAAGGGTTTAAGATATAAACAACAGTATTGATCCCCATACACTATGAGACTTGGCTGTCATAGCAGCCACCGACTACTATCATCACATATTACCTGAACTGTCGAGGTCACACACTCGGTCTAGTAATATTACTTAACATAGAAGATGCGATTATTAGCAATAATACTGATGTTTCTTCAGCCGACACATCAAGGGTCCGTTCAGAAGCTGAATTCTCGTAATCAGACTCATTTTCTCGAGAGGGAGAACTAAGAATATCTATCAGACATTACCAATAATACATATATACGAGGGAGATATGCTAAAATCTAGGGCAGTTCCATCCAATCCTCAATAAACGTCAGGGTTATGCCTTTGAAACCCTCGACTGAACTCTTAGACTCGGTCCTCTGATTAAATTGCTGAGTCACACCTTTATATGAACCTTTTTACACTCTATTCCTAACCTAAATCAGGAACTCAAACCTGTAGCTATGATACCAACTGTGACGGCCTCAACCCCAGGGTCAGGAGTTGACGTCACCAAACAACAACCACAATATAATACAGCCAAACTCATTGCTAATATAACATAAACACGACCCCTTTACCAGGATCTTTTCCAGGTTTAAGTATGACTTGGGTTACACAAATATTACAAAACCAACTTATTACAAACTATCCCGACGCAGCTAACTTAATACAGCAACTCAACAGGCCATCTTTGGTCCGAAACAACTACCTCAGAGGATCCTGGTACGAAAGGAACTGGAACTCTGCCCTGACTATGATGGAATGGTGTCCCAGGCATCTGAAATACATATACAAAACATTTTGCAAGGGTCAGAAATCAATTGCTCAGCAGTACCACTATATGAAAAACAAGTAAAATAGTTTATGATAAAACAGTTATTGGAACAGAAATCATAACTTGTTACACAACAAGTAAAACAGTATATAAACTGGATATCAACAACTAACATGCTTAGTAAAATAATATCATCAGTCGTGTGCTGTGTGTAAATACCAGAGTCAAATTTTAGCATGCTATTTTCATTTCCAAAACCACTATTCCATTTCTGCAACCACAAAGTCATATGTTCAGTTACGGGAACCACAAAACCAAAATCAGATATACGTTGGATGTTATCTAGGGACGGCTGATCAGGCCTCCACACAAGTTATCTAGGATAGTTGGCTGGGTTATCACACAAATTGTCTAGAAAAGCTGATCGGGCTTTCACACAAATTAACAGGATCCGTAGAGACTAGCTAGGTCTCTGATTAACTATGCTGGACTAATCGATGAAGATAGGGTGCACAACTGAATTAGCCACTTACGCAACGTTATCCAATATCTGATTCGTTTTATCCAGTTTTCAAATCACTTTCACCTATTTCTTATTAAAAACAATTCCATCACAGCACAATATTTAAAACCTCTTTTTCCATTTCAATACTTTAGAGATAAGTACTTTTAGAAGTTACTTCTCCCCAAAACATATTTTAAACTACATTTTCAAATACAGGGGATACGTAACTTAAAATATTTATGTTCCTGTTCGATAATAAAATAACAGTTTATTCATATACACTGAACCATAAAAGAATGGTTAGGGGTAATTGCCTTGCAGAGCTTTACAATTATTACCGGTTGACCTTGAACCGATTTGGACGCTCGACTTTATCATTTATCTATTAGGCTATCCTGGATCCGACTTCGATACTCAGGTCCTTCGATTGGAACCTTGTTGAGCTTTCGGACTGGTCAATAGGCTGCCTTTAGTCCAATGTCAACTTTCGGGTCCTCCGACTAAAACCTACAGAGTCGAAATACCCTATGTTAGACGACCAGCTATGCTTGACATATCCTCACTAACAAATCTACCCGAACGATATCACAATCTGACTCGTAAGTATTCGTATTACCATAATACACATAAGAGATAAGTTCCATGTACTCAAAACTTGGTTATGTAATTATTTTCAGAAAATACATATACTCGTCGCTACGTGAAAACAGGGTTGTCAGTTATTATACAAAATAGTTGATCATGTCCTGCAAGTAGCTCTCGTGAAATATTTATAATTATATAAGTATATATGCTTGACCGATATTCCGGATAATTTAAAGGATACGTTCCCGAATTTTTGGTATTAATTTTCCGAAAATCCGGCAGCGTCTCCTTTGTTTATCGGGCTACCCGTCAAAATGAAATCGACATCAATTTACAATAACAACCGCAATACTCCACGATTCTTAAATTCCCAATCACTGATGCAACTCTATTATTAATTATTAATTATTAATTATTAGTACTTTATGTTTTATTCGTAGGACTTTGAAATATTCATCACCGCCCACTGTCGGCTCGCCGAGGCTCATCGCCTACGGCAGTAAAAATTTATTGATTTCAAGATAGCTAATCAAAATTTCTGCGGAAATAAGAAAAAGAATCCCAAATCAATACACGCACAACAATCCCGAAATCAACCGGAAAATAACCAAAAATATAGCAACAGCACAAAATATAAAACATCTCACAGGAAACCATAATAGCATTAAACTTGCAACGTATATACACTTGTATACACCTAACTGAAAAGACATTAATCAGTCAGACGGATACCCGAAATACAGTCGCGGGGTTTCGCCAGAAAAGAGCAGCGCGGGGGGGGGGAGGAAGAAACACAAAACAAGGGGGGAAGAAATGGGGAGGAGAGGAGAGATTGAAGGGAGAGAGAGAAGTGAGGAGGGATTATGAGAAAAGCGGTGATAGAGAGGAAAGAGTGACAGACTGCCGAGAGAAAGATTCAGGCGGGCGGGGGGGGGGGGGGGTGTAGAACAGGGCCGCAAGTGTGTGTTTATTTTTGTATATATATTTTTAAATTTTTCTGATAAACCAAAAAAAATAAGCAACACGTGTCAATGATATTGCCACACTGATTTATACCCTGCCACGTAGCAAACTGAATAAAATATAAGTCCCCTGCAGTTTGATTCTGTCCCGCATTTTTCAAATTAAAGTATAAGCGCACGGTTGAAAATAAACTGAAAAATTACCAAACAAGTATTAAAATTCTCAGAATAATAATATACTAATAATTTTTTTTAATTTTTTTTATTCCATTTTTGAAACGTAACTCATACCCGCATTTAACGATTTAACGAATGAACGTGCGGGTGAATTTGGCCCCAAAAATTTCCAAAATAATTATAAAATTCTTGAAATATTTCAAACTTAATAAAATGTAAATTTCATAATTTTTGAAATGTCCAGGAATTTAATATTTAATTTACACTTAAATACAATCAGAAAATCATTTAGGGATAAATAATAGAGGAAATATGATTTTCTATATTTTATAAATTTCCAAAAATATTGAATAAAATAATATAGTAATAAAAATGATTTTAGAGATAATATAAATATTTATGGTAATAAATACTCAATAAACCACTTTTAATAGTAAAAATAAAACACTACGGCTCATTAATTAATCACACAAATAATTCTCGCACACCTCCAAGTCACACATAGTTAATAAAACAACACACGACTGACATAACTGATACACATATTATATTTATTTAATTATTTAGTATTTATACTTTAATAATACATAAATAGGAGTCGTTATATTTTTTCTTCAAATTCGGTATTTTATGTCAATATTTGGTACTTTGGTAAGGTGCTTTGTGTTAATTTTTAGGTGTTTTGTGCTAAAATTTGGTACTTTTATGAGGTGCTTAACGTTGATTTTTTAATGCTTCGACCTGAATTTTTAGTACTATTGAGATGTCAATGGTTGCAGGAGGTTATGGTTATCAAAAAGTAATGGTTGCTAATAAAAGATTGGTGGTTCCATGACGAAAGAACAAGGGTCGTTGGTGCGAAGATGGTGACAGTGAAAGTCGTGTGTAGTAATAGGTGTATATGCAATATTTTAAAATTTATGTTGTAAGCATCTTTCTTAGCCTGTACTTAATTCTAACTCTAAGAAGAGTCTCACTAGAGTAGCCCCTATATATATGCAAGTGTTCAAATGAGACCCTAACTTAAAATTAGAACTTATATTCAATTACAACCACTCATTCATATAGTTTCCCTTTAATCCTAACCATATTTTTTTATTATTTCAATAATAGATACATATCTCAGCATACACATTCTCTCTCATCCTCTCAATCTCCCTCCACACACACACCCTCTCTCCTCTCTCTCTTTCTCTCTCTCTCTCTCTTTCTCTCTCTCTCTCTCATTCTCTCGTCACCGTCGACTTTCTATCTTGGTCATCGATCATGTTCTGTTTCAAATTAGAGAAGGCTGGCAAGCTAATACTTCGATGAAATGCTTCTTAGTGAAGTACTTTTAGCGAACTATATTGTATATATACACACATATATAAATATATACTAAATATTTATTTGGTGAGTTTTTATATTGATTTGGTGAAATTATTGCAGAAAATGAAATGGAGATGCACAAGCCAACAAGATTACGAGATAGAGAAGTGAAGAAAGATCGAGAAGGAGCGAGAGAGTGAGGGGGATGAGAGAGAGAGAGTAATAACCCAATTTTTTGGGACTTTGTAAAATATTTGATGAATAGTAACCCTGGCGATCGGGGAATTTTTTTTAGCCCACACTATGTTATGCATGGAATATTAGTTTCCGAGTCGATATTGTGAATATACGTACCAAATGAGTGTATGTAAAAGCCATTAGTTTTCGAATAAAATGAACTTTGTAAAATAACCTTATCTTACGAACCATCAAAGAATACGACAATCATGCTACAATCACGAATCTAGAATTCTATAAATTAAAACCTAAGTACAAGGTTTCAAATCATAAAGAACTTATAAGAAAAGAATTTACCCCGCGAATCGCTTACGAAGATTTATTACGAAGATTTATCACGAAAATGAATAAGCGACCAAGAGAATATATAAGCGAATTAATAAACGTATCAAGCCCATGCAACTTCCCATACAATCCATGTAAACTAATTAGTAAGAATGCAACAAAGAATTAGTAATCAAATAGTGATCAACCAAGGAGCATAATAACCTAGTAGAGATGAATAGTAACCAAGCATGTAATTGTAGTACTTGACTAGTAGTTTAGGCTTTGAAAATGACCATGCTAGACGATATGTTCAAAGATTTGCATATCTAAATATATCATAAATCAACCACTTTTGACCAAAATCACCTAACTAAGCAAGCAACAAAGAATTTTTCAGTCTTCTATCTCCCTCGAAGCCATTCGGCCTTTTTCTTAAAAAAGAAGAACACAAAATCAAATTTTAAAATCTATCCATGGATAAATACTAAAATTAATTCCTAAGATTCTTCAATATCAAACTAAGGTAAGATAAATCTTTTATAGCATTTCCTTAAGGTTTGGATGGTTAAATAAATTCATGGAAGTGATGATGAATAGTTTCAAATAATGACTTTTCTTGATTTCTTCATTTTCATGGAAATATCTAGGATTCTTAAGAACTCCCAAGCCTCACCCACCTTTGATCAGGATATGATTAACTACTGTGATATGATTATCCATTAAAAGCTTTGTTATCATCCGTTGATGATCGTTAGTCATCCGTTGATATATATAAATGATTATCTGTTGAAGCTATATCATATATCCATTGATCAAGGCTATCCGTTGAGAATGACATGGATGATAAGTCAAGACTGCAAGATAAATCAGAAAGTGCTGATTTATAGGATCATAGTTAATTTAGATATGTAAAGTTTTATAATTATATTGTAACATATCTTGTAATTGATAGAGGACTGATTTGTAGCTGCGTAGTATATAAACACATAATAGGTTATCACAATATATGGTGAGCAAAACTCGAGTATTCGTATAACCTAGATGCTCTTAAGAATATTGTTCTTGAGAGAGTTTTGTAACAGTTTATCAAAGATTAATAGAAACTATTATTTGATTTATCTATTCTTACTTTACTTTCATAATAAAATGAATTTTTAGTAATTGTATCCAACCCCCCCTTAAATAATTAATTTACTGGGAAACAAGTGGTATTAGAGCGGTCAAATTGACTATTAATTTGCAAAGGTCAAGATGTCTGGAAGTAAGTATGAAAGCATAAAAATTCCCATCCTAAAGAAAGTTGATTACTCTACATGGAGAGTAAAGACATTGATGTTCCTTGAAGCTATTGATGATTCATATGTTGATATCATCAAAATATGACCTCCATACCCTATAGAAACTGTGGCTATGACTGCACATATTCCTGAACACTATGACATAAAGGAAAGTTCAAAGTGCTCAGATCCTGAAAAAGCTGCAATGCTTAAGGATGCGAAAGTCAGGAAAATTCTACACAACAGTTTGGACAATGTGATGTCAAACAGAGTTATTACCTGCAAGAATACATTGGAGATATGGGAGGCCTTGGAGACACAGTGCCAAGGTACAATGGCAATAAAGAAAAATAGAATAGTTGTTCTTGTGCAAGAATATGAGCAATTTGATGACAAGGCTGATGAGTCAATTACTGACATATATGATAGATTTTTGCACTGTTGAATGATCTATCATTAATTGGAAAAGAATATGAAAGAGAAGACTCAAACACCAAGTTTCTGAGAGCTTTTCCAGAATATCGGGATCCTCAGGCCTCAATAATCAAGCGTCAATAAGATCTTGATTCTATGACTCTAGATGAAGTGTATGGGACGCTGAAGACTCATGACTTGGAGATCCAGCAAAGAAAGACTAGAACAGGTTAGAAGATGAAGGATGTGGCTCTTAATGCTGAAACTCAAAAAAGCAAGGAAAAGATGAATGAGAGATCACGTAGAAGGATCATTGTTGAAGAGTCAGATACTGATGATATATCAGATCCTGACACAAATAATGATGCGGATTCTGAGATTGATATGGATGATCCTCTAGTGGTTGAAATAGCTACAATGCTTGTGAAAGGTTTTAAAAGGATGAGGTTTGCAAAACCACATAGAAAAGGTGGTTTCAACAGAAGGTTCTCTAGTCGAGGCAAAGACAGGTTCAGAAAGAGTGATGGTTAGTACAACAAGGAAAGGAAGTTTGACAAGACCAAGGTGACATGTTACAACTGTAATAGAATGGGACATCTGGAAATGAGTGCATCAAGACAACTAGAAAAGTTTTGGTCACAACAAACTCCAACAGAGATTGGATGGATTAATCAGGAACTGACAATGATGATGAATGCTATGCACTCATCGAAGTTCATGGAGAGAATGCCTCAGAAACTAATAAGGTACCTTCAGTTATATTTCTTGTTGATATTGATAATTTTTCTGGAGTGAAAACTTTCTTATACTCTTTGCATGTTACTTTTAAAAGTAAGACTATTGAATGTGACAGTTTAATTGCAGATAATAAGAGGGCTTAAAGAAAGAAATGATTTCTTAAAAGATGAGTTAGTTTGCATACATGAACATGAAAAAGCATATAAGAAGGCACAACATAGTGAAACTCAGATAAACATCAGGTATGCCAGACTAGAGAAAGTTCTAGAAAAGAAAAGAGAGGTGTTTGAAACATGGATGACCTCAGGAAAGAAAGTTCATAATTTCATTAGTGATAAAAACTGGAAAGAATATCTAGGTTATGACAAATTTGTTGATAGGAATATCAATAAATCCATCACTA
Organism: Apium graveolens; assembly: GCF_009905375.1. Taxonomy (NCBI): domain Eukaryota; kingdom Viridiplantae; phylum Streptophyta; class Magnoliopsida; order Apiales; family Apiaceae; genus Apium; species Apium graveolens. The sequence continues at coordinate 45,609,140 of NC_133650.1, read as the reverse complement.
ACACTACTTTAGTTAAGTTTGTTGGAACTGATGAAAGAGGAGTTGAGTCTGTCTATGGATTTGGTTCTACCTATAGGAACAATAATGAAGAAAAAGCTGAACTTATAGTCCCTGTTAAAAAGAAAGAAGATCCTAAAATGCAAGAAAAGAAAAGTAAAAGTATAGGAATTCCCTCAGACAAAAAGATATGTGAGGTAACTTCTAAGGCTCCCAAACCCAGGTATAAGAGAGGCAGAAATGGAAAACAAGGGATAAACAAGGCAAACAACTATAAGTACATTCGTAATGCTCCTAGGAAATCTTGTTTTAACTGTGGTAATACTAATCATATTGATATGGATTGCAGAAAGCCTAAGAAGAAAGTTTCTAAAATTTCTGAGTCTGATATTAGTGGTAGATCAGTATTATACAAACCACAAAATCTTTGTTCTCACTGTGGTAGCAGTCGACATTCTATTTACACTTATAAAGATTATCATAGTTTGTATCACAACAATAATGATCCTTTGCCAAAATTCAATAAAATTATTGTTTTAAATAGAACCGCTACACTAAATGTGCATACATCTTATAGTGTCAAAAATGTCAAATCCTGATATGTCAAATCCTAAGCAAAAGTCTGCTAAAGTAAAAATACATAAGATTTCAAAACGGATCCAACAGGTGTGGGTTCTTAAAAATTCTGACTGATTTCCATAATTCTGATTACAGGGAAACAAGAAGAAAGTGCTTATCTTGGACAGTGGCTATTCAACACATATGACTCGAACTAAATTCTTGTTGTTAGAATATGAGGAGAAGGCTGGCCCAATGGTTTCCTATGGAGATGAAAATGTAGGAAAAACACTGGGATATGGCAATATTATCATTGGAAATGTCATCATCTCAAACGTAGCTCTGGTAGATGGACTAAAGCACAACTTGTTGAGCATTAGTCAAATCACTGACAAAGGTTTCTATGTCATGTTCTATGTTACACATTGTGAAGTAGTTCATAATATCATAAAGAAAACTATTTTCAAAGCTTACAGACATGGAAACATTTATGAAACCAAACTTCATACAAATACTGATGGTCTAGAAACTTGTCTGGTAACCAAGGCATCATTAGATGAAAGTTGGAATTGACACAAGAAGCTTTCTCATCTCAACATCAATAATCTCAATGAATTGGGGATAGAAGAATGCAACCATGAAAATTTTGGACAAACGGAAAAAAGTCTAAATCATGAAAGAAGAAAAATCTTGATATTGAGGGGGAGAAACGCAAAACTACCAGGAACTCACAACACAATTATAGGGGGAGTTTTGCATGGAACTAATTCTGTAATTCACATTACTAATGATTTGTCAATTTTTGACATATTGGTCAGTGGAGAAGAGATTCTTGATTTTGCTAATAAAATCAACAATGCAAATGTTGAGGGGGAGAAATCATGATTAAATTCTTGATTTTGATTACAAATCTTATCTCAACAAGTGATGGACAAGACATGACTTTCCTTGAAAAGGACGGTAACATTATTTCTTTGAAGATTTTTAAGTGTTACAAACTTGTTTTATTCTATTTTGAATAATCATGTTAAACTTATCATCATTTTTTTTATATTGGGAATAGGTGCATGTAAAGAGTCTTTGTTTTATTTTCCTAGATACATGTAATTTTATGCATGGAGTATTCATTATTAAACGGTTAATCAAAGCGTCTCTTTAGATTCCCAGTAGAATTTGGCTATAAAAGCACTTCTCCTACCTCTCATAAACCTCATACACTACTCAAATGTCAATCTCTCTCATCAAAGCTCAAATCTAAATCTAATCCTTCAACTCTACACACATTCTTTCAAATGGCTCAAAATCATTTTTTAGAAGAACCAATGGCAAATATCTTCTTATTTTCAACTCTGCTGATCACAAGATGTACTTCGACCCTGTCGGACTCCAAATCCGAATCAGTGGTCAAGTCTATCATCCCACGGCAGTTCCTGATTCGATTTTTGATCATCTCTCATGAAATGATCAACTCCAACTGCACTTCTTTACTATGGAGGTTCTTCCTGAAAAAGAACGCTGAGCTGAGTTAGCAGAGCGTCAATGCCTAGCAGCTCTAGAGCTGCAAGAGAATATCATTTCTCTCGCAGTCTCTATGTCCCGTATCTTTGACCGTCTGGCGGCGAAAACGGAGCATGAGAACAAAAAGGCGAAGAAGGAATAGCTCTAGTTCTTAGGAGTTAGGGTTCATTTTCTTTTGTAGTCTTTCTTGTAATGAAATTTTAAATATTATTAATGAAAGTTCTCTTTTGTTTACTCTCTTGTTCATAACTGATAATTGTCCATTATCCTAATATTTGCATGTGTGAATGTGTGTGTTTTTGAATTCATATGCTTCGAATTTCATATTTTACATTTGCATATCTAATAGTTCTCGAGATATTTTCATATTAATGATATTGGAACAGATCAAGAAAATAATCCTTGAGCAAGAATCAGACTATTTTACAAAGCATATTCTGATAAAGAAAAATGGTATTTCATGCACAATGTTTAATTTTCACTTGACCAAAAATTATTTTCCTCAGTAATTATGGGTGTTTTTGTCTAAAAAACTGACTAACAAGTATTATTTTCCAAATCCTGACGTTGTGGGACAGGGCACATCCAACCTTGTTCCTGACCAAAGTGTCCATTTTTCTTCACTTAAATCAAAACACAATATCACCTCTGGTTCTCCTCAAAAAGGAATCAATTGCAAAATCAAAGACAGTAGCTAAGTCTGATTTGTCTCAGTGACAATCAGGTCTAAAGGCTGTTTCACACTCACCTATATCTTTGGAGCAAAAAGGCGGAGTAAGGAAGAAAAATGTTCCATCAGTAACAAAAATCAAGGAGATTGAAGAAAGAAAGAAAAGGAAAGTTTGAGCTGGTGTTAAGCTGGTTGATGAATCATCAAACACTGAAAGTGACAATGATGATTCAATTGTATTCAAGAAGCATGCTAGACCAGTGGAGGTTACTGGTGCTAATGCAGAAGAACAACAAATTTTGATTGTAGCTGCTAAACCTAAGAAAAGAAGACTAATGATGTAACACCCCCAAATCCGGGGTCGGGGATCCAGGTTATCACGAGTTCCATTTCCCTTAAAACACTTAATCTTAATAAACAACCAACTATTGCGTACTGTGACCCCACAATATACACACACACCACAAGTTATAGTCTTAGAGATGAATACCAACAATAACACAAGTCATTTTATTCCACAATTATAAGCCATTACACCTCAAAAGGGTTTCTCAATAAATTTACATTTTCCTTGCCATTATTACACTTCATAAATATACATGAGTCTGGGACATCAACAATTAAAAACCTAGCCGATTGGTAGTTCCGACCTCAGCTACAGTGGCATCAATGCCTACAGGAAACTGCGGAACGTTTCCTATCTGCTCGCAAATTAGGAGCTTGGTCTTGTTCATCTTGCCTAGCTGTTGTTGTGTGATGAAAGAATACAGCAAGGGTGAGTAACAAGCCCACCGAAATAACATGTATAATAATTAACAATATATGAGCATTCTCATATTACTCATGAAAGTCTTGGTCAAGAAGAAATGAACCATGTTTCATATCTTAATGCGACGAAGTCGCAAAATATTCAGTAGATATATACATATATACTTTTCAAAATCTTTGAAATCCTCTAACATGTATAATATACACAGAGTTCCAATTTATAACTGTATAAAAATATTGTTGCAAGGTGATCTCATATATCAGACCTTGTCTCAACGTTTTTCTGAAAATCATTTTCATGCATAAGATAATTGTAACATCCGGGATATCGCGTGTAATTATTTTTATCAATAAATAATTTTTAAATGATTATTATATGATTTTTGGTGAATTATCTGATAATTGGTGTGGACATGTGGATGCTTATATGTGATACAGTATAAGTTTGTTAATTTTATTATGACCGGAATAAAATATAGATAATTATGGTATTTTTCTGGTAATTTTTGGGCTGTTAAATGATTTTATATTGATTTATAAATTTATTAATTATTTTCTGAATAATTACAATTTTTTTTATGAAGTTTGGAATCGTCCGACTTCAACCGTTTTTATATTTTTACAACCTGAAACTCTTCCGAAAACTCCTTCCAAACCTAATATGGTAATTCCGGACATTTTCCGTGTTTTGACTTTTTCGATCCGGATTACGGTTTGACCTGTGCGCGGCCCGTCGCAAAATTTTCGATACGATAATCATTTCGGTGAATCAACAAAACCCGTATTCTCGAAAGACGGGATATTATTATGTTATTTTTATATATAGTGTTTTATAAAAAGCCCGGTTTGGATAATTATCCAATACAGGTACCAAATTGGATCATTTTTTGTAGTTACTTAGCAGCTAAGCAACTAATTTAACGATCCAAAACGAACGAATATTCCAAAAATATATATAGCCTATTTATCATTTCATTTTATTCGTTTATTCATTTGCAACCAGAACGAATACAGTAAATACATAGAAAAACCCTAGAAACCGATACGTTCCTGAGAATCAAATGCACGAACGAAGGCGTTATCGAACTCTGATTCTGGCGTGTAATATATCAAAACGAAGCTCTCAAAATCTTCTTTTTGAATCAACCATCTGTTTTTGCCCAGAAATCAAGAGTCAGCAAGGCATAGAAAAGGAAATCAGTGATCCATAAATAGAATCAAAGTGTCGAAAGAGAAGGCAAATGATTGATAAGAAAGGCATAGAAAGAGAAGGAAATGTTTGATGAATAAAACTATTAGATGAGCACAAGTAAAGTGGAAATCTTCGGTGATAAGGAAGTAATTCTGAACTTCTCTTCAAGATATATTGCAAATATTTTCAAACTGTTTTCATAACATGTTGCTATTATTTAAAATAATTCTTGTTTTATATTGCAAGTGCTTTAAACTATTTAACCTTGAACCCTGATTCTTCTTGATCTTGAGCCATTAGCCTTGTTCTTCATAAACTATTGATTGTTGAATTCTCAGATACTATCCAAACAAATACGATAATACTCCACAAATACATACCTACCACATATTGATTTATGTTAGTGAATTGCTTGATATACCAACCCTTATTCCTTGATTAACAGAAGACCAATTCTTGGAACCCTTGAACCCTTGGTCTTCTACTTTCTAAATCTTTCCTTGATTAAAAGCCAATCTTTTTGAAATCCCTGTTATGCCTTCATGGTGTTACGAATCACCCAATGCTTCAAGATAAATGTTGTTTATGATTCAGCTTACTGATTTACACTGGTTATCATATTGAATTATTTTAGAATTGGATGGTTTTATAAATGTGGACCAGATTCGTGGTCATAATAGGCCAATGCGTGCCTTGGATCCAGTATATAGAGCAAAGCTGGGAGCCTTGCTCGGGGTTAGTGCGTGACTGATCAGCAGCCTAACCTTGGTTTTTAAAATGAAAAGTGAATATCCAATTCTAATAATTGCTTATTTAGAAACTTAATTCTTCTGAATCACTTCAATTGATTATTGTCTAACCTCAATGGTTGCTATTATGACTTGCTGAGCTAGTTAGCTCACTCTTGCAAAACTTTTTATGTTTTCAACAGTTGAAAAGGAAATTGTTGATAACAAGGATTCCCTGTCCAGTACGTGAGCTAGGATTTCCATTTAAGTTGGATCGAGCTAGTAGGAGCTTTATATTATAGATAAGTTGAGTAAGATTGTAAGTACGATATTCTTAAACATTGTAAGTTGAACTAGTTGGGATTTGGTATGATGTAATAAAAGATAAGGTTGTGGCTTGTTTTCATACTTTAACCTGTTACGATCCGTGGTTGTGTAAAGAAGGGTCAATGCATATAATATTTTATATACAGTTTTATATATGGTGTGTGTGTTGTGAGCCCCAAGCTTCTGACTCGGGTTTGGAGGGCGTCACATGTTGGTATCAGAGCTACAGGTTATAAGTCACTGAAACAGGCCTAGATTTTCGGGAATGGGTAGAGGGTGAGATTAGAATTAAGAAATAGAGAAATAGAACGTCGAGAGGTTGAGTACGATGAAATAGTAGGTTTTAGTGAGATTCATGATAAAATTCGACATCCTTATCTAGCAACGCGATTTTCAGATGGCAGCGATGGAAGATTCTTTTATCTCTGGATCGTCTGATCATTCGGAGCCTTCATTTGAAAGACTATCATCTGACTCACGCCTTGCTCGTCCACCGGTATTCGCCATGTCACCTCCTGTTGCGACGGTTGCACCTTTTCATATTATTATCTCATTCCCTGATGCGAGGCTATCTATTCGAGAATTTCCCCCCACATGCTGATTCTAGTTCTACCAGATATTCAGTTGTGAGAGCATCTCAACTGTTTCCCTTACACCTTGTTCTATACTATTAGTTTTAAAACTCGTTTTATGGAGTGATAACACCCAGAAGGATGGATTCGAAAGCATATGGTGAGTATACCAGGCATTAAGAAATGTTAGAAGAATCTAGAGTGAGGATACATGTATTTCGGAAGATAGCCGCTACCAGGTTATACGGAGCTACTAATGAGTATGCTGAAGGGTTTTTAGCACATAAACGCAGCAAAAACGTAAATTTAAATCTTAAAAAAAACCGAAACCCTCCGCAGGATCCATGCGAAAAATAATATTTAATTCGTAGTTCAGTATGTTTACCTTAAGAAGCTTTACGTTAATGGAAAGATGGAGGTCTTTAATGGCGATCCAAAAATGATGAACGGAGATTCTTAGCAGCTGCTCCTCAAGTGTGAAGCACTCCACCGGTATCCACCAAGAAAATGATGTAATGAAGAAGGAGGAGATGGAGAGAATTAGGGTTTTGTAAATCTTTTTGGTTGAGACAAAAATAGGGTCTATAATAGTATATTTATAGGCAAAATTTTCAGCTGAAAATTTTCTCATAAAATATTATTATTATTAACCCTTTATTATTCTCACTAATAATTAAAACACCTTTTAATTATTAATCCTTTTTCTAAACACTTTAGAAATAATTCTCTCACTTGATTTAATTTCCAAAAATTAAATTCTTAATTAATAATATTAAGAACTTTTTCTTAATTAATTTATAATCAATTAAATCTCATTTAATCAATTATTAAATTTTCCAATTAATTATTTATTTCATAAATAAATAATTATCAGCCATTATTAATTAATTTCTCCACCATTAAATCATTCTCTTTTATGGTGTGACCCTCTAGGTTCAATATTAAGCCGGTAGTAGAAATAAATAATAATAAAACTATTTTATCATTATTTATATAAATTATCTAATTCATTACATATGATTAATTAATTAATCATATTTATTCTACATCGTGAGGGATACTTCTCTGCATATCGCGACTATCCGGATAATACGAATTCACTGCTTAGAATACCAAGAACCTATTCAGTGAGTTGTTATCGTACAATTAATTCCTTCTACCCTGCAATGTCACGATTAAATACAAGGCATGGAACTTGTGTCAAGCCTATCTTATTTAATCACTTGCTTTCCCATTCACTATGATTAGTTTTATTTAATGTAAATTAGAAACTCCTTAAATCCTATTCAAATCATTATTCATTTTTTCCTTCTTAAATCCTGATTTCTTGATTCATGAATTTCTCCAATTGTTTCCTTGTACTCTTATCCCTTACATAAAGTTTTCAATCAGAATCATATACACAAATTCCTTCTTGTGTATGGTTTATTCTTTGAATGTTTTAAAAAGGAAGCAAAATGAACCCGTGTAGCAGACGGAGTTATGTTACAAGTGTGGACAATTGCAAGCCGATGAATGGTAGACATTAACGTGTAGAGAAGAATCATTATACCGATAACGAGATAGTTGCGAGAACATCAAATCAAAGGCAGAAAATCTATATACATGATACGTTTCGAGTCTGAGATTTTGGCATGAATTGCAGTAATTAGAAAACTGTATGAGGTAAATTAACTAGAGAAACACGAAAGTAAAGCTGCATGTATCAGATGAGGCAAATGATCGACTTGACAATGAAGGCGAATGAAGAAATTCTTAACAATAACCAGATAATCAAGTAATACGTTGTGAAGATGAAGCATACCTTAATCATGTGGGAGATATTTATCATGAAGATTCAAGAACGAATAAATGCTAGATACGGATAAACTTTAAGTGTGTTCATCAAGGGATGGTTGGGTTTTCCTACTCAAGAAAATGAGTTGTGGTAAAATTTACGCTTATAGCAGGGTCGACAAAGAAGGTTCAATATGAAAAGACATAAGGGGAGATGAAGGTATGGTGGTTTGACTGCAACAATTTTTAAGATGTGAAGCTTTAAAACCAAATGAACTCATTCGCAAGATTTTAAGAGTGTTGGTTGAAACCAAGTGTTGGTCATCAAAGGTTGAACAAGTTAATTTATAAGGACAAGTGTATACTGCCAGGGTGGACTAATTGTTAAGTAGAGAGCTTGAATTGAAACATGAACTTGAAGAATTTTAGAATAATTTATAATTATACTCAGTAGTGATATTCCGTTATAATCAGAAAATATGAGAAAAATGTATGGTATAATATGAGTTGTTCGCTATAACCTTAAGTTGAATTAGAGACATGGGTTGTACTGATTAATATGACATGAGGTGAGGAATTGGTGAGTTTGGAAAGGGTGGACTGGTATATTTGAGGGTTGATTGTTGGTTATTTGATTGATTGTGAGTATTGGCTTGAGTCCGACTGGTAGTCAATAATATAAAGGAGATGCTGCCCAAATTTTTTGCGGAAAGTACCCTACTATTAAAAAGGGAAAGCATACTTCTCTGTGTTATAGATATTCATGTTGATACTCCAATTACTTGTGATCTCGATTCTCGAAAGAGGTTGTTACATCCAATCTGATTATATATAATTGGCTTTGATTTCATTTAACTAGTCATCACTTGGTGCAATTGATCAATTAAGTTAATTGGCCAATTGTACCAACTAATGGTCAGTTACATGGAGATTGATTCTAATTAAATTAAGTCAAATTCTGATGTGACCTTCAAATCCGAAATCAAAACAATGAGGAATTGGGGAGAAGTAAGGACGCTTGTAGAATTCATAAAAATTTCTGCAAATGTGTAAGTTTTTACGTGGATAAATACGCCTTCATAATGGACAAGAGAAATAAAAAGTTAATCGTATGGACACGTGAGAAGAATGTTTCCAAGAGCTAAAGATTTAAGATGAAGCAACGAGAAGAAATGAAGAAGGGAGATGGAATAAAGCATAAATTAATAACTACACCAGTATGGATTTCATTAGATAGTCAGGGAGATTTTATCATCTGCAACAAAATTTTATCAAAGAACGTCTTGTTTCAAAATTGTTGTGATAATTATATAATAAATGATCTGTCAAGTATTTCTATTTTGAATTAAGTATGAGATATAGTTTTAATTCAGTTTCCAATTGATGTTGATACTTAGGTTGTTGTTAGATATCGGAAGTGGTATTAATACAGATGATTGATGTTTACTTCAGAATAGGATGTTGTGAGCATCAAAGTTCGTATTAATATCTAAGTTGATATGACAGCAAAATGAGTATTAATGTCAAGAGTTCGGTTTTGAATAAGCTATGAGAATGAAGAACGGAGATAGAAAAGGAAGTGGAATCAAAAGGGTGATAAAGAAACTTTATAAAATGCCAGGAAATGCAAACGTAATAACAGATGCATTAAGAAGAAAGGAAAGACCGAATGTGTTGACCGTGTCAGAAGAATAATACAAGGAATTTCAAAAGTTGAAATTGGAAGCCAGAGCTTGCAAACCTAATAATGCAAAGATGTATAGTATAACTTTTCGGCCATGATTGTTAGAGAAGGTAAAGAAATGTCAAGGGGAAATAATAGATCAAGATATTATCATTAGAGAATATATATATATATATATATACACTCAAAAGAATGATCAAGGCATTCCCAGATTTTATTTCAGAATTTGGGATTCTAATAGTGACAGAATTGAAGGATGGAACTTTACAAGAAGCTTACAACTCAAGACATTCGGTCCATCCATGAAGTTCCAATGTGTATAGAGATTTAGGGGGAAATTATTGGTATCGAGGAGTTAAGGCGGGACATCAAAGACTAGATGGATATATTTCACCAAGAAACGTTATGGTGATGCCAACTGAGAACCAAAGGTGGGTTAATTGCTACTTGAAGAAATGGCGGTACATCATCAAATCCAGGAACTAGTTATAGATGATTAATATTGTGTGATTTGAAATTTGACAAGAATATTCAGAATACGATAAATTATGTCGAACTAGAATGGTATGTACTACTTCTAGAGGAATGGATATTAAGTAAATCGGAACCAAAAAGATAGGAATTTGGTTGAACAATGATAACTCAAGAGATTTAACTTACTCCGAAGGTATGATATGAGACATAGATGTCAAAGAAGATTCTCTGATAGTATGGCATAAAGAAAGAATAAACCTTATTAGATGTCAAGGAAAGCATTGCGATCAGTTTAGTATGAGAACTTCTTAGAACCAAAATAAATGATAATATAGGTTGAAAGTATGCTGGTGATGCCTCCAGATTAGTGAACTTTCTTTAAAATGGTAGGAGATCTTCACTCGATAAACATACCCGATTGTGCTTCAAGGAAAATAAAATATGGTGATAAGTCTGTGCGTCAATCATATTCAGTCGAGATTTTCTCGTTAATTCTTAACTCTGGAGTAATCTCGAGAACGTTAGAAATTGAATACGCCAGAGTTCCAGTATATCATTCGCAGATGGACGAAAAGATTAAAAGAATGATTAAAGTGCCTCGAATGCGATTCGAAGTGGTTATGAACTAAGTTAATTGAATAGAGAAACATGTGGGAATGAGGTTCAATAACCAGTAGCTATTGCAAACGTTCATGAGCATGAATTACTAGAATTACAAAGAAAAGCTAATTAGTAATCATGATGTTGGTCCCTTTTGAGACTGTAAAATATTCAGGATAAGTGTAAGTAAGTTGCCTTCATCGCCACACGTTTAGCAGATTTATACGGTATTTATACGTGTATACTCAGGGAAAAGTAATTTAGCTCCATTATATATAAAATGGAGACTTGAGTTGAATAACATGAGCATCAGATAGATAATGATGCCAATATGAAGCTGATAAGTAGTGAGTGATGCTGCGAGTAAAAGTTTATGAAAAGATGTAGGGTTGAAAGATCAACCTGAGAAAATGGAAGTGAGATACTTGAAGGTATCACTATCTGATCCCTAGAGTGATTCTGAGGACAGAATTCTTTTAAGGGGGGGAGGATGTAACATCCGAGATATCGCGTGTAATTATTTTTATCAATAAATAAATTTTAAATAATTAATATGTGATTTTTGGTGAATTATCTGATAATTGGTGTGGACATGTGGAGGCTTATATGTGATACAGTATAAGTTTGGTAATTTTATTATGACCAGAATAAAATATAGATAATTATGGTATTTTTCTGGTAATTTTTGGGCTGTTAAATGATTTTATATTGATTTATGAATTTATTAATTATTTTCTAAATAATTACAATTTTTTTATAAATTCGGGAATCGTCCGACTTCAACTGTTTTTATGTTTTTACAACCCGAAACTCTTCCGAAAACTCCTTCCTAACCTAATATTGTAATTCTGGACATTTTCCGTGTTTTGACTTTTTCGATCCGGATTACGGTTTGACCCGTGCGTAGCCCGGTGCAAGATTTTCGATACGATAATCATTTCGGTGAATCAACAAAACCCGTATTCTCGAAAGACGGGATATTATTACATTATTTTTATATATAGTGTTTTATAAAAAGCCCGGTTTGGATAATTATCCAATACAGGTACCAAACCGGATCGTTTTTTACAGTTACTTAGCGGCTAAGCAACTAATTTAACGATCCAAAACGATCCATAATGAACGAATATTCCAAAAATATATATAGCCTATTTATTATTTCATTTTATTCGTTTATTCATTCGCAACCAGTTACAGAGAAAAACCCTAGAAACTGATACGTTCTTGAGAATCAAACGCACGAACGAAGGCGTTATCGAACTCCGATTCTGGCGTGTTATATATCAAAACGAAGCTCTCAAAATCTTCTTTTTGAATCAACCATCTATTTTTGCCCAGAAATCAAGAGTCAGCAAGGCATAGAAAAGGAAATCAGTGATCCATAAATAGAATCAAAGTGTCGAAAGAGAAGGAAAATGAATGATAAATAGAAGAAAGGCATAGAAAGAGAAGGAAATGTTTGATGAATAAAACTATTAGATGAGCACAAGTAAAGTGGAAACTTCGGTGATAAGGCAAGTAATTCTGAACTTCTCTTCAAGATATATTGCAAATATTTTCAAACTTTTTTCATAACATGTCGCTATTATTCAAAATAATTCTTGTTTTATATTGCAAGTGCTTTAAACTATTTAACCTTGAAGCCTGATTCTTCTTGATCTTGAGCCATAAGCCTTGTTCTTCATAAATTATTGATTTTTGAATTCTCACATACTATCCAAACAAATATGATACTACTCCACAAATACATACCTACCACATACTGATTTTTGATAGTGAATTGCTTGATATACCAACCCTTATTCCTTGATTAACAGAAGACCAATTCTTGGAACCCTTGAACCCTTGGTCTTCTACTTTCTGAATCTTTCCTTGATTAAAAGCCAATCTTTTTGAATTCCCTGTTATTCCTTCATGGTGTTATGAATCACCCTATGCTTCAAGATAAATGTTGTTTATGATTCAGCTTATTGATTTACATTGGTTATCATATTGAATTATTTTAGAATTGGATGGTTTTATAAATGTGGACCAGATTCGTGGTCAGACCAGATTCGTGGTCATAATAGGCCAATGCGTGCCTTGGATCCAGTATATAGAGCAAAGCAGGGAGCCTTGCTCGGGGTTAGTGCGTGACTGATCAACAGCCTAACCTTGGTTTTTAAAATGAAAAGTGAATATCCAATTCTAATAATTGCTTATTTAGAAACTTAATTCTTCTGAATCACTTCAATTGATTATTGTCTAACCTCAATGGTTGCTATTATGACTTGCTGAGCTAGTTAGCTCACTCTTACAAAACTTTTTATGTTTTTAACAGTTGAAAAGGAAATTATTGATAACGAGGATTCCCTGTCCAGTGCGCGAGCTAGGATTTCCATTTAAGTTCGATCGAGCTAGCATGAGCTTTGTATTATATATAAGTTGAGTAAGATTGTAAGTACGATATCCTTAAACATTGTAAGTTGAACTAGTTGGGATTTGGTTCGATGTAATAAAAGATAAGGTTGTGGCTTATTTTCATACTTTAACCTGTTGCGATCCGTGGTTGTGTAAAGAAGGGTCAATGCATATAATATTTTATATACAGGTTTATATATGGTGCGTGTGTTGTGAGCCCCAAGATTATGACCTGGGTTTGGAGGGCGTCACAATAATCCTTTACTAGATATAAGTGGAAAAGATGAAGTCACAAGATACTCCCATATACTTATATCTTTTCTGAATACTACTTGAACTACCACGGTTTAAGGTATAATAAGTGTTAAAAGTTCATCACATAGATGAGACTACAAGATAAGACTTGAATAGAATCAATCTTTGAAATATTATTTAAAAGAAATGAAGTTACGAGATACTTCACTAATTCCCGATATATATATACCTATATATTTTGCCTAGTTTATCGGTTATAAGTCCATAGGAGGCAGTAAACCCATTTTCTCTAAGATTGTAAGCAAAAGCTTAGCCTACGTCTTTTTGAATCTAGAACATGGATTTTGTATTCTGCAGAACTACATCTCTTTCAAACTCTTCCACTAGTACGTCAGACTCAAGAAATATTACACATAGTGAGGAAACTAATGTCGAAAACCTCCAAAAAGCAATAGAGCATTGGGACATCCCAAAAATCCCAAAAAGCCAAGTTTATGATACAAAATGGTATAGTTCAAGTTCTTCCATCAAAACTGAAGAAAGGGACATACACCTATCAAAATCATTCGAAACAATTCACCTTCTCACCAAAAGTTCCCTAGAAAAACTAGCAAAATCATACAATTACATCCATATAGGTCTAGTCCAAGTAGGAATTAAGCCCTTAACCAAAGAAGGATTAGACACCTCAATATTAGCCATTTTAAGAGATGCTAGATTCCTTGAGTTCAATGACTCTCTATTAAGTTCGATTGAATCAAGTCTATGTAACAGACCCATCTCTTTTAGTTGCTATCCAAATTTATCCATTTCTCTTAAAGACAGGAATGTTATCCATAGCATGACACTCCAAGTTAAAACTCACAACTATAAAATGTTAGAAGGATCAATTCCGGTTGCTTTAATATTTCGAATTCATTACAAAGAAATAATGTCCATTGGTGCTGATGGGCATAAAAATGCTTTTGTCAAAGGAGAAACCATCCTTCTTCAAACTGATCTTTCAAGGTCTAACACAGTCATTCCTCGATCCATAAAATGGCATGACATTTCCCTTCCCACTGAATGGGTTTTAGAAGGAGTAGCTCTCCCTAGATTACCAAAAAGATTAGAACCAAACACACAAATACACCAAGTTCACCAAGATGACAATGGAAGAGTCACTCTCGCATTTGATCGATCATCCCGAGCCCCTTTTATTAGTTCTCGATATTCTGATGCTTCCTCAAGAACCTTAAATTTAGGAAGGATTTCTCAAATCCCTTCTATCATTAACACTTCCTCAAGAGCAAGATACTCTACATCAGATATACCCAATACCTCTATGGATGATGTAGATTATTCTTCCAATATACCTCACCCTTTCTATAAACAAAGTCAATTACCACCAAACCAAACACGGTTTCCCCTTCATCACCAATATCCCCAACCTTCTCTGCTACAACTGAGAATATGGGAATGCCAAGTGAGCTAAATGTGATTGAAATAGAATTTCAAATCAATAAAACTTTTCTTCGTGAAGAGTTCTACTCTCCCCAAAATACTGAAAAAAGAAATTGGTTTTTTACCAACTTCAAAGAACAAAAGACACAACTTCAAGAAATTTATTATGAATTTCTCAACCAAAACAAAATCCAAATGTTATTCTTTGATTGGTTGGAAATTTACTCCTCTAACCAAAACTTATTCTTCCCATTCACAAATTACCTAAACCCCAACACTCGAAGCATGAGCCAAAAACAGAAACAATGGGAAACAAGTAGTGGAACTATAGAATCACACCACCCACCTTTTAGAAATGTCACACTAACAGTACATAGTGAAAAAATCGAGGCACACCCCATCAAGAGACCAGATGATGACATACTAAAAAATACTAAGAATACAATCCTTGCTGTTAATTACACAAACACCCACCTAAATAGCATAGGAAGTCAACTAAACCGAATAGAATACCGAATTCCAAAAACAATTGATTTCCCCAAAAGTATTAATAACTAAGAAACCATCTTTAAGCCATACCAAGTTTCTAGACAAAGCCAACAACAAATTCAAACAAATAGACCAGAATTCGTTAAAGCCATCAAAGACCATCTTAGCAGACTTGAAGCCTCCTCTTCCACAACCCAAATAGCTGCTGACAGTATTTCATCCAAACAACTAAATGTCATACATCATGACTCAGATGAAGACGCTTTCATAAATGAAATACCCCAAGTTCATGACCTCCGACAAATGATTCCAAAATTCACAGCCTCAGACATTGGAGTTAAAAATAGACCTGAAATTTTAACCCAGTCTAAATTCAATGCATCCTCTGTTTATGAATGGAATATAGACGGATTGTCTGAATATAACATTCTAAATCATTTACAACAAATGACCATGGCAGCCAATGCTTATAAAACCCAAATAGGAACCCCAGACAAAGCTATAGCTTAATTACTCATAGCAGGGTTCTCTGGCCAATTAAAAGGTTGGTGGGACTATCACCTTACCCCTGAAAATCAACTTGAAATATTAAATTCCATTAGGGAAGATGAAGAGGGAAAACCCATTTTAGATGAACAAGGAAACCCTATCCAAGGAGCAGTACCACAACTCATTCTATTCATAACACACCACTTCATTGGTGACCCTTCTCACCTGAGAGATAAGAATGCTGAGCTTTTACATAATCTCAAATGTAAAAAACTTAGTGATTTCCAAAGATATAAACCTACTTTCCTTACCAGAGTCATGCTTAGAGAAGACTCGAACCATGCAAATTGGAAGGAAAAATTCTTAGCCGGACTTCCAACCTTACTCGGTGAAAGGGTTAGAACTTCTTTAATAACTGAACACGGAAGCCCGATACCTTACAAAAACCTGACATATGGGAAACTCATTAGCCAAACACAACGAGAAGGCCTAAAGATTTTTCTAGATTTAAAACTTCAAAGACATCTCAAATGGGAAATGAAAAGAACAAAGCAGGAATTAGGTACTTTCTGTCACCAGTTTGACTATAATCCTAACAAAAGCTATTCAAAAACAAAATGTGATAAAGAATGCAAGCCATATCAAAGACCTTATCAGAAAAGGTCTTTCACAAAATCTAAACATTTGTACAAAAAATCAATAAAATCGGTCTATAATAAACCTTCCTTTAATAATAACAATAAACCTTCATACAACAAAAAACCTTTCAACAAAAATAGATTTACTAAACCATCCAATAAAGGTATATATTGTTACAAATGCGGAAAAAAGGGACATATATCTAGATTCTGCAGACTTAATAGAAAAATACAAGAATTAAACATAGAAGAAAGCCTATTCAACAAAATCTTGATTTTACTCCTTGAATCTTCCGACTCCGAGACATCTGAAATGTCTGGAAATGATGAACCTCTTCAAATTGATGAGATTGCAACAAGCTCATCTTCCTCTCACAATTCCTCCTCTGAAGACAGACGAATCAACGTCCTCACCAGAACTGAGGAACATTCTCTCGAAATTATAGAAAATATAACTGATCCCCAAATAAGAAAAGAGCTCTTAGAAAAATTACTCCAACGACCAATTGAACACAAACTAGAACAAAAACCTTCGATTCTCCCATCAACAAAAACTACATATGACTTAACCACAATATTAAAAAAACAAAAACCCAACCAAAAATCCGTTCCAACAATACAAGACCTACATAAAGAAATCAAAGAAATCAAAGAAGAATTAAAAATCCTTAAAGAACAACAGAAGATAGATTCTGAAGCATTAAATGTCCTTCTAGTTCGCGAAGTAGAAGAGCAAAGTACTGAACAAAAACAACTAAGCAGTTTAAACAATACTCCTGAACAAGATGAAGATTTCTTATATGAATTAAGACAAGTTACCTACCGAAAATATCTCATAAAAGTCAAAGTTGTCTTCTCAGATGACTTTATCTTAGATACCATTGCCTTATTCGATACAGGAGCAGATTTGAATTACATTAAAGAAGAAATAATACCAAAACGATTTCATCAACATACCAACGAAAAAATAACCGCCGCTAATAACTCAAACCTTAATGTAGTTAGTAAGGTTGATGCCTCTATCAATAATAAAACCTTCCAAATTAAGACATCTTTTCTCCTAGTTAAAGGAATACATCATCTTGTCATCTTAGGTACACATTTCTTCAATTTAATAACCCCCTATACTGTCACCTACAAAGGTATTACTTTCAAAACCCATGACACCAAACTTACCTTCCCATTTCTTGAAAAACCCAAAACAAGGAACCTCAATAAAATAAAGGCATATTATATATATAATAACGAGATAAATGCCTTAATACAAGGCAAACAAATACAATTATCCCATCTAAAACAAGACATTTCCTCTCACAAGATTGGGAAGCAGTTACAAGACCGCTATATCAAAGAAAAAATCTTAAAATTACTAAAACAAATAGCAGTGGAACTCTGTTCTGACTTACCAAATGCTTTTTGGCATAGAAAACAACATATGATTGATTTACCTTATGAAAAAGATTTTGATGAGAAGGAAATACCAACAAAAGCGAGACCTATCCAAATGAACTCCGACCTAGAACAATATTGCAGAAAAGAAATCACCGATCTCGAATCCAAAGGAATCATATCAAAATCCAGATCCCCGTGGTCCTGTGCAGCTTTCTATGTAAACAAAAATGCTGAAATTGAGAAGGGACACCAAGGCTAGTTATCAATTATAAGCCTCTAAATAAAGCCTTAAGATGGGTATGATACCCTATACCTAATAAAAAAGACCTTTTACAAAAATTAAGATCTTCGGTAATATTCTCCAAATTTGATTTAAAATCAGGATTTTGGAAAATTCAAATACACCCAAAAGATAGATATAAAACCGCTTTTACGGTCCCGTTCGAACAGTATGAATGGAATGTGCTTTCATTTGGAATCAAAACTGCCCCTAGCAAATTCCAAAGGATTATGAATGACATATTCAATTACTATTCTACATTCTGTATAGTATATATTGATGATGTTCTAGTTTTTTCAGAATCTATTGAACAACATGTCAAACACCTTAAAACTTTCTGCCATATATCTAAGAAAAATGGTTTAGTCATATCAAAATCCAAGATTTCCCTATTGCAAACTCGTGTAAGATTTCTTGGCCACTACATATCAAAAGGAACAATTACACCAATTGAAAGAGCCCTAACCTTTGCAACAAAATTTCCCGATAAAATCACAGATATAACCCAACTCCAAAGATTTTTAGGAAGTCTCAACTACGTCCTAGGCTTCTATCCAAGCATCAATAGGATAGCCAAGCCCTTACATGACCGCCTTAAAACTAGCCCCGTCCCTTGGTCATCTGAACATACCGAAATTGTTCGACAAATTAAAGCTCAGGTTCTAGAAATCCCTGGTCTACACCTTGCTGATCCAAATGCTTCTAAAGTAGTTGAAACAGATGCTTCTGAGTTAGGATACGGCGGTATACTAAAATAAGTAGTCAATGGTAAAGAACAAATAGTCCAGTTTACATCTGCACATTGGAATGATTGTCAAAAAAATTATTCTACTATAAAAAAGGAAATACTTTCAATTGTTTTATGTATTACAAAATATCAGGGTGATTTATTGAATCCAAAATTTCTCCTTAGAGTCAACTGTAAATCTGCAAAAGAGGTTTTACAAAAAGATGTCCAAAATATTGCATCAAAACAAATTTTCGCCAGATGGCAAACATTATTAAGCATTTTTTATTTTGATATTGAACACATTAAGGGAGATATGAACTGTGTCCCTAATTTCCTGACCCATGAGTTTCTATAAAACAGATAGTCTCATGCCTCGAAAAGGTAGAGGTGGGGGAAAAACCCCAGCCTTTCCCGGAAAACTCCCGGTCACTCAACAAAACAAATCGAGTACTTCTTCAGGAAAACTGATCACATCCTGGATCGATAAGGTAATTGCAGATGAAGAAGACAATAAATTATTTCTAGCCCTTCAAACCATCAAAGCCCATGGCCTTAATATCCAAAATCCCTCAACAGCCTCCCAAAGCTCTTCAGAAAAATCAATTAAAGTTACTCAACAAAACACTTCTTCCAGCCAACCTACAAATACTCCCTTTCAAACTACACAAACAGTCAGTTTTCAAAACCCAACCCTCTTAGTTCCTCAGAGACTTATGTCAAAATTAGAAATTGATACCCCAAAAATACAAAACCAGGAGGTAGTGGTCAGCCAGTCAAACTTTTTAAAATCCAATTTTGATTACTATACCAAAAGAAACCATCAAAAAATAGTATCAGTTGAAAGGGGATTTAACAATGACGATGCCTCCCTAGCAATTTCAAATGTTTTCCCTAAAGGATGGATGTTCAAACCCTGGGATCTATCAAAAAATAATGACTATTATCAAGCCATTCTCTTGTCTACTAAATCGGTCACATTCAAACATTTTTACAACGCCCAGGATAGAGAACACTCAACGCCTTCATACACCACATGTCAAATACAAAAGGTCATCCACCCAAGTCAATGGGGCCAAGAACTCCACCGTCCAAAATTTTTTCCTTCAAACTTCAAAAGACAATTAAACCACTGCTCCTCATATTCCTACTAGGATTACCAGCAAGCATGGCATAATTCATTCTTTATTCAAAATCAGAAGAATAGTCATTCCTGGTTGTTCTATTTCAACACCGAAATCCAAGTTCAGGAACTCCCTGTTGGT
This sequence comes from Apium graveolens, assembly GCF_009905375.1. Taxonomy (NCBI): domain Eukaryota; kingdom Viridiplantae; phylum Streptophyta; class Magnoliopsida; order Apiales; family Apiaceae; genus Apium; species Apium graveolens. The sequence continues at coordinate 45,588,898 of NC_133650.1, read as the reverse complement.
TCCTTCAATGGTGGGATTTCTTCGGAGCAATTGAAGAAATTTTTACTCCAAATGCATCTGAATGTCTAAAACTGTTCAAAACACACTTTAAACCCACATAATACGAAAGACGTTTTCCTCCTCTTTTAATGTTATGTTCAAATTTCTTTCTTCCATGGGTGTGTTCTTGGGAGTTTAAAATTCATTTCAACCAAATACAGTCCTGTATTGTTCGGTCCTTTAAAGTCAAATGGTGGAGCAATTTCAAAGAAGACCAAAAGATTTCCAAAGAGATCATTCAAAAATGGTTATCAAGTCAAAATTTTATTACCAACAAAGAAGTTGCCACTTTCTTTGCCCAAAAATCAAATGCCCAGGCATTATTAGCCCAAGCAAAAACCAGAAGCCAATACAAAGAATCCTTACTTCAACTCGTAAATTCAATTTATGATTCCGACGACGACAGCAGTCCGGTTCATTTAAGAGATGACAACGAAGATGACTGCCACGGGATATTTTCCCCTGTAATTTCCACTGATTGAAAAATCAAAAAAAAAGAAAAAAAAAGAAAAAAGAAAAGAAAAGAAAAGAGAAAAGAAAAGAAAAAGGTCCAAAATACCCCCAAAAAATTTCATGCAAATTTACATCATTTCATATTATTTAGTTTTCCTTATTTCATTATTGTAATCAGTTTGTAAAGATACTTTTTTACTCCAAATTATTTGGGGTAAAACGGTAAAAGACAAAGAAGACACTTCCTACTGAGACTAACTCAACATAATTCAAAAGAAGACAAAGAAGACACAAAAGAAGATTCCCACTGAGACCAACTTAACAATATTCTCCAAAAAAAGCAACTTTCGGTGGAAGAAGAATCATACTCAAAATCCTGTGAAGAAAGCAGCCTCCCACTCAGGAAAGCAGCCCCTCCACTAAGAAAAAGAGGACCTCCCACTCAAGTCAAGCTGTCCACTCAGGAAAGCAGAACTCCACGACAAGAAAAAGAATGATGCTGTTTCAAGAAATTAGACTCCTCATCCTTCTATAAATGAGAGGAAGAAGAGAAGTAATAGACACACTTGAAATTAGAGAGCAGATAATATACACATCTTGTACCAGTGATAGCAGTTCATATTTCCGAAGTTTATTCTAAAGTTTTCTCAAATTGTACACAAAGACTAGCAGATTGTTTCAGTTATATAATCAAAAGCGTTTCCAAGTAATTTCAAATCCTATTCTTGTTCATATCATATTTTAATATTTTATGTTAATTATTATGTTTTTCCTTGACTTAGTTATATATAATATGCATACCATGTCTTAGTCTTTACTACCTATATATATAGGTATATATATAACTATATATATATATCTCATACACTCCTTGAAAACCTCTGTTATGAAAAGTATAAACATAGTTGTAATACCCAATGAATTTGGAAAGAAGAAAACTTTGGCATAAACCCGATATCTTGTTGATCAGGCAAAGATACCAATTAAGTAACCTTTTCTACTAGTAGATGTGTAACGCCCCCAAATCCGAGGTCAGAGGATTAGGTCGTCACTATGAAACCTCAATCCAAATTAACCTGTTTAATCAATAATTAAATGCCAGCGGAAGATATTTATCAAAAATGACCCCAACTAATCCAAGATCTTTTAAGGTTACAGTTCTAGAAACAAGAAATCCAAATTCCACAAATAATTTTCACTTTCTTTTAAAAATCTTTTCAACAAATTCCAAACTCAAAGCTAAAACCACTAGTATAACTTCGAAATGAAGTATACTAGGCCCAAATAAAATACAAAACTATAATATAATATAATATAAGCAACTTTAAACAATAAAACTTACACTAGTTCGTAAACCCTGGACCAACCACCTCCCAAAAGCTTCTTCTTTGCTTCCTCGAATTACGCGGCTAAACAGCAAGCTAATCTTCACTGGAGGTTAAATTTGAAAACAGGCAAGTATGAGTGAAAGAAATGCTCAGCAAGATCATTATAGCGAATATAGGGTCGTTTGATATAAACCGACATCAGCATTAGAGCGGAACATTTAAAATCATAATTGTTGAATCATAAAATTTTAGTTGAGGAACCCCAGAATTGGTTCCTTAATTGTGTTCAAAACCATTTTGATATGTATCGACTATAAAGGGAACGATCTACACCTCTGAAACCTTCAATTCCCCCCAGAATCAACGAAAATAAAATACCCAATTGAATCAAGAACATTCAACTATTAGAACCCTAATTTTATTTTTTCCAGAATCAAATCCATTTTTCTACATGATGCAAACCTCAAAATCTGACATATTATATACCAAAATGATCAAAAAATTATATCAACAAATCATATCAACAACATAAAGAACCAAAATTCATAATTTAATCCCTATTTAATTTGAATTAAAATAATTAAATGAGAAAAATACCTTGATTTCTGGACAAAAACTGAGGATTGATTCAGAAAGAGGATTTTGAGAGCTTCGTTTTGATATGCTGCACGCCCAAATCGGAGTTCGATAACGCCTTCGTTCGTACGATTGATTATCAGGAATGTATCGGTTCCTAGGGTTTCCTCTGTATTTACGGTTTTTTTACTGGTTGCAAATGAATAAACAGAATAAATGAAATAAGAAATAGGCTATTTATATTTATGGAATATTGGATCATTCTGGATCGGTTTGGATCGTTAAATTAGTTGCTTAGCCGCTAAGTAACTACAAAATGATCCAAAAATAGATTACTTAGCCGGTAAGTAAATATAAAAATGATACAATTTAATACCAGAAGTGGATAATCATCAAAACCGGGCTTTTCATAAAACACCATATACGAAAACAATATAAAATATCCCGTTTCTCAAGAATACGGGTTTTGTTGATTTATCGAAATGGTTATTGTACCGAAAATCTTGCGCCGGGCCGCGCACGGGTCAAACCGTAATCCGGATCGAAAAAGTCAAAACACGGAAAATGTCCGGAATTACCAGATTAGGTTAGGAAGGAGTTTACGGAAGAGTTTCGGGTTGTAAAAACGAAAAAACAGTTGAAGTTGGACGAATCCCGGCTTTATAAAATAATTTTGGTAATTATTCAAAAAATAATTAATAAATCATAAATCATTATAAAATTATGTAACAATCCAAAAATTACCAGAAAAATATCACAATTATCTATATTTTATTCTGGACATATAAAGATTCAAATACTCAAATAATATCACATATAAACATCCAAAACATCAACTCCAATTACCAGATAATTCACTAAACTTCAAATAAAATCACATAAATAATTCCAAATAATAATAATAATATTTGAAAATATGGGCTATTACAATCTACCCCCCTTATAAGGATTCCGTCCTCGGAATCAGCAGAAGAAAGCACTAAGGATTTTCTAACCAACTTTCCAATCTTGCATAAGTAACTTATCTTAAAAACTCAAATAAATACTTTGATTCCTTGTATAATGTAATGATCACGGGAGCTCCACTCCGCACCACTGTTCAATCCACATCCTTTGACCAACTCCTCAATAAAATCACTTTTACTGATCGCGAGAAAAAAGAATAGAGAAAAGATAGAGAGAAGAAAAGAAAGAGAGATAGAGAGAGAAATAAAGAAACAGATTGACTTCGTTGCACATCATTGATATTTCAATCGCATTGCAATCCATTGTTACTATTGGTAAATCCACCACATAACCCTGCTTTGACTTGACCAGGATAACTCAGCTTAACTTGATTGGCATACCTTCGAATAGTTGAGATGAAAAAATCAAGAAATTTCAAAGAGAAGAGACAAAATCTGAATTGGTGAAAAAAGTATTGTTGAAATAAGAGAATAACTGAGAGATCGATATGATCAAATGAACTTGGTATTGCGTGTCCAAATTAAGACACTACTAAAGGTTGTTAACCTTCATGTACTCACAATACACACAAGTGATGGCGTCCCATCCAACTCCTATCACACAGACATGTATACCTTGTGTCCCCTATAGATAGGGTTATTCATCTCAGTCAAAATGAAAGAATATCAAAGGAATTCAAAATCAAATGAATAAAACTGAAAAGATTTCAAAGCAAATATTTCTGAAGGAAATGAAGTCCAGAGAATAAAAATTCTGGCACAAAATGAATAAACCGGTGTTGGGGAATATATCTTCTAACTGATATTTCTTTTTGAGAGAAGTCAAAAGAATTTATAGAGAGAAGGTATTTCCAAAGTCTTAATATTTATCTACAATTAAAACTCTTCTATTGACTCGCCATCTGATTCTATACACTTCTTCATGTTTTAAGAATATCGGTAATCTTCATCGTCGTTAGATCGTAGTCTCGGAAGATTCCACAATAGAAGTTTGCAGCTTCCCGGTGTTCCGTCCAGCTCAGCACAACCATCTCAAACGAATGCGCCTATCTTAACTTATTCGTTGGTACTATATCCAATAGTCCAACAGGAACTCGATATGAGCTCAAACATCCTCACATAGCTATACACACTCCTACACACTCTCGTTTCTAGTTTACTATAACCTCAGCTCTCATACCAACCTGTAACGCCCCCAAATCCGAGGTCAGAAGATTTGGTCGTCACTATGAAACCTAAATCCAAATTAACCTGTTTAATCAATAATTAAATGCCAGCGGAAGATATTTATTGAAAATGACCCCAACTAATCCAAGATCTTTTAAGGTTACAGTTCTAGAAACAAGAAATCCAAATTCCACAAATAATTTTCACTTTCTTTTAAAACTCTTTTCAACAAATTCCAAACTCAAAGCTAAACCCACTGGTATAACTTCGAAATGAAGTATACTAGGCCCAAATAAAATACACAACTATAATATAATATAATATAAGCAAATTTACATAATAAAACTTACACTAGTTCGTAAACCCTGGACCAACCACCTTCCAAAAGCTTCTTCTTTGCTTCCTCGAATTACGCGGCTAAAAAGCAAGCTAATCCTCACTGGAGGTTAAATTTAAAAATAGGCAAGTATGAGAGAAAGAAATGCTCAACAAGATCATTATAGCAAATATAGGGTCGTTTGATATAAACCAACATCTGCATTAGAGCAGAACATTTAAAATCATAATTGCTGAATCATAAAATTTTAGTTGAGGAACCCCAGAATTGGTTCCTTAATTGTGTTCAAAACCATTTTGATATTTTTAAGAAAAATGCTTCAGAAATTTTTTTAATCTTGACGAGAATAAAACTTGCAAAACAGTGTTTACGGAAATATTGTAAACCACAATAACATGAAACAACGATTATGGATTGAATCACAAACTTTACTTAAAATCGAACTCTTGAAATTAATACTTAGTTTGATCGTCATATCAAATTAGATATTAATAAGAACTTTGATGCTCACAACCTACTCGCGCTAAAATAGGGAAGTCAACATCAATCATCAGCATTAATACCACTTTTGATATTTTAACAACAACTTAATTATCAACATCAATCAGCAACCAAATTAAAACTGTATTCCACCTTTATTCAAAACCAAAACAGTTGATAAATCATTCCTTATATTATTATGAAAAGCAATATAATAATTTAGATTGGAATCCTCGGACGACGGTCTGTTGCCGCCGGTGATCAGCCGCGGAGCAACACCGGTATGCCTAAGCATATCCAACTAAACAAATGGGGCACCCAAGGCACATATTGGCCTATTGGTATTATATCCTGTATAATACCTCACCCTCCGCTGGACCGCCACCGCGGCCTCTTACGCAACCATCTAATCTTAAAACATTTTATTAAGAGGGGTCATAAAACTCGACACCCTTAAAAACTTTTATTCCCCCATTTACTTGGGCAGGAATACTCGCAAAACAAAACCCAAAACATTTATAAATTCAGTATTTTGATGAGTAAAATCACTTAGCTATTCTGAACATATAATAGCAGAAGAATACTTGCATAAACAAAATTATTTAATTCAGCGATATATAAAACATTGATTTATTCCAAACTGAATAGGGAAATCAATACTTGCATGATAAGATTTAAAATAAATATCACTTGAACAATAATTGATGATAGGGATACTTGCCTTTGGGATTTAGTAGTTAGTCACACTCGCAAAGACGCATCTATTCTAACATTCGGTCTCAAAACATCACTGCCTTTTACTTCGTTAAATCTTTGATCAGCTACTCATGCAGTGTTGCAACCCAATATTCCACACTAATTACCTCTAGTCTTCATCCATGCCATCTGGTCCTGATCATCTTGAAAGACTCGCATCTATAATTAAAATATAGAACTTTAATCGTCTAATCGATAATCATTCGACGAACTGCGCTTCAACAGCCTATCGTCTACCCATACGATAGCCCACACATAAATATAACAGACAAATACATGACTCTTGATCCAAATACACACATAATTCACATAGCACATAACTCTCGTATCACATAATTCATATCACATATTACTCGGTTCGTCAAAAGGGTCGACTCGGTACATTTAAAAATGAAATCAGGCCAAAAATATGATTGATCGATCAAAAATTGACTCAGAATGATTCGTAAAACAAGCGATATTTTGAAACAAAAGAATTTAGGTCTGGAAAGTATTTTTAATGAAAGCAAAATGTTTTTCTGAGTCTGGAGGGGTTCATTTCGTATTAAACGGACAAACGGTTTATTTATTATGAATTATTCAACATTTTTCGGAATAAAAACGGGTCTCTAAATCATTTTATAATTAAATAATAGGGCTCGAACACCCGAAAATAATTTTACAAAATTATCAAGCCTGGAAAATAATTTAAATTAATATTTTAAAACTCGAAACTATTTTTCAGAATTTTTAGATCAATTTTAAATAATTAAATCTAATCAAATAATCAAATAATTAATTAATAACTTATTAAATTAATTAATCAATTATTATTTAAATTAATTGACTAATTAAATAATTAATTATCAATTAAAATTAATTAATTAAATAATTTGGATTTATTTTTGAATTAAAATAAATTTTCAGAATTAAAATAATGATCTAAAAAATGAATTTTGTAAATAAGAAAAAGAATTTTCAATAGATTTTAAAACAAAAAAAATGCAAAAACAGGTTTTTATAACTAAACACCTGGGTCTGAATATTAAAACCGGGTTTTGATTAAAAAAAACGGGTCGGTAACCGGGTCGGGACGACCCGCCGGTTTCTGGGACGAACCCAGTTTTCGGTAGTCGTCGCCGGACTCCGACGACCTCTAAACATCAACAAAACAACTACCTCGTCCTCGTTTCTCAGCTGGGTTTCGTTCTATTTGAGGTCAGAAGCTCAGAAACAAAAACGACGACAACAGACAATGCCTAATGCATCGATTTCGAAGTCTAAAATACAAACAAGTTACATGTATCGACTGTAAAGGGAACGATCTACACCTATGAAACCTTCAATTCCACCCAGAATCAACGAAAATTAAATACCCAATTGAATCAAGAACATTCAACTATTAGAACCCTAATTTTATTTTTTCCAGAATCAAATCCATTTTTCTACATGATGCAAACCTCAAAATCTGACATATTATATACCAAAATGATCAGAAAATTATTCTCTACACTATTATGCCATCAAATCATATCAACAACATCAGGAACAAAAATTCATAATTTAATCCCTATTTAATTCGAATTAAAATAATTAAATCAGAAAAATACCTTGATTTCTGGACAAAAACTGATGATTGGTTCAGAAAGAGGATTTCGAGAGCTTCGTTTTGATATGCTGCATGCCCAAATCGGAGTTCGATAACGCCTTCGTTCGTACGATTGATTCTCAGGAACGTATCGGTTTTAGGGTTTCCTCTGTATTTATGGTATTTTTACTGGTTGCATATGAATAAACGAAATAAATGAAATAAGAAATAGGCTATTTATATTTATGGAATATTGGATCGTTCTGGATTGGTTTGGATCGTTAAATTAGTTGTTTAGCCGCTAAGTAACTACAAAATGATCCAAAATAGATTACTTCGCCGCTAAGTAACTATAAAAACGATACAATTTAATACAAGAATTGGATAATCATCAAAATCGGGCTTTTCATAAAACACCATATACGAAAACAATATAAAAATATTCCGTTTCTCGAGAATACGAGTTTTGTTGATTTATCGAAATGGTTATTGTACCGAAAATCTTGTGTCGGGCCGCACAAGGGTCAAACCGTAATCCGGATCGAAAAAGTCAAAACATGGAAAATGTCCGGAACTACCACATTAGGTTAGAAAGGAGTTTTCAGAAGAGTTTCGGGTTGTAAAAACGCAAAAACAGTTGAAGTTGGACGATTTCCGGCTTTATAAAATAATTTTGGTAATTATTCAGAAAATAATTAATAAATCATAAATCATTATAAAATCATGTAACAATCCAAAAATTACCAGAAAAATATCACAATTATCTATATTTTATTCTGGACATATAAAAATTCAAATACTCAAATAATATCACATATAAACATCCAAAACATCAACTCCAATTACCAGATAATTCACTAAAATTCACATAAAATCACATAAATAATTCCAAATAATAATAATAATATTTGAAAATATGGGATATTACAATCTACCCCCCTTCGTCCTCGGAATCAGCAGAAGAAAGCACTAAGGATTTTCTACCCAACTTTCAAATCTTGCATAAGTAACTTTTCTTAAAAATGTCAAATAAATACTTCGATTCCTTGTATAACATAATGATCACGGGAGCTTCACTCCGCACCACTGTTCCATCCACATCCTTTGACCAATTCCTCAATAAAATCACTTTTTCTGATCGCGAGAAAGAAGAGTAGAGAAAAGATAGAGAGAAGAAAAGAAAGAGAGATAGAGAGAGAAATAAAGAAACAGATTGACTTCGTTGCACATCATTGATATTCCAATCGCATTGCAATCCATTGTTACTCTTGGTAAATCCACCACATAACCCTGCTTTGACTTGACCAGGATAACTCAGCTTAACTTGATTGGCATACCTTCGAATAGTTGAGATGATAAAATCAAGAAATTTCAAAGAGAAGAGACAAAATATGAATTGGTGGAAAAAGTATTGTTGAAACAAGAGAATAACTGAGAGATCGATATGTTCAAATGAACTTGGTATTGCGTGTCCAAATTAAGACAATACTAAAGGTTGTTGACCTTCATGTATTCATAATACACACAAGTGATGGCGTCCCATCCAACTCCTATCACACAGACAGGTATACCTTGTGTCCCCTATAGATAGGGTTGTTCATCTCTGTCAGAATGAAAGAATATCAAAGGAATTTAAAATCAAATGAATAAAACTGAAAAGATTTCAAAGCTAATATTTTTGAGGGAAATGAAGTCCAGAGAATAAAAATTCTGGCACAAAATGAATAAACCGGTGTTAGGGAATATATCTTAACTGATATTTCTTTTTGACAGAAGTCAAAAGAATTTATAGAAAGAGAAGGTATTGCCAAAGTCTTAATATTTATCTTCAATTAAAACTCTTCTGTTGACTCGCCATCTGATTCTAGACACTTCTTCCAGTTTTAAGAATATCGATAATCTTCATCGTCGTCAGATCGTAGTCTCGAAAGATTCCAGAATAGAAGTTTGCAGCTTCCCGGTGTTCCATCCAGCTCAGCACAACCATCTCAAACGAATGCGCCTATCTTAACTTATTCGTTGGTACTATATCCAATAGTCCAACAAGAACTCGATATGAGCTCAAACGTCCTCACATAGCTATACACATTCCTACACACTCTCGTTTCTAGTTTACTATAACCTCAGCTCTGATACCAACCTGTAACGCCCCCAAATCCGGGGTCAGAGGATTTGGTCGTCACTATGAAACCTCAATCCAAATTAACCTGTTTAATCAATAATTAAATGAAAGTGAAAGATATTTATCAAAAATGACCCCAACTAATCCAAGATCTTTTAAGGTTACAGTTCTAGAAACAAGAAATCCAAATTGCACAAATAATTTTCGCTTTCTTTTAAAACTCTTTTCAACAAATTCCAAACTCAAAGCTAAACCCACTAGTATAACTTCGAAATTAAGTATACTAGGCCCAAATAAAATACACAACTATAATATAATATAATATAAGCAACTTTACACAATAAAACTTACACTAGTTCGTAAACCCTGGACCAACCACCTTCCAAAAGCTTCTTCTTTGCTTCCTCAAATTACGCGGCTAAAAAGCAAGCTAATCCTCACTGGAGGTTAAATTTAAAAACAGGCAAGTATGAGCGAAAGAAATGCTCAGCAAGATCATTATAGCGAGTATAGGGTTGTTTGATATAAACCGACATCTGCATTAGAGCAGAACAATTAAAATCATAATTGCTGAATCATAAAATTTTAGTTGAGGAACCCCAGAATTGGTTCCCTAATTGTGTTCAAAACCATTTTGATATTTTTTAGCAAAATGTTTCAGCAATACTTTGAATCTTGACGAGAATAAAACTTGCAAAACAATGTTTACGGAAATATCGTAAACCACAATAACATGAAACAACGATTATGGATTGAATCATAAACTTTACTTAAAACCAAACTCTTGAAATTAATACTTAGTTTGCTGTCATATCAAATTAGATATCAATACGAACTTTGATGCTCACAACCTACTCGCGCTAAAATAGGGAAGTCAACATCAATCATCAACATTAATACAACCTTTGACAATTAACAACAACTTAAATATCAACATCAATCTGCAACCGAATTAAAACTGTATTCCACCTTTATTCAAAACCAAAACAGTTGATAAATCATTCCTTATAAGATTATCAAAAGCAATATAATAATTTAGATTGGAATCCTAGGATGACGGTGTGTTGCCGCCGGTGATCAGCCACGGAGCAACACCGGTATGCTTAAGCATATCCAACTAAACAAATGGGGCACCCAAGGCACATATTGGCCTATTAGTATTATATCCTGTATAATACCTCACTCTCCGCTGGACCGCCACCGCGGCCTCTTACGCAACCATCCAATCTTAAAACGTTTTATTGAGAGGGGTCATAAAATTCGACACCCTTAAAAACTTTTATTCCCCCATTTACTTGGGCAGGAATACTCGCAAAACCAACTCATTTTTCTCAAAACCCAAAACATTTATAAATCCAGTATTTTGATAAGTAAAATCACTTAGCTATTCTGAACATATAATAGCAGAAGAATACTTGCATAAACAGAATTATTTAATTCAGCAATATGTAAAACATTTATCTATTCCGAATTGAATAGGGAAAGCAATACTTGCATGATAAGATTTAAAATAAATATCACTTGAACAATAAGTGATGATAGGGATACTTTCCTTTGGGATTCAGTAGTTAGTCACACTCACAAAGACGCATCTATTTTGACATTCGGTCTCAAAACATCACCGCCTTTTACTTCGCTAAATCTTTGATCAGCTACTCATGCAGTGCTGCAACCCAATATTCCATACTACTTAACTCTAGTCTTCATCCCTGCCATTTGGTCCTGATCGTCTTGAAAGACTCACATTTATAATTAAAATATAGACTTTAATTGTCTAATCGATAATCATTCGACGAACTGCGTTTCAACAGCCTATCGTCTACCCATACGATAGCCCACACATAAATATAACAGACAAACACAAGACTCTTGATCTATATACACACATAATTCACATATCACATAAGCACATAACACACGTATCACATAATTCAATTCACATATAACTCGGTTCGTCAAAAGGGTTGACTCGGTATATTTAAAACTAAAATCGGGCCAAAAATATGATTTATCGATCAAAAATCGACTCAGAATGATTCGTAAAATAAGAGACCTTTCTAAACAAAAGAATTTAGATCTCGAAAGTATTTTTAATGAAAGCGGAATGTTTTTCTGAGTCTGGAGGCGTTCGTTTCGTATTAAAAGGATGAACGGTTTATTTATTATGAATTATTGAACATTTTTCGGAATAAAACCGGGTCTCTATATCATTTTATATTTTAAATAATAGGGATCGAACACCCCAAAATAATTTTAAAAAATTATCGAGCCTGGAAAATAATTTAAAATAATATTTTAAAACTCGAAACTATTTTTTAGAATTTTTAAATCAATTTTAAATGATTAAATCTAATTAAATAATCAATTAAAATTAATTAAAAACTAATTAAATTAATTAATCAATTATTATTTAAATTAATTGACTAATTAAATAATTAATTATCAACTAAAACTAATTAACTAAATAATTTAGAATTATTTTTGAATTAAAATAAATTTTCAGAATTAAAATAATGATCTAAAAAATGAATTTTCTAAATAAGAAAAAGAATTTTAAATAGATTTTAGAACAAATAAAACAGCAAAAAGAGGTTTTTATAACTAAACACCCGGGCCTGAAGATTAAAACCGGGTTTTGATTAAAAAAACGGGTCTGTAACCGGGTCGGGACGACCCGCCGGTTTCTGAGACGAACCCAGTTTCCGGTGGCCGTCGCCGGACTCCGGCGACCTCTAATTATCAACAAAACAACTACCTTGTCCTCGTTTTAAGGTGGGTTTCGTTCTATTTGAACTTAGAAGCTCAGAAACAAAAATGACGACAACAGACGATGCATAACGCATCGATTCCAGCATTTTCACCATTAAAACCGGCGAGGTTCGAGCGGTTTCCGGCAACTCGAAATCGAAGGCTAAAATACAAACAAGTTACATGTATCGACTGTAAAGGGAACGATCTACACCTCTGAAACCTTCAATTCCACCCAGAATCAACGAAAATAAAATACCCAATTGAATCAAGAACATTCAACTATTAGAACCCTATTTTTATTTTTTTCAGAATCAAATCCATTTTCCTACAGGATGCAAACCTCAAAATCTGACATATTATATACCAAAATGATCAAAAAAGTATTCTCTACACTATTATGCCATCAAATCATATCAACAACATCAAGAACAAAAATTCATAATTTAATCCCTATTTAATTCGAATTAAAATAATTAAATCAGAAAAATACCTTGATTTCTGGACAAAAACTGATGATTGGTTCAGAAAGAGGATTTCGAGAGCTTCGTTTTGATATGCTGCATGCCCAAATCGGAGTTCGATAACGCCTTCGTTCGTACGATTGATTCTCAGAAACGTATCGGTTTTAGGGTTTCCTCTGTATTTACGGTATTTTTACTGGCTGCATATGAATAAACGGAATAAATGAAATAAGAAATAGGCTATTTATATTTATGGAATATTGGATCGTTCTGGATTGGTTTGGATCGTTAAATTAGTTGCTTAGCCGCTAAGTAACTACAAAATGATCCAAAAATAGATTACTTAGCCGCTAAGTAACTATAGAAACGATACAATTTAATACCAGAATTGGATAATCATAAAAAACGGGCTTTTCATAAAACACCATATACGAAAACAATATAAAAATATCTCGTTTCTCGAGAATACGGGTTTTGTTGATTTACTGAAATGGTTATCGTACCGAAAATCTTGCGCCGGGCCGCGCACGGGTCAAACTGTAATCCGGATCGAAAAAGTCAAAATACGGAAAATGTCTGGAATTACCAGATTAGGTTAGGAAGGAGTTTTCGGAAGAGTTTCAGGTTGTAAAAACGCAAAAATAGTTGAAGTTTGACGATTCCCTGCTTTATAAAATAATTTTGGTAATTATTCAGAAAATAATTAATAAATCATAAATCATTATAAAATCATGTAACAATCCAAAAATCATGTAATAATTATCTATATTTTATTCTGGACATATAAAAATTCAAATACTCAAATAATATCACATATAAACATCCAAAACATCAACTCCAATTACCAGATAATTCACTAAAATTCACATAAAATCACATAAATAATTCCAAATAATAATAATAATTCCATATAATAATAATTATAATCACATAAACTCACGCGTTGATAAACTGTTACCCAGCCTCTTACACCTTAATAGACCGTACCCCGACCTGTCGCTTATACCGACTCATTTAGATGGACTTACTTCCCGAATGTTGGGCAAGTAATCAAAAACTCTTTTATCAATCAGCAACCTCGTTGCGAATATAAAAACATATGACGGATCCAGATCCCTCGGATTTTTTTAGCAAGTATTCAAGTCCCCTTCGAAAGGATGATCTTAAATTTGAAAAAAAAGTTTTGGGATCTGCTCTATCCTTTAAAATCATTTTGAAGACTCGAAATTATTTTTGAAAGCGTTTGGAATAAGGATGATTTGATAGAATAAATCAATTCCAAGATAATCAAATAATATCTGAATATTATGCTATAAATAATATTCCAATAACGAATAGTTTTTATCAAAGAAAATTAAGTAAAAGTTTTGAAACTAACTTTCTGAAAATATTTAAGGCAAGAATAATTGACGATATCGATCATTTCTCGAATACTTGGCGAATAACGAAACATCATTCTTTAAGAAAATAATGAATATTATTTAATAAAATAAACGGAGTCATAAGTCCTCGAATGAATATTTAAACCAACATTTACTTATAATTTAAAACTATCAAATAAACATTATTCAATTATTAGTTTTGAAAACTATATATATAAAATATACTCGGTAACATCACCTGCCGGTTTAGAAAAATGTTAACCTTTGGTTCCCCTATACTAAGGGTATACACAAATAATGCCTATCTCTAGTATAGGTATTATGTAGTTTATAACAATTAAATCAACAATGAGATAGCAAGATTATGAAATAGGCATGCATATATATATATATATATATATATATATATATCATATAAACATGCTCCAATATATAGGAAGATTCGCTAATAACAATCATGCACTTATCACAAGATAATGCATATACATATAGACATCACAACAACAGTTATACGGGTAGAAAACTTGCTTGACTGTTCCGAGGTAGACTTAAGATTAGAGTCGGTTCGGTAACCTATGAACAACAACATAAGCCGGAATTAAACCACAGTCGCTTAAGAAACTATACTTTATCCACTTAGACCCTAACGCTCGCTTTTGCGCTTAACGATTTTCATTTGTCGCTCGAGTACCCTCGACTCCACCATTTTTATAAAATGAACCATTAAACATTTTAAGGCGACTCTTTCCTGGGTACTTTACCAACTGCCTAATCCACCTTACATAATTGTTTTGTACTCCAGTTATCTTTTAAGGGCCTTAAACAAGGTTTCAAAGTTAAGGGAGGGGTAAAGGTTCATTCACGAAATGCCGAAACTTAAAATTGTAGTTTCCCCTAAACTGTACATCGGATCTAGCGATCCACATATCAAACAAAGCTCGTAACATGAACTATATAAAAATGGAAATGGTCAGATTCTTACATTGAGTTTTCGGGTAAAAATCCTATGTGCAAAGTCAGTCTTCCTAATTTGGGCATTACGACGGCTATGTTTACGCGATTTCCTAATTTCTTACCAATCCAATTATCTACCAAACTTCACCAAATCACCATCCAACAATTACAACACCAAATCTAACTTATTACTACTAATCAAGCCAAGATCCAACCAAATAAACCACTCATTCAATTACTAATCATAGATCCATTCATAATCAACTTTAAACCACCAAAACTAACTAATACACATGGATTCTAGTTATACAAACATGGATCTAACTTATACAAACATGGATATAACTTTAATTTCACCAAATCATCCAAAACATCATTAACAATCAAAGTAAAAGCTTGGGTTTGAGAGATTATACCTTCCTTGGAGTGAACTAAGTTGCTAGGGAGCCTTATTACCTTGATCTATCCTTAAACAAACTTGGATCTCACAAACAATCAAGAAACCATAAAGTTAGTTTCTTAAAGATAATATTCATCAAGAACTTGGATGAATTAATTAGCTTAGTAAACCTTGGATTCTAGAGCTCAAAATCATACCATAACTAAGTTTAGAAATATAGAATCCATGGAAACAAACCTCTTAATTTTTGAAGGTGTGGAGCTTGGACTTTGAAAATCATATTCTTGTTTTTTCATGAAAAAGTCGAATCTAAACAATGGGGAGAGAATAAGATGAAGTGGTTTGGTGTTTGTGAATAATTTTACTTGGTTGTTATTCAATTTTGCTAAAAATATCTTGGTTAACTTAACCTTAGTTAATCAATGGTTAAAATACATGGTGCACAATCAATCTGGTAAAATATCTTGCTAACCGTGCTTGCATCATCGTGCTTACTTCATTCCCTTGCCACTTTTCAACTCCCTATGGCTTGATGATGTCATAATCTTTGGCTTCTTGTACAAGCTTGTCTCTTGGTCGCTTATTTGTTGTACGGTTCGCTTAACTCTCGTTCTCGTTAATAGTTTGAGGGATCATATACGGGATCTTGTTACTTGGGCTTCCATAAACTTTTCTTAATATTTTATACTCCTTAAATGATCCTCTCTTATAATCCTTGAATTTAAATCCTTTTAATAATGTTACCTTATACTCAATTCTTTCGGTATCTGGTGGATTTTCGGGAAAAATAAGAGCGTCCGAATTCGAATTCTGACAACCTTTATATACACTTATATACTTTATGGAATACTAATACGATCTCGTAATTTCCTTAACAGTGCTCCTATATAGCGTGGTTTGATAATTTCACTCAATCAACAAAATCAGCAAAAGTTACTATTCATCAGGGTTTCAAAAATTCCAAAAATTGGGGTTATTACAAATGAAGTTAGCAGAAAAGGTTCAAAAGAAACCAGATGGTCTTATAGTGTTGGATGATACTTCATTAATTCTCGATATATATACCTATATATATATCATACACTCCTTGAAAACCTCTGTTATGAAAAGTATAAACAGAGTTGTAATACCCAATAAATTTGGAAAGAAGAAAACTTTGGCATAAACCCGATATCTTGCTGATCAGGAAAATATACCAATTAAGTAACCTTTCCTACTAGTAGATGGATAAATTCCTCACCAGTCATCACCCTGGCCGCATTAGGACCTTGCGCTAGACCGTTACCAGACCACTCACGCATTGATGGACTGTCATCCATCCTCTTACACCTTGATAGACTGTACCCCGACCTGTCGCTTATGCCGACTCATTTAGATGGACTTACTTCCCGAATATTGGGCAAGTAATCAAAAACTCTTTTATCAATCAGCAACCTCGTTACGAATATAAAAACATATCACGGAGCCAGATCCCTCAGATTTTTTAGCGAGTATTCAAGTCCTATTCGAAAGGATGATCTTAAATTTGAAAACAAGTTTTGGGATCTGCTCTAGCCTTTAAAATCATTTTGAAGACTCAAAAATATTTTTGAAAGCGTTTGGAATAAGGATGATTTGATAGTATAAATCAATTCCAAGATAATCAAATAATATCTGAATATTATGCTATAAATAATATTCCAATAACGAAGAGCTTTTATCAAAGCAAATGAAGTAAAAGTTTTGAAAATAACATTCTGATAATATTTATGGAAAGAATGATTGACGATATCAATCATTTCTCGAATACTTGGCGAATAACGAAACATTATTCTTTAAGAAAATAATGAATATTATTTAATAAAATAAACGAAGTCATAAGTCCTCGAATGAATATTTAAACTAATATTGACTTATAATTTAAAACAATCGAATAAACATTATTCGATTAATAGTTTTGAAAACTATATATATATATATATAATATACTCGGGAACATCGCCTCCCGGTTTAGAAAATTTTTAACCTTTGGGTCTCCTATACTCAGGGTATACGCAAATAATGTCTATCTCAAGCATAGGTATTATGCAGTTTATAATAATTAAATCAACAATGAGATAGCAAGATTACGAAACAGGCATGCATATATATATATTATATCAACATGCTCCAACATATCGCAAGATTTGCTAATAACAATCATGCACGTATCACAAGATAATGCATATACATATAGACATCACAACAACAGTTATACGGGCAGAAAACTTGCCTGATTATTCCAGGGTAGACTTAAGCTTAGAGTGGGTCCGTTAACCTATGAACAACAACATAAGGTGGAATTAAACCACAGTCTCTTAAGAAACTATACTTTATCCACTTAGACCTTAACGCTCGCTTTTGTGCTTAACGATTTTCATTAGTCACTCGAGTTCCCTTGACTCCACCATTTTTATAAAATGAACTATTAAATGTTTTAAGGCGACTCTTTTATGAGTACTTTACCAACTTCCTAATAAACCTTACATAATTGTTTTGTACTCCAATTAGTCTTTTAAGGGCCTTAAAGAAGGTTTCAAAGTTAAGCGAAGGGTAAAGGTTCGTTCACGAAACGTCGAAACTTAAAATTGTCGTTTCTCCTAAACCGTACATTGGATCTAGTGATCCACATATGAAAATGAAGCTCGTAACATGAACTATATAAAATTGGAAATGGTCAGATTCTTGCAGTGAGTTTTTGGGTAAAAATGCTATGTGCAAAGTCAGTGTTCCTAATTTTGGCATTACGACGACAATGTTTACGCGATTTCCAAATTTCTTACCAATCCAATTATCTACCAAATTTCACCAGATCACCATCCAACCATCACAACACCAAATATAACTTATAACTACTAATCAAGTCAAGTTCCAACCAAATAAACCACTCATTCAATTACTAATCATAGATCCATTCATAATCATCTTTAAACCACCAAAACTAACTAATACACATGGATCTTAGTTTTACAAACATGGATCTAACTTATACAAACATGGATATAAATTTAATTTCACCAAATCATCCAAAAAATCATTAACAATCAAATTCAAAGCTTGGGTTTGAGAGATTATACCTTCCTTGGAGTGAACTAAGTTGCTAGGGAGCCTTATGACCTTGATCTATCCTTAAACAAGCTTGGATCTCACAAAAAATCAAGAAAACATAAAGTTAGTTTCTTGAAGATACTATTCATCAAGAACTTGGATGAATTGATTAGATTAGTAAACCTTGGAATCTAGAGCTCAAAATCATACCATAACTAAGTTTAGAAATATAGAATCCATGGAAACAAACCTTTTAATTTTTGAAGGTGTGGAGCTTGGACTTTGAAAATCATATTGTTGTATTTTTATGAAAAAGTAGAACCTAAAGAATGGGGATAGAAGAAGATGAAGTGGTTTGGTGTTTGTGAATGATTTTACTTCATTTTTATTTAATTTTGCTAAAAATATCTTGCTTAACTTATCCTTAGTTAATCAATGGTTAAAATACTTGGTCTATAATCAATCTTGCAAAATATCTTGCTAACCATGCTTGCATCATCATGATTACTTCATTCCCTTGCCACTTGTCAACTCTCTATGGCTTGATGATGTCATAATCCCTGGCTTCTTGTACAAGCTTGTCTCTTGGTCGCTTATTTGTTTTACGGTTCTCTTAACTCTCATTCTCGTTAATCGTTTGAGGGATCATATACGTGATCTTGCTACTTGGGCTTCCATAAAACTTTCTTAATATTTTATACTCCTTAAAAGATCCTCTCTTATAATCCTTGAATTTAAATCCTTTTAATAATGTTACCTTATACTCAATTCATTCGGTGTCTGGTGGATTTTCGGGAAAAATACGAGTGTCCTAATTCGAATTCTGACAACCTTTGCATATACTTATTTACTTTATGGAATACTAATACAATCTCAGAATTTCCATAACAGTGCTCCTATATAGTGTGGTCTAATAATTTTACTCAATTAGCAAAATCAGCAAAAGTTACTATTCATCAGGGTTTCAAAAATTCCAAAAATTAGGGTTATTACAAATGAAGTTAGCAGAAAAGGTTCAAAAGAAACCAGATGGTCTTATAGTGTTGGATGATATTGCTCTGGATAAGAAATCTAGAAATCTTGCCAAATCATTGTCAAATCCTAACAGATCTCAAGCAATTCTTGAAAAGATAGTGACAATTCCTGATTAGAGAATTACTACATCTCACACAGCGAAGATAGTTGAAATTGTTAAAGAAGTTGGTCTACAGAAGTCTATCAAGAGAAAGGAACAGACTTCAACAGTTTCTCAAAGCAAAAAGACCAAACTTCAATCACCGTAGAAGGGGTACAGTTAACAAGAATCATCTTCTCAAAGTGAAGATGCACCTTTTAATGCCCCAATTACACAAGAACCACCTGATCAAAGTGTAGGTGCAAGCATAACATCACATCTGACTATTCCTGACATTGCTCAAGGAAGTAAAAGTTTTGTGGTTGATGACATTCTGAAGACAGTACAAGATAGGGAAGCTCATCAAGAGCATTTTTGCTGGATTGGATGTTTTTGTCAATGATCCTATCTTTGAGGGAAGCACACAAGAACCTTCAGTTCAAAGGGTTAAAGAAGCTTCTACACCTCAAGTCACACAAGAACCAACAGTTCAAAATACTGTTGCAGACTTAGTATCAAATTTTATTGTGGGGTCAATTCCTTACAAGTAGCACATTCCTGATACAAGGACAATTCCTGATGAAGCTGTTCCTGATTCTACAGATGTACTGATCACTTCTCAAGATAAGCTTGAAGCAATCTTGGTACAACCACTCAAGGCTATACCAATGGTTGATATTCCTCAATGTACAAATCCTTAAACTCTATTTTATCTACTGATATGACTATGATTAGACCTTTACAAAGGAATAACTCTAGTCATATGATCATAAACAACTCTTCTTAGCCACCTTTTATTTCTGTAGGACAAAATTCTATGAGCTTTTCATATGAGACTGAGAGAAAAGATTTAGTGAAAAACAAAATTAAAGAGAGGCATGATCCTTACCTGGAAAAAGGAGAGGTAGATGAGAGTCAGGATTTAGTTAATCCTTGTGAGGAAGCTCTGAATATTAAAAGTCATGAGATGAGTGGTGTGAGAAGTGATGAGATCATTTTAAAAGAACAGTAGATTTAGGTACTCATGGTTCTTTTCTTACAGGATCTACACAGGTAACTAAGCCTTCTAAGTAAAATCTTGATTTAAAGCTCAATGGCATAGTTTCTTATTCTGATGTTGATTCTGATATTCCTGAGAATTCATCTGGTGATCAAGATGATTCTGATGACTCTGATGATGATAATCCTGATGATGTTGTTTTGAAAGATGGTATTAAAGCATCTAAATTCTCTACTTTTGGTTCATCATCTAGTCATGCTGATGTTCTACAACCTCATAGGGCTTACGAATGGAATCATTCTTGGAGATTACCCAGTGAAAAGATATCTATTGAATCTGCTCAGACTTTAGCTGATCATGTTGTTTAATTAGTTTTACATACTGATATGAAAGCATCTATCAAATCCACAATAGTTTTAGTCAAAGGATTACATTCTTCTGTCTCTGAACTCAAAGAAATACTACTAAAATCATAGAAGAGTTTGATGATCTTTCTATGACTATTAAAGGTACAAACAAACAAAGTGGTTTGCTAAAGATAATGTTTAGCTTAGAAGCAAAACAAGATCGTAAGTCTGAAAAGCTAATAGCTTTGGAGGCTGGTCAGAATGCTACAAATTCGAAGTTGAATGTTATTTTCTCTCTTTTACATAGTCTAGATGCCAAAAAGAGGGAGATAGTATCAAAGATAAAATGTCAACCTGAATCATTTTTGAGGAGAAATACCAATTCTGATGATGATGGTGATGAACAAGAAAAGTAGACCTCTGATGTTGTGAAATTTGATGCTGTGAAAGTTCAAAATGGAACTGTAATTCTAAGTCAAAAGAATACAAAATTAACTCAAGTCTCTAAGGATGGATCACATGGATCTAACATGGAAGCTGCTCTTGTTACTCCTTGTTCAATTCCTGATGACAAAGTTATAAGTTCTGATTCTTTTCCTGACAATGAAAGAGTGATAATGATTCTTGATTCTGTGAAGACTGAAGAATAAGAAATTTTATTTCGAATGGACTTATAGATTCTCTCTGCTTATGTTAAATCTGTTATTGCTGAAAACTTCAAGGAAGAAGAGATGATTTTTGACCGAGAAGAAAGGGCACAGGAAATAAAAATCAGAATAGCTGTTGAAAAAGCAAATCAAGAGTACAAGAATATGCTTAAAAGATTTGAGAGGAATAGATGGAAGAGTATTGATATGAAGATGTTGCAGAAAAGAGCAGAAAGGAAAGCTCAAGTATTTTTAAAGATCAAGAACAAATACAAATGGAGAAAAATTGATGACCTTAATTGTAATGATAAATTGAGTTTTACTACTTGAGGAATAAGGATGGATGGTTTACTTTCTTCTAATACCATGGGAGATAAGAAGTCTTGGTTAATATAAGCTAAGAATCTTAAGTTGATTGAACCATTCACAAGAGCTGGAATAGGACATCATGAAGCTAAACTTGTCAACTTAAACTTGTTGAACTTCACACTTGCTGATAGTCGTGGTCAGGAAATAACTGCTGATCATCTGGATAGACTTGAAGTTGTGAAGATTATTCTTGACAAACATGATGATTCTGAATCTAAACAGAAGATCTTACTCTTATTGCAAAATGAACAAGTTCAAGTTCTTTCACTTGATGAACTGATGATCATGTCTAGAGAGGAATTGAAGTACATTCACTATTTTCTAGAGTTGAAGATGGAACTTCTAGGTTATGGTTAAACATGATTCTTGCCAATATCAGTAGAAGGATACTGGATGATGGTCTATATTATTTTAGATCATATGTTCCTAGATGCATAAATTTTAGAGGGAAATAATTCAACATGAAGAAAGGTGAATCTGTCATTGAAAATGTTCTTACTCAGAGACATATAACTATGAATCATGAGGGAAGAAAAACTTGCTATGTTTCACTGGAAGACATGATGACAGAAAGAGCTCAAATCAGAAATTTGAGAGCTGCTATCTATCAATTATCTGACAAAATAGAGTATGAGAAGAATTTGAAGATCAAGTTCGAAGATATTCTGTTGAAAAAGATTGATGACAGAGTTAAAGATTTTGTTCAGAGATATTGCAGAATTTATCAAGAATTATGAAGATCAAAGTCTGAAACAAAGTAAGCTTTACACTACTTATTTTATCTATCTGGTTTTTGGAACTAGACAATTTTATTAGAATTCATGCTTATTCTGCAAAGCATAAATTGGGGGAGATTGTTGAGAATTGGCTAAGTCGAAGATCAGGATCTGTCTAACAATCAGGATATGATTAACAGCTATAATATGATTATCCATTGAAAGCTTTGTTATCTTCCGTTGACGATCGTTAGTCATCCGTTGATATATACAAATGATTATCCGTTGAACCTATAGCATATATCCCTTGATCAAGGATATCTATTGAGAATGACTTGGATGATAAGTCAAGATTGCAAGATAAATTAAAAGGTGCTGATTTATAGGATCATAGTTGATTTAGATATGTAAAGTGTTAAATTATATTGTAACATATCTTGTAATTGATAGAGGACTGATTTGTAGTTGTATAGTATATAAACACAGAATAGGTTATCACAATATGTGGTGAGCAAAACTCGAGTATTCGTATAACCTAGAAGCTCTTAAGAATATTATTCTTGAGAGAGTTTTGTAACAGTTTATCAAAGATCAATAAAAACTGTTATTTGATTTATCTGTTCTTACTTTACTTTCATAATACATCGATTTGTTTAGTAATTGTATCCAACCCCCTTAAACAATTACTTTACTGGGAACCAACCATCCATAAAGAAGAGAACCTCCCAAGCTACCAGAAAAGGTTCAAATCTTTACCCAAACATTTTTAAAGGTTTAAGTTTCAAGAAAAGTATGAATCTTGGTTATAAACATAGTTTTGATGGTTGTTATGTTGATTTCTTTAATGTTAGTTAGTTAGATTCTAAGGTTGATATAATGGCCTCAATAACATGATGTTCTTAAGAGGATTAAGTATTAAGATAATGATATGATGATTGTTGGTTAGTGATTAGTAGTTTAGAATGAAAACGAAACTCAAATCATAAGCATAACGTCGATTAAATGTTCGAATCATAACATTATGTTTTCTTCAAAAATACATCATGTTTAAACTATGACTTCTTTAAAATTAAAATTTTAAAATGATAGAGCTTTTTGTAAGTATCATTTGGGCACTTGAATCACTTGATTTTGATTTACGGTTCAAAAGTTAGGCCTGTTTAAGTGAAAACAATTTAAGAGATAAAAACTGCTACGAATTACGAACTTTGGAAGTATAAATGATCGACTTAAAGTATTCAAAAATTATGAAATTTTTACAGAGAGTAATAAAAGGAGTATACTAATTGCCATAAAAATGTTAAGTGTATGGATTTTTCAATTTTATAAAAATGTCGAAGTCGATATCGCGCGAGTAGGAATCCTTAAGAATCGTGAGTGGAACCGGGTGACAAAAGTAAAAGAGATTTAAGGACATAAAGGATAATGAAAAGAATATAAAGTTAACGAGTACTAGTACTTTACTAAGATGACAAGAGTAAAGCGAGTCCTGTAAATTGATTATATGTATTGCGTATTTACCAAGTGACGATAAATACGATTAGAATCTAACTGAACAATAATGTTCTTGACTTTAGATTTTAGGACGAACTCTAGAGCGCCCTCCACCTGGAAACACCCAAGCAAGTTTACGAACCCGACTCCATATATTATTGTATTGTGAAGATTTTTTTACTTTCTTTCGTAGAAATGCCATGTTTGTCATGATAGTAAAATATGAGTTTTTACGTATCGATAATGATTGAGTTTACGATGCATATATCGTAGATTATATTTACGCTATTGAAAAATGCGATGTATAAGTTATAAGGCCAAGGGTCGGTCAGCTTTTATAAATTATAAACCCGGGAATCATCCCGGAGATGGTTTGGACGATTAAAAATCTGTAGCTATTTTATTCCAAGGGACAGGATGTCCTCTTGCAAAATATTAGATTACCTCGAATTTATTTAAAACGATTTCCAAAGATCGTATTCCCTCGACCTTATTTAATTACTCGAACAATGAATATTATTTCAGATATTCATTTAAATAGGAGAAGTATTCTCCAAAGTTTATTTTAATTTAAATTTAATTATTCAATATTATTATAACTCAATTTAAAGTCTTAAACATAAGTTAGTTGAGGAATATTATTTCAAATATTCTTTTAAAATAGAATTATTCGAGGTATAATTATTTAATTATTAAATATTTATTAAATGATTAATGTAATTTAAAAGTCAAAAGATGTACTTTTTAAAATATTTTTAGAACTCCAGAAAATCAGTTTAATAATTTTAGATCATGGAAGAATATTATCTCGACGTATTTTAAATATTTCAACTATAGTGTCAAAAGAAACCACCCCTTAAATACTTATCTGTTAACAACAATCAACTCACATTATCTCAGTACTTCCTCCGAAAATTCTCGGAAGTACATATATACATATATGAGATGAGTTGTGTCTATCAACAAGCAAAACGTTTGAGGAACTTCGATATAATTCAAGTTTTATATTTATGATAAGATTCTTTAAAAGGATAATGAAGGATAGACTCTAGTAGTTTGTGTACTGGAGCGACCACTGGTGTGCCGTGTTTAACATATGAAGTATGTGGAAAGCCTGGATGTATGGGCCACACATAATATGCCCGAATGCGGAGAGGGTGTCAACTGGATGTATGAGAGTCATCCTTCTACATGTAGAGAACAATAAATATTTACCGTTAAATGACTGATCATCGTATTTCGGGGGCTCCAGAAATGTCCTATTCTTCCAATTTAAATTGAGATGTGATACCGTAACCTAAGCCTAGGTGTTGGGTTTACCATTAAGGTATTTGCAAACTAATAAGTGAGTCAAAGAATTGTTTTGAAAAGAGGTGTGTATCTTCAAGAAAAATTACTTTAAACAAACATATATCCATATACTGAATCAGATATAAATTCCTTGTATAGTCTTTTTATACTGTAAATTACTATATTGGGCATTATAGCTCACACTTGTTTTCTTAAAATGACACAATACAACAGTGAACCAAGATGCCGGTCAGAAAGCTCACATCCCGGAAGGGAGTAGAAAATGGCCAGCCTTTCCGTAGATTGTTTGGTACAGTGCCACAGGTAGACCATATCAGTTGGATTGGGTTTCAATTATTTTTAGTCCGTCTTATATATAAGTATTACTTATGTAAGGTAGTATTAAAGAAACATATATTCGGCCGTCGGTCTGACCTTAAATAATGGTTACACCTGTTGTAAGACTTAATTACTTTTGATTTGTAATAACTATCACTTTGCGGATTTAATAACTCTAGAAATGCATTGTTCATTTCCAAGACAATAACCTGTAAGTGTGTGTTTGTTGATAAGTGTGGGGTTGTAGATGTGTGAGTATATATATATATATATATTGTGAAAGATAAGTGCTTAAACAGGTTACAAGATGGCGTGGCCTCCTAAATCCCTGACCCCGGATTTGAGGCATCACAGAAATGGTATCAGAGCCTTAGGTTATCAAAACTTGGAAATGATAGGAGATAAAATACGTAGACATAAGAATAATAATAATCAATTAGAACTCAAATCTAGTTTGTTATCAAAATGCATGGTGTAGCCTTGACAGTTTTACCCTCAAGGGAATCCCGACTCTAAGTTAGTAACACCTTGCCTATTGTGTCAGGTACCAGTGGAGCCTATGGAGGAGGTTGACCCTGTTGAGGACCTTATGCCATTTGAGTGCGACCCTACTCCTGAGTCGGAGGACCCCTTATTGATGACTCAGAGGATGACCCTACCGAGGATCCACCGGAGAATGAGACTTACTTCCCTACCCCTATAGCAGGTGATGTCGAGGAGTCCCATGACGATGGCGTCGATTGGACAGATATAGAGATTTACCCTCTCCCAACTGTTCGCCCTCCCACCCCTCACCCAGGGATAATGAGCCCTTTACCCTCCGCCAATGAGGATGATGAGATGGAGGCACAAACTTACGAGATCCATGACATATCATCCACCGACCTAGACTTGCCTCGGCTAGCCCAGCGACCGTGCATGTAGCAGTTCATGACTGGATTGTAGCTCAGCGGAATGCTAAAATTACTGCGGCATCTACCCACATTGTTGAGCTGTGTCAGGCATTATCCGTCGAGAGAGTTACTAGACTTGGGTACCCCGGGTACTTTAGGGATGCTCCCTGGCCTTAGCTCGCCGAGAGATTTACGGGATTGAGATCATACTCGGGTGCCAATGAGGATGACTACGTTAGGAGGATACATTCCGCTAGTCGATGCTGAGTTGATGCTGGCTGGAACGATGGGAAAGGTCCGAGACCTCACGTGTCGTGACACAGATTGAGGAGTGCAATAGATGTATATGGACCTTGTAAGGAATGGGTGACTTGTCACCAATTTTGTTAGGATAGCTGATAGTAGATAGCATTCCTAGCCATCCAGGGTGCCCGGTTCATGTATTTGATATTAAGTATTCAAGAATTACGTATTTGGTAATTTGTATTCAGGACGTATGTATTTTACCCCAAGAAATAGTCTGGGAGACCTTGTTATATATTATCTATCAGTTGCCAAGAAATTGTTTTACTTTATTACCCCCTCGATAAAAGCATGCCAAATTTTTAAATGCATGCGTACGTAGAAATGAATTAATCAAAATATAAATATATGTTACTGTAGTAACACCATTTCATTATTAGAATGATGCCACCCTATAGAAGAGGAACTAGTGCTCAGCCCGCAGAATCTGTTAATCAGAGGGAGGACGAACCTGACGATGTTGTAAATGATGAAAGCAAAGAAGACTTAGACTTTAATGAATTCGGTGAAGAAGAATATAGGGAAGAAGAGGCTGAGGATAACACCAAGGGGTAAACCCCATGAATGAATTTATGGACCTTTTAAGGGAAAATCTGAACCAACAACCCCTTCCACCAACGCCACATGCTACTCAATAAGCTGATGTTACCTCCTTCAGGGCGTTTAAGTCCCTCAAACCCCCGGAATTTCTAGAATCTTCCGACCCCGTGGAGGCACGGGCCCAACTTAAGGAGATAGAGAATTCTTTTGAGATACTAGGTGTTGAAGAGCGATACAAGACCATCTTCTCCTCCTACATGCTGAAGGGGTAAGCTAACTATTGGTGGGATTCCAAGCGTAACCTCGGGACTGATGTTGTGATCTCATGGGATAGATTCACGCAGTTGTTCTTAGAAAAGTATTTCTCTAGGTTTATGGAGACTTAGATGGAGATCAAGTTTCTAGAATTGAAGCAAGATAAAATAATAGTGGCGGAGTACGAGGCCAAGTTTACTGAGTTGTCATGGTTTGTACCGGAATTCGTGAATACGTAAGAGAAGAAGGCGCGAAGATTTCAGCTTGGTCTGGAATAATGGATTCAGAACCGAGTGGTAATGTTAGAGCTGACAGATTATGCCACCCTAGTGCAGAAGGCCTCGATTATTGAAGCAGACAGTGAGCAGAGTTTGAAAGAGAAGTAAAGTAAGAAAAGGAAGATAAAGAGTCAAGGAGGA
This sequence comes from Apium graveolens, assembly GCF_009905375.1. NCBI lineage: Eukaryota > Viridiplantae > Streptophyta > Magnoliopsida > Apiales > Apiaceae > Apium > Apium graveolens. Next base: position 45,560,368 of record NC_133650.1, on the reverse strand, counting down.
AGAGGAACCGGGAATAGGAGCCTTTCGAGAAAGTTTTTCAGGGGAATGGTGTACCAACCTGCGAGAGGCCCCGGGTTTAGAAGGCCCCAAATGAGAGTGTAAGCCAGGGCAGCGGACAATCTAGAGCACCATTTCACAGTCAACCCCGCACCCTTATACCAGATTTTTGAACATGCAGGAAGAGACACCTCAGAGTGTGTGTCCAGGAAAGAGCCCCTCTGAAGTGCTTCAAATGCAACCAATTAGGACACCTTTCCTGAAGTTGCCCGCAACCAGAAATGACATATTTCCAGCATGGAAAGATAGGGCACGTAAGGAAGGATTTCCCCACAATAAGGACTCGGCCTCAGGGATGAGCAGAGCTGCTTTCAATCGGCCCCACTGCTAGGACTTTCAACATGACCATCCAGGATGCAGTTCGGAGCACCGATGTGATAGCTTGTACCCTTCTGTTAAATTCTGAATGTTCAAATGTCTTATTTGATTCCAAGTGATCATGTCATTTATATCTCAAAATTTTGCTAAAATAAATCTTAATGTTGTACCTTTACGTGAGGTATTATAAGTAGAGATAGAGAGCCGAGAGATCATTCTTGTTAATCAAATATATCCTAGATGTGAATTGAAACTAGAAGGGAAAGTCTTTGAGTTTGACTTAATCCCATCTACATTAGGAGAATTCGTTGTGATCCTAGGAATGGATTGGTTATCCCGTAACGGAGCGCAAATAGATTGTGAGAAAAAGAAAATAAAAATAAGAGTGCAAGAGGGAAATGAGATAGTGTTTAAAGGTCAATAACAGACCCTGAAATTTCTAACCAGGGTCCAGACCAAGAGGTTGTTAAAGAAAGGTAATAAGGCCTATTTGGCCTATGTAATGGACACTAAAAAGGAAGTCCCTGACATACATGACATACCTGTAGTGAATGAATGCGGGGATGTTTTTCTGAAGGACTTTCGAAGGTTGCCACCCGACAGAGAGAAATATTATTCTATAGAATTAGCACCAAGAATGGCACCAGTATCTAAGGCCCCATATAGACTAGCCCTAGTCGAGATGAAGGAACTAGCTTCTCAACTACAAGAATTGTTAGACAACAGGATGATAATATCAAGTGTGTTACTATGGGGTGCACCAGTGCTATTTGTAATGAAGAAGGATGGTAGAATTAGGCTATGCATAGACTATCGAGAGTTGAACAAATTGACCATCAAGAATAGGTAACCTCTCCCCAAGATTGATGACCTATTCGACTAGCTTAAGGGTGTTGCACACTTGTCCAAAATAGACTTGAGGACAGGATATCACCAGTTGAAAATCAAGACTGAAGATATACACAAGACTGCCTTCCACACTAGGTATGGATATTATGAGTTCTTAGTCATATCATTTGGGTTAACCGATGCACCCGTAACTTCTTTGGATTTGATGAACATAGTGTTCAAGAAGTACCTAGACATATGTGTCATAGTCTTTATAGATGATATTCTAATCTACTCAAAGACAGAGCAAGAACATGCGGAATATTTGAGGATAGTCTTACAGATTTTAAGGAATGAGAAGATGTATGCCAAGTTCTAAAAATGTGAGTTTTGGTTAAAGAAAGTTCAGTTCTTAGGACATGTGGTGAGTAGTAATCGACCCTGCCAAGTTAGAGGTGGTATCCAATTGGGAAAGACTGACTACCCCAACCGAGGTTAGGAGTTTTGTGGGCTTAGCAGGATATTATCGGAGATTTGTGTAAGACTTCAACAAGATAGCCGTCCCATTGACTAGGTTTGCCCGAAATACGTAGAAGTTTTTGTGGATGGAAAAATATGAAGAGAGCTTTTAGGAGTTGAAAAGGAGACTGGTGTCGGCACCACTACTCGCTCTTCCCGATGGAAAGGGAGAGTTCGTGATATACAATGATGCCTCATATAAGGGGTTATGATCTGTACTAATGCAGCATGGAAAAGTGATTGAGTATGCCTCGCGGCAGGTGAAAGAATATGAGATAAGGTACCCTACCCATTATCTAAAGTTAGCGGCCTTAATGTTTGCCCTGAAAATATGGAGGCACTACCTGTATGGGGAAAAATGGAAGATTTACACAGAACATAAGAGCCTCAAATATACTTTCACCGAGAAGGAATTGAACATGAGACAGAGGAGATGGCTAGAGCTGATTAATGACTATGATTGTGAAATCTTGTACCACCCAGGTAAAGCCAATGTGGTGGCTAACGCCCTCAGTAGAAAAGAAAGACTTAAAATGATAATGACATCCGAGGAGTTGGTTAAGGAATTTGAAAAGATTGAAATTGAAGTGAGGATAACCGGTAAAGGATCTGAAGGACAATTTGAAATCAGGTTATTACCGGAACTAGCCGAGAAAATACGAACGTGTCAGGAGAAGAAAATGAATGAAGAAAGAGAGACATTGACTGGGGAAGAGGTCAGATGTGAAAAAGATGAGAGAGGGATAATGAGGTATGCATCCAGAATTTGGGTTCCGAATGTGCAAGAACTGAAAGACAAGTTGTTGCACAAAGGGCACAGTTTCAAGTATTCCATCCACCCAGAAAGTACGAAGATGTACCATGACCTAAAATAATACTATTGGTGGACTAACATGAAGAGATATATAGCAGAGTAGGTCAGCAAGTTCTTGATGTTTCAGAGGGTAAAATCTAAACATCAGCGACCAAGTGGACTATTACGGCCCCTCGAAATTCCGGAATGGAAATGGGAGCATATATCCATGGATTTTGTGACATGCCTGCCAAGGACTGAAACCAATCACGATGCCATATTGGTCATCATAGATAGATTGACCAAGTTCGCGCACTTTCTGCCAATAAATGAAAGGTACACCATAGACAAGCTAGTGGATATTTACCTGAAAGAAATCGTAGTAAGGCACGGAGTTCTCGTTGCTATAGTGTCAGATAGGGATCCAAGGTTTAACTCCCGATTTCAGAGAAGGTTTCAAAAATGCGTTGGCACCCGACTGAACATGAGTACTGCTTACCACCCCCAAACGGACAGGAAAAATGAAAGGACCATCCAGACCATATATGATATGCTAAGGGTCTGTGCAATTGACTTTAAAGGAAGTTGGAATGACCACTTACCCTTAATTGAGTTTGCCTACAACAATAGATATCATGCTATCATAGGAATTCCCCCATATGAAGCTCTTTACGGAAGAAGATGCCGCTCTCCCTTATGTTGGGATGAAATTGGAGAACATAAGATTCTAGGTCCCGAGTTGGTCTAGCAGACCCGAGAAATTGTTAGACTCGTTATAAAGAGGATGGTAGCGGCTCAAAACAGACAGAAGAAGTACGCTGACGATTCCAGGAAAGATAGAGAGTATGAAATGGGAGATTCAGTACTTTTGAAAGTATCCCCGTCGAAAGGAGTGATGAGATTCCGAAAGAAAGGGAAACTAAGTCCCAAATTCATTGGACCCTTTGAGATCCTGAGGAGGAAAGGACCTCTAGCTTACGAGCTCGCCTTGTTCAATGTGTCAATGATAAGGAAATACCATGCATGCACACCCAAGGTTTGGATGGTTAAATAAATTAATGAAAGTGATGATGAATAGTGTCAAATAGTGACTTTTCTTGATTTCTTGATTTTCATGGAAAGATCTAGGGTTCATAAGCACACCCAAGCCTCACTAAGCATCATCCATCAAGTGTAGAACCTCCCAAGACACCAAGAAAGGTATAATTCTTTACCCAAACTTTGTTCAAGGTTTAAGTTTCAAGAAAAGTATGGATATTGGTTATAAACATAGTTTTGATGGTTGTTATGTTGATTTCTTGAATGTTAGTTAGTTAGATGCTAAGATTGATATTGTGGCCTCAAGAACATGATGTTTTGAGAGGATTATGTATTAAGATGATGATATTGTTAGTGTTTGTGCCCTAGAGACAACAGTGTGATGTTTTAGTTTAAGATATTTGGATTATTAGTGTTTATGTTCTATCGATTATTCCCTTTATAATGTACTAATTCTTAATTTACTGCGATATAAATGTTAGATTATTAAATGTCCTTGGAATATGATATGCAATTCTATATCTCAAAGTTGGTGACTTAGAAATGAGATTATGAGAATAGTATTAATATTCTTTAAGGCCCCTAGTCGAGTATTATTATTAAGGGACAATAATAATGCATTAAGACTGGTGTGTTTGTTGACTGATGATCACATCTCATTGATCATAAGTATAGTGATACTAAAGTCAAAGACAGAGGCATATGTATATGTACATGGTGTTGGATAGACCCGATGTGAGATTCTACATGTATGTTGTGTCATAAGTAATTCTCACAGTGATAATGATGTAATGGTCCTTAGACCTCAAGTCATTATATTTCTATACGAGAATTAATATACATTGATTCCATTACAAGTTATCCTTGACCGGGTAATGATAAAAGTGGACGTTAAGTTTATTATAAATCGCATGAGAAATATGAATGATCTAGATGGGATTTAACCCTCCTATTTTAGGAGTGATATTATTGTCCTCTTGTGTGAGCTAGACTATGAAATGTATGGCCACACTCAAATGTTGATTTTGAAATGATAGTCTACTCATTGATCAAGGAAACTTGGATTAAACTATGATGAGGTTGACACATGACATGCCTCTACTTTAATCTATAATATTTGATTAAAGGGATTATATTACATTGTACATTATTCACGAAAGGTTTAATCAATCACTGATTCAATTATTATTACTTGGGTAGCAATGATGTATTACTAGATGCCGTTCATTGTTTATGATTTTAAATTAGATTTTAAATTCGTTTCCAACGTAATAATAACCTATAGGGTCATACACAAAGAATGCTTGAAGGATTATTTAATTTAAATTAGATTTAAATTAAATTAAAGTGGTTCGATTTATTTATAATATTAATTAAGTATGACTTAATTAATTAGATAAATAATGATATTCGACTTTACTAATATCAATTGTGAGATTCAGTTGTTAAATAATTAAGTGTGACTTAATTATTATACAAATAGGAATTTCGAATTAATAATAACTCCTAATTAGTTAAGAGTTATAATTCTTTTTCTCTCTATATAATATTTCTTGTGTGGCTAATTTTGGGTGCAAGACTTTTACTAAAACCCTAGCCACCAAGAGAGAAGATGGAGAGTGCAAGAGGAAATGAGTCTGTGCTAGTACACATCCAATCCTTGAGTTCAAGTATTCGTGTGGATATCGATAGAGCATAGATCGCGAGAGCGGGATGCACGATGATTGAACAATATTTGGATCTCCATTATTCAACCAATTTGTAAAAACTTCTTAAGGTAGACAATCTTATATACGAATTAAATATCTGTTTTTCGCATGAATACTTCGGTGGGTTTCGAAAATTTTGGTTTTTCACGTTTTTAATTACTGTTTCAGTTACGTTTATTTGCTCGAAACCCTTCAGATATGATGATTGTTGGTTAGTGATTAGTAGTTTAGAGTAAAAATGAAACTCGAATCATAAGCGTAACATCGAAAAAATGGTCGAATCATAACATTAAGTTTTCTGCAGAAATAAAAAAGTGTAAACTGTGATTTATTAAGAGGTAAGAATTGAAAATGATATAGCTTGTTGTAAGGATCGTTTAGGCACTTAAATCGCTTTATTTCAATTTACAATTCATAGGTTAGGTCCATTTTAGTGAAATCGATTTACGCCATAAAAACCGCTACGAATTACGAATTTTGGAAGTATAAATTATCGACTTAAAAGTATTCAACAATTATCAAATTTTTACAGAGCGTTAAAAATGGAGTATACTAACGGCCATAATAATTTCAAGTGAAAATATGGATTTTTTAATTTTATGAAAAAGTCGGAGCCGAGTGGCAAAAGTAAAAGAGATGAATGGACATAAAGGATCATGAAATGAAAATAAAGTTAACGAGTACTCATACTTTATTAAGATGATGAGAGTAAAGCGAGTCGTGTAAATTGATCATAAGTACTGCGTATTTACCAAGTGACGATAAATACGATTAGAATCTAGCGGATAATAATGTTCTTGATTTTAGATTTTCGGATGAATTCTAGAGCGCCCTCCACCTCGAAACACCCAGGAAAGTTTACGAACCCGATTCTATATACTATTGTGTTGTGAAGATGGTTTTACTATCTTTCATAGAAATTCCATGTTTGCCATGATAGTAAATTACGTGTTTTTACCTATCGATAATGATTGAGTTTACAATGCTGATAGGGATAAATAAATTATGATTGTATAATTAAATACTGCATTAATTGTACAAACTGTGGGCTGCTAGGCCCAATAAAAAGATATATGATACTCAGACCAGAAAGGTTAAACCTGATGGACCAGATCAGGCCTGATGGAATAAAAAAGGCCCAAAAGCCCTGATTATTAATTAATTTCGTAATTAATTAATAAGGGACAAATCAGATGTTGAAAAGAGTCCCGATAAGGATATAAATCCTTGGAGATTAGCCTCAAGGGGACCTAAAAGGATAAGGAATCAGTTTCCTACTATCTAAGACTCCAAAGTCCATTCTAATTATGAGACTTGCCCACCAAATCTCCTATACCAAGTCCAATTCAAGGACTCCCAACATCTATATAAGGGGTCTCACCCCCACCAATCAGAACTACGTTTTTGGCTTGATTCTCTAATTCACAGAGATATGTAGGCATCTCGTAAAGGCAGATTGAGTCACGAAACACGAGAGCAGCCATTAAAGGCCTTGAGCTCCCGAATCTTAGTATTAAATACAGCAAGTAATAACCTTAGTTTTTTATCCATAACATTTGGCGCCGTCTATGGGAATACGCAACAACAACCATGGCGAGAACACGGAGAACAACTGGAGCTCTAGAGGAAGGAACACCATCAGCGACAACCCAGGTGATTTCATCAACCGTGGAGATTCCTCCCCATTCAACTTATGCATCTACTCAGGGGGAAGCCCAGACAGGGGCAACTCAACCTCAGCCACAAGGGACAACTCCCCCGACTATTCAAGGTACGAATCCTCAAGTTCAACAAGTACATATACCTATGAATTCTCGACCCGTCGGGTATGAATATTCAACTGTTGTTACTACTAACCCCCCTTATGGGATGCCCCTTCGCCCTGAGGTTGGAGGAAGCGGATATGCTGGGCGAGGCGAAGCACGAGGGCAGTCACCCCCCTATATACGAGGTTTGGGTCCTATTCCTGAGGATCGGGAATTTTCTGGTCCTTATACTGAGAAAGACTCCGAATCTTCGGATGATGAAGTGGCCCCGAGAAGGAGGCGTCCTGGAAAAGAGCCAATGGCCGATGGAAGGCAACGCCCCCAAAGCACCCCAGGGGCGAATCCCCAAGAAGTGCAGGAAAGGATCAGGGCTCATGAGGCTGAAATCCAAAGGCTGAGGCGTGATTTGGAGGCTCACCAGGCCATCAGACCCCAGATACCTCCTAGGGGGAGAAATCCTCCTCCTGTCATAGACCTGGATGGTCCGGTAAGAAGAAGGGCTGTTGTCCCAAGAACTGATCCAAGCAATCTCCTTCCCCTTGGAGATCCTGATGATCCAACTCCACCCTTCACAGAAGAGATAATGAATGCCCATATCTCAAGGAAATTTAAGATGCCCACTATCAAAGCCTATGATGGCACGGGAGACCCCGCTAATCATGTTAGGACATTCTCTAATGCACTGCTGCTGCAACCCGTGAATGATGCTATAAAGTGTCGGGCCTTCCCTCAAACCCTGTCGGGTATGGCTCAAAGATGGTACAGTCGCCTGCCCCCAAATTCTATTGGATCGTTCAGAGAATTAAGTCAGGCTTTTATTAAGCAATTCATCAGTGGAAGAGTCCATGAGAAAAGTTCAGCATCCCTTATGAGTCTTGTGCAGGGAGCTAAGGAATCCTTGAGAGATTACCTGAATCGTTTTACAAAGGAGGCTTTAAAAGTCCCAGACCTTGATGATAAGGTAGCCATGATAGCACTACAACAAGGAACCAGGGATGAGTTTTTCAAGATGTCCTTGGCCAAACGTCCCCCTGAAAACATGTTGCAACTCCAAGAGAGAGCAGGGAAGTATATCAAGGTTGAAGAAAGCATGAGGAAGACCATAGTAAGTAATGAGCCCACTGGAGGCAAGAAGCGAAAAACTGATTTGGAATATATTGCAAAGGACAAATATCCTAGAACCGAGCAAAACCCTGATTCAACCCCCAAGAAGGGAGGACCTGGGCAAAAATTCACTGAATACGCTAAGCTTAATGCTCCTAGAAGTCAGATTTTGATGGAGATTGAGAAAGACAGAGATGTTCCCTGGCCTAAGCCCTTGAAGGCTGATCCCGCCAAGCTAGATAAGAGCAAGTATTGCAGGTTTCACAAAGATGTTAGCCATGACACCGATGAGTGTAGGCAATTGAAAGATGAAATTGAGTTCCTCATTCGAAAAGAAAGATTGAACAAATACACTGGAGAAGGAGGGGATAGGAATAATAATGGAAGGAAGAACTTTGAGGATCGTAGGAGGGACCAAGACGATCAGGGGAGAAACCCCCAGCCTAGAAGACCAGTTATAAACACCATTTATGGAGGGCCGAAACCTCGAGGGCCTGTGATAAACACAATCTTTGGAGGTCCAACTGCTGCTGGATTGTCCAAAAATTCCAGAAAGGCATATACCAGAGAGGTTATGTATATTGTTGGAGAAGCCCCGAAGAGGGCCAGGACAGAAGTAACATTGGCTTTTGATGATTCCGACCTAGAGGGTGTGAAGTTTCCCCATGACGACCCGCTGGTCATAACACCAATAATAGGAAATAGCCCGGTTAAGAGGGTCCTTGTGGATAATGGTGCTCTGTGGATATCTTGCTCCACGACACCTTTCTAAGGATGGGGTATAACGACTCCCAGTTGACACCAACCGACATGTCGATATATGGATTTGCTGGAGTAGAATGTCCTGTGGAAGGGATAATCAAATTGCCAACCACCATAGGTACGGACCCAAGGCAAGCAACGCAGATGCTGGATTTCGTGGTGGTAAAGGCTAGTTCAACTTATAATGCTATCATGGGGAGAACAGGGATACATGCCTTCAAGGCAGTCCCCTCTTCCTACCATTCAGTCATGAAGTTTCCCACCCGAAACGGGATTGGAGAAGAGAGAGGAGATCAAAAAATGGCTAGAAGCTGTTATGTGGCCTCTTTGAGGGCAGATGGGGTCGGGGGGCAGGTTCTTCCTATTGAAGATATGGATGTTCGAGAAAATGATGAGAATAGAGGAAGGCCAGCAGAAGAATTGGTTTCGGTTCCTTTAGACCCCGAGAATCCTGAGAGGACGACTTTCATTGGAGCCACATTAGAGGAGCCCCTTAGAAGGAAGTTAGTGAAATTTTTGCAAGAAAATAGTGATGTGTTTGCATGGTCAGCAGCTGATATGCCAGGCATAGACCCGGAGTTAATTACTCACAAGCTAAACGTAGATCCAAGACGGAAGACAGTGAAACAAAAGAAAAGAAAGTTTGCCCCGGAAAGACAAGAGGCTATAAAGCAGGAAGTGGAAAAGCTCTTAGAGGCTGGTTTCATTGAGGAGATTCAATTTCCGGAGTGGTTAGCAAACCCTGTAATGGTGAAGAAGGCTAATGGAAAGTGGAGGATGTGTATAGACTTCACTGATCTGAATGATGCATGCCCCAAAGACTGTTTTCCGCTGCCTAGAATTGATACTTTGATTGATGCCACTGCTGGACATGAGATGCTGAGTTTCATGGATGGGTTTAGCGGATACAACCAGATCAAAATACATAAGGATGACATTCCAAAGGTATCATTTATCACTGACTTTGGTGTTTATTGTTATCTTGTTATGGCATTTGGTCTCAAGAATGCAGGAGCCACCTATCAAAGGTTGGTGAATAGAATTTTTAAGGATCTTATTGGTAAGACTATGGAAGTCTATGTTGATGACATGTTAGTCAAGAGTCTAGTAAAGACTGATCATATAGCCCATTTAAGGGAAGCTTTTGAGGTCCTGAGGTACCACAAGATGATGTTGAATCCGACGAAGTGTGCTTTCGGAGTAGGATCTGGAAAATTCTTGGGACTGATGGTCTCAAAGAGGGGAATTGAGGCTAACCCGGATAAGAAGCGATCCTGGACATGGAACCACCAAAAACTGTTAAGGATGTTCAGAAGCTTACAGGAAGGGTTGCTGCGCTAGGACGATTCATCTCCAAGTCGGGGGACAAGTGTTTGTCATTCTTCAAATCGCTAAAAAGCATCAAAGACTTTGTATGGAGTGAGGAAAACCAGAAGGCATTTGAAGAGTTAAAGAAGTATATGGCCCAGGCCCCGTTGTTGGCCAAGCCAGTTCTGAGTGAAATTTTATTCTTGTACTTGGCTGTTTCAGAAAGCGCCTTGAGCGCGGTGTTGGTTAAGGAAGAACTGAAAGTCCAGAAACCCGTATACTATGTCAGCAAAATTTTGCATGGTGCTGAGTTGAATTATTCAACTATAGAGAAATTCGCTTTAACCCTGGTAATGGCTTCAAGAAAGCTGCGTCCTTATTTTCAAGCTCACCAGATTGAAGTGCTAACAAATCAGCCACTGAGAAATATCATTCACAGTCCCAAGGCAAGTGGGAGACTGATTAAGTGGGCAATAGAGTTGGGAGAGTTTGATCTCAAGTATAAGCCACGTACGGCTATAAAAGCCCAGGCATTAGCTGACTTCGTGGTAGAATGTACCATACCCAACCAAGAAGTCGGGGGGCAGGAAGATACCATACCTCAAGACAAGGGAGTCGACAATGGGGACAGGGAGAAGGATGATAAGGAGAAAGAATATTGGGTTCTCTATTTTGATGGAGCATCAAAAACAAATTCCAGTGGAGCAGGGTTGGTTTTGCAATGCCCTGATGGGTTCTTAATTGAGTATGCTATGAAGCTAGATTTTCCAACCACAAACAATGAGGCAGAGTATGAAGCCCTGATAGCTGGCCTTGGTCTAGCTGGGACACTTAGAGTCAAAAACTTAAAGGTCCTTGGAGACTCGAAGCTGATCATATCCCAGGTAAAGGGAGAATTTGAGGCAAGGGATGATACGATGGCTAAGTATGTCCGCCTAGTAAGGGCTGTGATGACCCAATTTAATGAATGCCATGTTGAACACATTCCAAGGGAAGAAAATGTTAAGGCAAATGCGCTATCAAAGTTCGCTTCGTCTGAGATTGAAGAAAGTTCAGGAAGTGTGTACTTCCGTGTTTTGAAGACATGAAGCATAGATGTTAAGCTAGTGGCTCCCATAGGCTTGGGGACATCATGGATTGATCCCATCAAGGCTCACATTCAGACCGGTTGGTTGCCAAGTGATGCAACTGAAGCACGGAAGTTAACTGTTCGGGCACTAAGGTACTCTTTGATAGATGGGATTCTTTACAAAAGATCTTTCGTGGTTCCCTACTTGAGGTGTCTCAGGCCCGATGAGGCACGCTTGGCTCTTGAAGAAGTGCATGAAGGTATTTGTGGACAACACTTGGGGGGCAGGGCCTTGGCTCATAAGATAACTCGTTTAGGCTTCTATTGGCCAGAAATGATGGCTGATGCCAAAGAATATGTGAAGAAGTGTGATCGCTGTCAGAAGCATGCACCAGTTGTTAGACAACCCCCCGAGATGCTGACCTCTATCAACTCGCCTATTCCCTTTGCCATGTGGGGGATGGATATTCTAGGGCCTTTTCCTATGGCCACGGCACAAAGGAAATTTCTGATTGTAGCCATTGATTATTTCACCAAGTGGATCGAAGCCAAACCCTTGGCCAAAATCACAACTAAGCAGGTTGCACAATTCCTGTGGGAAAACATTATGTGCCGATATGGAATTCCCCGTATCCTCGTCACTGACAATGGAACACAATTCAACAATGAGGAATTCAAGAAGTATTGTGAAGAAAATGAAATTGAGTTACGATTCACCTCTGTGGCTCACCCGCAAGCCAATGGGCAAGCAGAGGTAGCAAATCGGATAATCCTGGATGGACTAAAGAAGAGGATCGAGAAGTCAAGAAATAATTGGGTGGATGAGATACTTCCAATATTATGGGCCTATAGGACTACCTGTAGAGTCACGACAGGAGCAACTCCTTTCATGTTGGCATATGGGGCAGAAGCAGTAGTTCCCGTGGAGATATCGCATTCCTCTCCAAGGATTCAGACTTTCAATGCTGTAGAAAATGAGGAAGGGCAGAGGTTAGCCCTGGATCTAATTGATGAAGTGCGAGATGAGGCACATGCAAAGATAGTAGAATATCAGAAAAAGGCTTCATTCTATTACAACCTAAGGGTTAAAGAGAGATTTTTTAAACAAGGAGATCTAGTCTTGAGAAAAATAGAGGCTTCAGGTGTTGGACAGAAAGGAAAGCTTGCCCCGAATTGGGAAGGGCCGTACAGAGTCAAGAGCGTTCAGGGTAGAGGAGCCTACAAGCTGGAAACTATGGAAGGTTTTGAAGTCCCGAGGACCTGGCATGCACAAAACCTGAAGGTTTACTACGTGTAAGATAGGTGAAGTACGATTCTCACTTGTCATTGACAAGTAGGTTTAAAAGCACCTTGAAGCTTTGCTTGCATAGGATTTTATATATTCCAGTAGAATTTACATTGTCTAGTTATTGTGGATTAGGGTCGAACCCATGCTATGTAAGGTTTTGGAAAACCAGACTTCATATTAAAGAGTTTGAAATTATTTCTAACTAAGGATGTTTAAAGTTCAAATGCGTATTAAGATTGTAAAGTTAAACAGAAAGAGGCAAGAAAAGCAACATATAAAATATAACCCCGAAGGGTAACAAGTTTAGATATGAATAAAGTTAAAAAGAAGATATACAAAAAGTTAGGCCTTGAAAGACTGAGATTCCTCAGAACCACTATCCGAAGTCTCCTCGGAAGTCTCAGTCGTTTCTTCGGACGTCTCGGTTGTCCCCTCCGAAGTCCCTGTAGAAGTTCCCGCTGCAGGAGATGCTGGCTGTTGAGGCGCTGCTTTTGAAGGCTCTTCCACCCTGGCCTTCTTAGCGACAGGCTCAAACTCCTCTTCGGAAGAATCTTCCTCCTCTCCATCCTTGATCATAACAGCAAGCTTCTCGGTAACACCTCCAAGCTCTGGAACCCGCACAGGGCAAGGAAAGGGGGACTGCTCAAGGACATCTGGAAACTCATCCTGGATGGCCTCCACAGCAGCATCCCAACCCTCTTTATAGCTAACCGGGTGAAGAAGGGCATCATGTTCCACCATCAAGTCCTTGAATTCTTGGGTGTCCATCCAGCCATCAAAGGCTTTGTCTTTCGGCGCCTTCAGAATCACATTTTCGGCCCGGGCCGTCTCTAGGTCAGAAGTGGAAGAGGCCAGTTGAGCTTCAAGGGCCTCTATTTTTTGGTTGGCCTCTTCCAACTTCTTGTTGGCATCTTCCAGGCCAACCTTCCAAGCTTTAGCTTGGTGAATTGCCCCCTGGAAATGGGCGTTAGCCTGCAAGAGAAACAGCGAAAGTTCAGAAAAGAAACGTGGAAAAATAAGTAAGAAGGGCATAAGTAAAGGACGTACCGTCGCCAGAGCCTGGGCTCCAAATAGCTCGTTCCCCTCTAAGTCCTGTTGAAGGACAAAATCTTGATAGTCCACCGGGGAGATGGAATGCTTAGACCATTCCTTGGACAGCGCCATGCTGCCCACGATAGAGTCCTTGCCCCGGATCCCCCAGGCAGGTTGAAAATAGGCCCCTGGCCTCTACTTGGTGCGCAAAACTTGGCTGGGGCCTTCCTCGCTTGGCTCCGTTGCCTGAAGGAGGAACTCAGGGAAGCGATCACCAAGTCGAGGGTCTTTAAAGACCTTCCCAACCCTCTTCATCCTGGTTGTCTCCAGGTCCTTTGGCTTGGTAGCCTCCTCAATCTTCTCAGCCACTGCAATAAACAAAGTCAGTTGAAAATCAATGAAATAAAAGTGCAGGAAATAAAGGAGATAAGAAAGGGAACTTACTTTTCTTATTAACGGGCTAAAGGCCGCGTTCTACCAGGACGGTCTCCCGAATAAGGTCCCAACAATGGGAAGTGCCGTTGTCTTCCGTAAGGAGGTTGAAACCTCTAGCCTCCTCCTCAGACAAAGTTATGTCATTTGGGCTCCCGTCCACGGCCAGCCCAAAGGATGATCGAAACAAGGAGCCCCAATCTACACCTTCCCAAATAACAAACAAAAAATCTTTCTTCCACCCCAAGTTGTTGTCAGGGATGGACTTCCCATTCACGATATGGGGGATAGTGGGGCGCTGGTTGATAGAAACCCAACCCGGACTTTTATCAGGGCTGTTTTTGAACTGAAAAATCTTCCTGAAGACAGCAACAGAAGTGGGGACGTTGTGCTTGGCGCATTGCGACAGATAGCATAGAATCAACCTCCAGGAATTAGGGGGAAGTTGGCAAGGGCTGATGCCCACATCAGCCAGTAGCAAAGGAATAAATGGATGAAAAGGGAGTCTAATACCTGCCCTTAGAGTGTCCCTATAGACGCATAGCGCGTCCTTCTTCCACTGACAGGCCCTGTCGGCCGGACCCGCAAGAACCAGCTTAAAAGGCTCCTTGATTTTGAAGCAGCTGCTCAGCTTTTCCAGCTCCTTGGGATCCCGTAAAGCACTAATATGATCGTGCGCGTCCAGATGCGCATCAGACGGATACTCGTCCCCTCGAGTGTTGATCATGTCGATTAAGGAAGTATACCTCGATCGAATAGGAAAATCGTTGGACTTTCTAGCCACGTTCATCTTGGCCAAGCGAGTCATTCTTTTGTCAGCCATCTGAAAAAAGTAAGGGGCATGTAAATAGGCTATCTTAAAATGGCACACAAAGGAGAAATAGACACGAAAAGCAAAGGGAGGAATCTTACATGAAGAAGCGCTCTTGAAAAAGGCTTTGAGCTCTGACTTGCTGTTATTCCTCTGAGAATCTTAGCAGGAAAATAAAGAAGAAAACTAAGAAA
This sequence comes from Apium graveolens, assembly GCF_009905375.1. Lineage (NCBI taxonomy): Eukaryota > Viridiplantae > Streptophyta > Magnoliopsida > Apiales > Apiaceae > Apium > Apium graveolens. The sequence goes on along the minus strand of NC_133650.1, from coordinate 45,545,340 downwards.
TGAGAAAGTGAGGAGTAATAGCCTTTCCTCATTCCTTTATATAAGAGGAAAAGGAAGTTAAAGGGACGAAAAGCCCATTAAGAACAAAAGCCCATAGGAAAAAGCCCAGAAAAAAGAATATTCCAGAATATTTCTAGGAATTCTAGAGCATTCTTAACAGGGTATATTAAGCCCAGATCAATAAAAGAGGCCCAATAAGGTTTGAAAAGAGGCCCAATAAGATTAGGAAAAGCCCAATAATAAAGGCTCAGTAAAATTTAATAAGGCCCAACAAAAAAGGCCAGGCCCAAATCCAATTAGGATTTGGAAAATACAATACCCTAAATTAAAGCTAAATAAAGAAGGCTAGTGGAAGACCAGGAACCAGGTCGAAATCCAGGTCGTGAATCCTGCCCGAAATCTTTCGAGCAGACACCCGAAAATAACGGGTAAAAAAGACCAGAATCCAGGTCGAATTCCAGGTCGTGAATCCTGCCCGAAATCTTTCGAGCAGACACCCGAAAATAGCTGGAAAAAAAGACCAGAATCCAGGTTAAATTCCAGGTCGTGAATTCTGCCCGAAATCTTTCGAGCAGACACCCGAAAATAGCTGGAATAACGGAACTGAAATGAGGTCGAAGCTTCGACCAGGAATGAGGTCGAATAAACCAAGCATCTTTCAAAAAATGGGGATTAAAAACCCAGGTCGAAATTTCGACTAGGATCCTGGTCGAATTCCAGGTCGTGGATCCTAGTCGAAATCCTTCGACCAGGAAGCAAGAAAACCAAAGAATTTTTGAACAGGATTCAGGTCGAAATATCGACTAGAATCCTAGTCGAAATCCTAGTCGATAGGCTCATGACAAGAAGCTAAAGAAAGGTGGAATTTTCGACCTAGATCCAGGTCGAATTTTCGACTAGGATCCTGGTCGAATTCCAGGTCCTAGATCCAGGTCGGAATTTCGACTAGGATCCTGGTCGAATTCCAGGTCGTGGATCCTAGTCGAATTCCTTCGACCAGGATGGCAAGGCTGATCCCTATTTTCGACTAGGATCCAGGTCGAAATTTCGACTAGGATCCAGGTCGAAATAGGGCTGGAAATCAGAAAATTAGGGAAAAATCCCAGAAAATTAGGGAAAAATTCCAGAAAATTAGGGAAAAATCCCAAAAAATTAGGGAAAATCCCAGAAAATTAGGGAAAAATCCCAGAAAATTAGGGAAAAATTCCAGAAAATTAGGGAAAAATCCAGAAAATAAGGGAAAAATCCCGGAAATAAGGGAAAAATCCCGGAAATAAGGGAAAAATTCCCGGAAATTAAGGTAATTCCTGAATAAAAGGAAAAATTCATTGTAAATGTGTAGGTCGCTCCACACTTTACGGAAAAACGAAACCTTGTAAGGGAACAAATAGACTTAACTTCTGCGAAACCCAATCAATGTTTCCCAAAAGTTGGGGGGCAAATGATAGAGATAAATAAATTATGATTGTATAATTAAATACTGCATTAATTGTACAAACTGTGGGCTGCTAGGCCCAATAAAAAGATATATGATACTCAGACCAGAAAGGTTAAACCTGATGGACCAGATCAGGCCTGATGGAATAAAAAAGGCCCAAAAGCCCTGATTATTAATTAATTTCGTAATTAATTAATAAGGGACAAATCAGATGTTGAAAAGAGTCCCGATAAGGATATAAATCCTTGGAGATTAGCCTCAAGGGGACCTAAAAGGATAAGGAATCAGTTTCCTACTATCTAAGACTCCAAAGTCCATTCTAATTATGAGACTTGCCCACCAAGTCTCCTATACCAAGTCCAATTCAAGGACTCCCAACATCTATATAAGGGGTCTCACCCCCACCAATCAGAACTACGTTTTTGGCTTGACTCTCTAATTCACAGAGATATGTAGGCATCTCGTAAAGGCAGATTGAGTCACGAAACACGAGAGCAGCCATTAAAGGCCTTGAGCTCCCGAATCTTAGTATTAAATACAGCAAGTAATAACCTTAGTTTTTTATCCATAACAAATGTATATATTGTAGATTATATTTACGCTATTGAATAACACGATGTATAAGTTATAAGACCGACGGTCGGCTAGCTTTTATAAAGTATAAACCCAAGAATCATCCCGCAGATATTTTGGATGATTAAAAGTCCTTGCTATTTTATTTCAAGGGACTCGATGTCCTCTTACGAAATATTAAATTACCTCGAATTTATTTAAAATGATTTCCAAAGATCGTATTCCCTTAACCTTATTTAATTACTTGAACAATGAATATTATTTTAGATATTCATTTAAATAGGAGAAGTTTTCTACAACGATTATTATATTTAAAATTTAATTATTTAATATTATTATAAATCAATTAAAAGTCTTAAACATAAATTAGTCGAGGAATATTATTTCAAATATTCTTTTAAAATATAATTATTCAAGGTTTAATTATTTAATAATTATTAGTTATTTATTAAATATTTATTAAATGATTTAATATAATATAAAAGTTCAAAGATCTACTTTTAAAATATTTTTTGAATTCGAGAAAGTTAGTTTAATATTTTCAGATCGTCGAAGAACATTATCTCGACGTATTTTAAATATTTCAACTATAGTGTCAAAAGAAATCCCCCTTAAATATTTATCTATTGACAACGGTCAACTCAAATTATCTTAGTACTTCCTTCGAAAATTCTCGAAAGTACATATATACATATATGAGATGAGTTATGGCTATCAACAAGAAAAATGCTTGAGAAACTTCGACATAATTTGAGTTCCAGATTTATGATAAGATTTTTTAAAAGGACAATGAGGGGTAGGCTCTAGTACTTTGTGTACTGGAGCGACTACTGGTGTGCCACATGTCAAAATATGAAGTATGTGGAAAGCCTAAAGGTATGTGCCACACATAATATTCCCGGATGAGGCAAGGGTGACAACTTGATGTATGGGAGTCGTCCTTATACATGTAGAAAATAATAAATATTTACCGTTATACGAATGATCACCGTATTTCGGGGGCTCCGGTGAATGTCCTATTCTTCCAATTGAAATTGAGATGTGATACCGTAACCCAAGACTAGGTGCTTGGTTTACCATTAAGGTATTTGCAAACTAATAAGTCAATTAAAGAATTATTTTAAAAAGAGGTGTGTATCACCAAGAAAAATTACTTTAAACAAACATATATCCATATACGGAATCAAATATAAATTCCCTGTACAGTCTTTTCATACTATAAAATATTATGCTGGGCATTATAGCTCACAATTGTTTTCTTAAAATGACACAACACTGAAAGAGATATGTCCTAAGTCCAATCATGTATGAGGATTTAGGAATAACTTTTATGTAATCTGTTTTGATTTTATTGATATTAATAAAAGACTTGTTTTATTTTTATTACGGGATCTATCTATTTAAATGTTTAAATAAAATATACTACAGTTTAGAGTAAAGCTTTTTATGGATTGTGATGAGATCATAATAATGAGACCTAAAAGATGATAACTCTAAACATAAATAGTTTCTGGTCGTAGGATTACTAACTGGTAATTAATAATCCGCAAAGATCGGTACATACTATGCTTGCTTCATTATGAAGGATGTCTGTTCTCATAGACATTTGTGTGGTGACACTATAGCTAGTATGTAGGTGCTTATTATAGAATAAGTTCACTGAACATGACTCACACAGCTGAACAACTGATGGAGTTCACTCACGTGTCAGCAATTGTTCACATAGTGATAGTTGTACAATTATCCTTAGACTTGAGGTCATCATAGTCATCTTGTGTACACTAAACTATGCTTTGGTTTAGTTCTTAGTCTCAAGGGACAATTATAAGAGCTCTACTAGGTATAGGAATTTGTACACGAAGATAGTATATGAGCAATAAAGGATCTACCCCATCAAATGTATGAAGAGAATGTTCAATGCTGATCCACTTATGTTAGTTCAGGAATCTCTGGCCAGAGTGAATGAAATTAGAAAGAAGTTTCTAATTTACATTAAATAGAACTAAGCATAGTGAATGGGAAAGCAAGTGATTAAATAAGATAGGCTTGACACAAGTTCCATGCCTTATATTTAATCGTGACATTGCAGGGTAGAAGGATTTAATTGTACGGTAACTACTCACTGAATAGGTTGTTGGTATTCTAAGTAGTGAATTCGTATTATCCGGATAGTCGCGATATGCTGAGAAGTATCCCTCACGATGTAGAATAAATATGATTAATTAATTAATCATATTTAATGAATTAGAGAATTTATATAAATAATGATAAAATAGTTTTATTATTATTTATTTCTACTACCGGCTTAATATTGAACCTACAGGGTCACACCATAAAAGAGAATGATTTAATGGTGGAGGAATTAATTAATAATGGCTGATAATTATATATTTATGAAGTAAATAATTAATTGGCAAATTTAATAATTGATTAAATGAGATTTAATTGATTATAAATTAATTAAGAAAAGGTTCTTAATATTATTAATTAAGAATTTAATTTTTGGAAATTAAATCAAGAGAGAGAATTATTTCTAAAGTGTTTAGAAAAAGGATTAATAATTAAAAGGTGTTTTAATTATTAATGAGAATAATAAAGGGTTAATAATAATAATATTTTATGGGAAAATTTTCAGCTGAAAATTTTGCCTATAAATATACTATTATACACCCTATTTTTGCCTCAACCAAAAAGATTTACAAAACCGTAATTCTCTCCATCTCCTCCGCCTTCATTACATCGTTTTCTTGGTGGATACCGGTGGAGTGCTTCACACTTGAGGAGCAGCTGCTAAGGATCTCCATTCATCGTTCTTGGATCGCTATTAAAGACATCCATCTTTCCATTAACGTAAAGCTTCTTAAGGTAAACATACTGAACTACAAATTAAATATTATTTTTTCGCATGGATCCTGCGGAGGGTTTCGGTTTTTTTAAGATTAAATTTACGTTTTCACTGCGTTTATGTGCTAAAAACCCTTCAATGGCATCAGAGCTACTTGCGAAAAGTTTTTAATTCGTTTATGTGTTTAACTATTTTCGATATATGAGCATGTACGTGATTCACCATGATTTGATGTTGATATAATATGCTTATATATGTATGGTTTTGAATATATGATATTCATGTGAGTTGTATAATCATAAGATGATTATGTAATTTGTATATATACTGATATATACATGATTTATGTTTGTTCTAATTATGAGAATAATATTAGATACGGATTCTGAATTGGCTGTTGCAGATTTGCTGAAATCTGGGTCCGGTGTCCGATTTACGCAAATGAATACCCTATTCCATAGGTAAACGAGCGTCTGAACAAAAATGATAACTAAAGCTATCAACGACTCGTCTGTAAGGCGTTTGACATCGTTTACTGCCCGTAAACAGTGATTCTTATTTTTCTGATTTGATTCTGATTTTTCTGATTTTTATCATATTTTCTTTTTATGATTAGATCATGGATAATATGATATATTAAGATCAGATTATGTGTTTTAACATGCTTTTATGTGTTATATGAGCATGGTGGATGGTTATGGCCTTTCGACTTTAGTGTAATGGTTTTGGTTTTGGTTTTAAATACGACTTGCATGTCTTCAATCTTTGTAATCATAAATCTCGAATGTAGATCGAGTTATTCTTCTAAGTTCATTAGATTAGTTTTACTTTCAATCATGTAATGTAATTGAAGACTCAAGAAGGCTATGGAGGTGATACAAAGAAGAAGACGAGGCATACAAGAAGTCTAAGCAAAGAAGAAGACTTATGTAATAAGTAGTTGTATTTATTTCCATCACCATATTAGATTGACCTTGATCTTTATCATGAGCTTGATAAAGATCACATAGGATGGGGCCATAACCAAACACATTTACTTTATTGCACTTTACATTTACTTGTTTATTTAATTTTATATATGAGATATATGCCTATGTTACCATGTGATGATAGATTTAGGTGAACTTAAATCAATATAAGGCGTGCTCTAGAAAATCTAGAATAGGAATCATTTCTTTCCTTAACAATAAATATTATGAATACGATCATGAGATTCTTGTCTTTATGAAACACATAATTGAATATGAATTTTCAATATTGAGAGAAAGGATGATTCTGTCAACAACAGATTTCTATCTGTAAGAAAGGATTATTAAGTGACGCCTCTTGACAATGCTCCACCCGATCTGGGAATCATCTGATTATCGATTATTGATTTGAAATATTTAATTTAAAAGGAAGAATCTCTTTATAATATGATTATGATTGTAACATAATATAATCCCTCTAAAATTAAATAATATCAAGTAGTAATTGGCCAATGACACAACGGGCTTGTGTCGGTCATAGCCTTCCAACATGATAGAAAGTGGTTCTTGTTTTTAAATCATTGTCGTTTTGTGCTACAGCCGAGGGCTTTGATTTCGAAATAAGAAATATTTGTCTATTACATAGAGATGTGTACATTGAATTAGAATCTAAAGGTTGTTACATGCTACAGCCGTGGGCCGTTGGAGACTGATTCAATTGTATGAAATGTTGGGTTAGACTTGACTTAGAATATTGAGTTTGTCGTGCCACAGCCGTGACTCAATTATTGAAGAGGCTAAAGTTTTATTAGGGAATAACATAAGATGTAATTGACAAGAGTTGTCTGCCTATTGAACATCACATGACGTTTCGGGCCACAGTCGAGGTTGTGTGATGGAATGTAGGATCCTTATTCCCATTAGCATTATGAATGCTTAATTTTCACTTAGGGGTTGAATAAATTAGACAAACTAGTGGGAGACAATTATGAATAAAGACCCGATTTATATAGTGTTTTGAAATGAAATTGAAGATTTGGTAAGTATTGTTATGTGTTTATCATTTATAGATTTACTATATTCGTTATGTCTTCTGCACTATCACTCTGGAGCATACTAGATGCTCACAAGTTGACTGGTCCAAATTTAGCTGTTTGTTTTCACTGTAACAAGTTGGGTCACTGGAAGAGGAACTGCAAGGTTTACCTTGCAGAATTGAAGAAGAAGAAGGGTAATAAGACTGCCGCTTCTGATTCAGGCATGTTCATGATTGAAGTTAATATGTCACTAGGTCAAATTTCTACTTGGGTATTAGATACCGCCTGTGGTTCACATATTTGCAATTCGTTGCAAGGACTAAAGGGAAGTAGGACTCTTGAAAAAGATGAGGTGATTCTACGTATGGGCAATGGAGCAAGGGTTGCTGCCATATCTGTAGGATCATTTAGTTTACATATGCCTACGGGCAAGACTATTATTTTGAATAATTGTTATTACGTTCCCTCTATTGTGAGGAATAGTATTTCTATTCCTATGTTGGATTTGGTGGATGGTTTTTCATTTATTATTAAGAATAATGAATGTTCTATCCTTAGAGATAATGTTCTTTATGGACGTAATATTTTAAATAATGGTCTGTATGTATGTGACGTAGAGCATTATTTACTTCAGATTGAACAAAGTAATAAAAGAAAACGAGATGATGAAAATCTGACCTATTTATGGCACTGTAGGCTAGGTCATATTAGTGGAAATAGACTGCGGACATTGCATAAGGAAGGGTTATTTGACCCCTTTGATTTTGAATCATATCCTACATGCGAGTCTTGTCTATTGGGTAAAATGACCAAATCTCCATTTAGTGGACATGGAGAGAGGGCTGCAGATTTGCTAGGATTGGTAGACACAGATGTATGTGGACTAATGTCTACGCAAGCCATGGGTGGATTTTTGTACTTCATTACTTTCATAGATGATAGATTTAGATTCAGATATGTGTATTTGATGAAACACAAGTCTGAAGCCTTTGAAAAGTTCAAAGAATATAAACATGAAGTGGAGAAACAAACCAAACACAGTATTATAACTCTTCTATCAGATCGAGGTGGTGAATACTTGAATGGAGAGTTTCTAGATTATCTCAAAGAAAATGGTATAGTCTCCCAGTGGACTCCTCCATATACTCCACAATTAAATGGGGTATCTGAAAGGAGAAATCGAACTTTGTTAGACATGGTTCGGTCCATGATGAGCTATGGGAATTTTCCAGTATTCTTATGGGGTTATGCATTGGAAACCTCAGCATATTTACTGAATAAGGTGTCTTCCAAATCTGTTCCTCAAGCTCCATACGAGATATGGAAAGAAAGGAAACCGAGTCTTAAACACGTTAAGATTTGGGGATGTCCAGCTTATGTCAAGAAAGTTGACCCAGATAATCTGGAATCTCGATCCGTAAAATGTAATTTTGTGGGATATCTTAAAGAGACTTTGGGGTATTAATTTTACACCGATCATCGGGTGTTTGTCTCCAGACATGCTACCTTCTTGGAAAAGGAGTTTATCCTTGAAGGAAACGGTGGGAGCAAAATTGAACTTGATGAAGTTCAAGAAGCACAAACTACTACGGATCAAGTGGAAATACCTGTTCAGACTGAACAACCTTCTGTGGAACAGCCCATTCGTAGGACAGGGAGAGTGTCTCGCCAACCTGAGAGGTATTATGGCCTTGTCATTGAGAATGGCAATGAGTTGTCAATCATTGACGATGACGACCCTATGACCTATAATGAGGCTATGAGTAGTGTTGACTCAGAGAAATGGCATAGTGCCATGAAATCCGAAATGGAATCTATGTATACCAACCAAGTATGGACTCTGGTTGAGCCGCCTGAAGGTGTTAAGCCTATTGGGTACAAGTGGGTGTACAAAAGAAAGATTGGAGCAGATGGCCAGGTGGAGACCTATAAGGCCAGGCTCGTGGCAAAAGGATTCAAACAAAGGCAAGGGATTGACTTTGATGAAACTTTTTCGCCTGTAGCCCTGTTAAAATCAATTCGGATTTTGCTTGCGATTGCTGCTTACTACGACTATGAGATCTGGAAAATGGACGTGAAAACGGCCTTCCTCAATGGGGAAGTTGAGGAGGAAGTGTATATGACACAGCCAGAGGGTTTTCTTTCCAAGGGAAATGAACACCTAGTGTGTAAGCTGTTGCGAACCATATATGGTTTAAGGCAAGTTTCTCGTAGATGGAACATCCATTTTGATGAGACAATCAAAGAGTTTGGTTTTATCAAAAACATAGATGAACCATGTGTCTACAAGAAGGTTAGTGGGAGCGCGGTAACATTTCTTGTATTGTATGTAGATGACATACTTCTTATAGGAAATGATATACCGATGCTGCATTCAGTCAAAGTATGGATATCAAAGAACTTCACCATGAAGGACTTGGGAGAAACATCCTACATTCTCGGTATGAAGATCTATAGAGATAGATCTAGAAGAATGATAGGTCTTACCCAGGGTACATACATCCAGAAAGTGCTTAAAAGGTTTAGCATGGAAAACTCCAAAAGAGGTCTCATACCGATGTGCCATGGAGTGTCCCTTTCCGAAAAATGTCTCATAAGACACCTGAGGAAAGAGAGCGTATGAGTAAGATTCCTTATGCTTCAGCAATAGGATCTATCATGTACGCGATGTTGAGTACAAGGCCTGATGTTGCTTATTCAATTAGTGTGACGAGCAGATATCAGTCCAATTCAGGTGAAGACCACTGGAAAGCAGTGAAAAACATCCTTAAGTACTTGCGAAGGACTCAGGACATTTTTCTTGTTTTTGGTGGTGAATCTGAGTTAAAACTACAGGGTTATACTAACTCTAGTTTTCAATCAAAAAGTGATAGCAAATCCATGTCAGGGTACGTGTTTACTCTGAATGGTGGTGCGATTAGTTGGAAGAGTTCCAAGCGGTCTACAACGGCTGACTCCACAGCGGAAGCAGAATATATATAGCTGCAAGTGAAGCTGCAAAAGAAGCCGTTTGGATGAGGAAATTTTTTTCTGAGTTGGGAGTTGTTTCTAGCGTTAAAGAGCCTATTGTGTTGTATTGTGATAACAACGCAGCAATAGCACAAGCCAAGGAACCTAGGTCTCATAAAAATTCTAAACATGTCCTGCGGCACTTTCATCTGATTAGGGAGATTGTTGAAAGGGGAGATGTCAACGTCGAGAGAGTTGACACACATAACAATGTAACAGACCCACTCACAAAGCCACTTTCTCAAAGTCACTTTGATCGTCATAAAGACAAGATGGGTAACCAGAGTAATTGGCTTTAGTACAAGTGGGAGATTGAAAGAGATATGTCCTAAGTCCAATCATGTATGAGGATTTATGAATAACTTTTATGTAATCTGTTTTGATTTCATTGATATTAATAAAAGACTTGTTTTGTTTTTTATTGCGGGCTCTATCTATTTTAAGTGTTTAAATAAGATGTACCACAGTTTAAAGTAAAACTTTTTATGGATTGTGATGAGATCATAGTAATGAGACCTAAAAGATGATAACTATAAACTTAAATAGTTCCTGGTCGTAGGATTACTAACTGGTAATTAATAATCCGCAAAGATCGGTACATACTATGCTTGCTTCATTATGAAGGATGTCTGTTCTCATAGACATTTGTGTGGTGACATTATAGCTAGTATGTAGGTGCTTATTATAGAATAAGTTCACTGAACATGACTCACACAGCTGAACAACTGATGGAGTTCACTCACCTGTCAGCAGTTGTTCACATAGTGATAGTTGTACAAGTATCCTTAGATTTGAGGTCATCATAGTCATCTTGTGTACACTGAACTATGCTTTGGTTTAGTTCTTAGTCTCCAGGGACAGTTATAAGGGCTCTACTGGGTATAGGAATTTGTACACGAAGATAGTGTATGATCAATAAAGGATCTACCCCTTCCAGTGAAGGAAGAGAATGTTCAATGTTGATCCACTTATGCTAGTTTAGGAATCTCTGGCCAGAGTGAATGAAATTAGAAAGGAGTTTCTAATTTACATAGAACTAAGCATAGTGAATGGGAAAGCAAGTGATTAAATAAGATAGGCTTGACACAAGTTCCATACCTTGTATTTAATCGTGACATTGCAGGGTAGAAGGAATTAATTGTACGGTAACTATTCACTGAATAGGTTCTTGGTATTCTAAGCAGTGAATTCGTATTATCCGGATAGTCGCGATATGCTGAGAAGTATCTCTCACGATGTAGAATAAATATGATTAATTAATTAATCATATTTAATGAATTAGAGAATTTATATAAATAATGATAAAATAGTTTTATTATTATTTATTTCTACTACTGGCTTAATATTGAACCTACAGAGTCACACCATAAAAGAGAATAATTTAATGGTGGAGGAATTAATTAATAATGGCTGATAATTATTTATTTATGAAATAAATAATTAATTGGCAAATTTAATAATTGATTAAATGAGATTTAATTGATTATAAATTAATTAAGAAAAGTTCTTAATATTATTAATTAAGAATTTAATTATTGGAAATTAAATCAAGAGAGAAAATTATTTTTAAAGTGTTTAGAAAAAGAATTAATAATTAAAAGGTGTTTTAATTATTAGTGAGAATAATAAAGGGTTAATAATAATAATATTTTATGGGAAATTTTTAGCTGAAATTTTTTCCTATAAATATACCATTATAAACCCTATTTTTGCCTCAACCAAAAAGATTTACAAAACCCTAATTCTCTCCACCTCCTCCTCCTTCATTACATCGTTTTCTTGGTGGATACCGGTGGAGTGCTTCACACTTGAGGAGCAGCTGCTAAGGATCTCCACTCGTTGTTCTTGGATCGCTTTTAAAGGTTAGAAATCGATCCCTCAATTTTATTTACGATCTATATGCATATTATATGGATTTTATATGTGTAAAATTCTTTTACCATGCTTCCGTGATAGATAAAATCCTACAGACACCATTCTGCTTTTCACTAGTCCCTAATCCTCCTGTAAATGTTCATCAACTCCTTGATCATCCTACATATATTCATCAACATAATACTTTCACAAGTACATACGATCAGTTCATAAAACTGCAAATAGTTGTCAAATACATACACCCGACCAAAGTATCATTTATATCCAAATAATTGCATCATACATTATCAAGACTAAATACGTTAATCTAAAAGATCTCTTGTTACTTTCTTTTACCAGAACTTCCAAACTGGTGATTTGAAACTGTTAGCATAACCATTATCGTTCGATAGCACTTAAATAAGTCTTAAATAAAGGCAGTTTCTACCTAGTCAAGTAAGAGAGCTTTAATTCCGGGTTTTTTACTGCTAGAGATTTGAAGAAGTCTTTTGTCGTCATAGGTTCAAAGAGTGCATCTGGACCCAGCTAAGATATAGGAAGCCAGAGATTGGCTGCATAAATTAAATTAGTAAAAATATAAGAATTATAAAACTACATTAAAAGCATTAATTGAATATCCAAGTCCAGCAAATTAGAGAAGGAATTTTGATACATTTTCAACTAGAGTTTAGAGAAAATAAGGTTATAATCTATTATTTGAATTGGAGAAGGAATCAGATGTTCTGGAGCTCGAAAATGTAACCCCGGTAGAAGGCTATACTGTATTATATGCTGAGACTCCGGATATTAAATTGGAGTGACCGAATATACAAGAAGGAAATATGAATTGCAGCTAGGTGAATGTCTGACACAAGACACAGAGCACTTTTGAGTTCAACACAACAGATGCCTACAAATCATATTAAAACCTTGCTAGGTAATATATATGAAATTCCACCCATATAACATCCTAGGCAAAACCTGATAATGCATGTATAGACTACAATAATCATAATTAAAGAATAATAAACACGAAAAAACTTTTCCTATAGAACATAAAATTAAAAAATATTATTATTATTTTTCCTTCAATCGTATCTCTAATTTAGATAGCCTTTGATACTGTCAAGTAGTGAGCTTTACAATCTAAGAAGTAGGAAATATGTCCTTCGATACTGTCAAGAAGTAAGCTTTAAGAAAGAAACATAGCTACACATAGCAACAACTATCCCTGTACCAATGTTGTAAGTCCTTTTTCTTGCTTTAACATAGTATCTTTTTTCATTTCCATTGTATACGTTCAACTTCCTTATTATATACAAAAAAATTGAATTCGTGAGCAGGCTAGTCTCTTTCTTTACTAGCTACACCACCTATTAATTTAGGTCCAAAATGTGATGATAAAATTATTATATTTTTTGTATAAATACCTTTCTATTGTATGTTAGAAAATTATTGAATAGGTTCACTCTACCAAGCCAGTTGATTTAGTTCTGAAAAGCTTGAGTAGATATAGGATTTCATAATCTTTATGAAATCCTAATTATCTAAGGGTTGCAAAGACCTAAATAGAAAGATAATTTGTATGATCAGTTGGTAAAGAAATCTTACCATTCTTTTGCGGGGAGAAAACTTCTTCAACTACCTTTGTTTCACAGACTGACATCTGTACTACAGCCTTCTCAGTATCTATTGTTATCAATTCAACCGAGAAACACAAGACCGTGTAAGTTAATAATTATCATCACAAATGATTAAATAAAGGACAAGTTGACCGATAAAATATATGAGCTTGGGATATAGAGTTTGAAGAAGACATATTCAACCTACCCTCTTGGGCTACTACTTCAGGTGTCATATCTATTTCAGAGAGTGACAAATCAATGACAACATCATCTGACAATACAAGGATGTCTATCAGTATCAAGTTAGGTTATAGAAATCCTAAGATGCAAATGTGTAAGAGAAATACATACTTTTTTCTACACTTGGAATCTCCGAAATAGCTTTTGTATTATCCACTTGCAATCCTTCAAATATTAACATATAAGACCGTGTAAGCTACTAGAAACCTATATAAACATGCATCATTATATAAAAAATGTTAATAAAACAATGATCACATCAAAACACAAATTGAAAAGTCAAAGCCTACCATTGACCCCTTCCTGGCAAGCAAGTCCTTTCCCATTATCATAAACAGAGCCTGATTCTTTATTGCAGCTAATCTCTTGTTGATTCATTTTTCCACTACTCTCCAATTTTAGCTGGTCTTTTAGACTCTCAGTTTCTACATTGAAATTATCAATAAAAAACGTCAAACTTTATAAGACATATTAGTGTGAAAAGAAAGTTGGGGCATAATCTTAAAAAGCAAATGCATGACCAATACAATAGAAACACTTAACAAACCCTTGCTACCTGTAGAAGGAGTAACAGCAGTATCCATATTATCATCATCATTCCAACTTTGGCAATTGAAAGAATTACAAGCCCTTTTGTTTGCTTCAATATAGCATCTGGTATGGATTTCTCAAGTTTCAACGAGCCAACCTGTAAAGTGATAGCCCCATATGTTATGAATCATACAAGTGTTGCGAAACTAATTATTAATTATGAATCCATTTCAAATGTATCAAAATAATATCAAGTCATAAACAATAAACACGTAAAATTTCTTAATACTTAGCTCTGGTTTCACTGTTAAAAAAGTTGTCATACTCTCTATGAGGAAGATTTTTTTTCACTTTGAATAGGATAACACTCTAAAGTCAGAAGGTAATTTATAGTGCTTAACTGGGAAAAGCAAGAGGTACCAAAAGAATTAACTAAAGCCTAATTAGTCCAGAGCTAAGATAACAAATAATTTTTAAATTTAAGCAGATGGATATTTGTTCGTATTGGCGAGCTTTAAACTAATAATCTTTATACATAATATAAACAAATGAGACAATACCTTATCATAGCCTCGAATGGTATTTGCAGCTTTATATATTTCATACTCCATAGAATGGCCCCAAGGGAAATTAAGCCATGATCTCAGTGTACTGAGGTCTGTCAGATCCTTGGTTGCAAACATAATCATATTAGCTGTATGCTAGAAACATAGAAAATTTCCTGCTTGCTGAAGATATACTCTTATAAAGAATATGTCAGCTCATACAAATTCAAACTTACTAAATCCCTAAGCTCTGAACAGGAGCTCCGACATACAAATTCATATTACTAAACCCCTGAAAGTCAAAAACATACTAATCAGACCCGAGCTCTGTAAACTCAAAGGAAATACATAATAGCATAAAATATATTAGAATTTAGATACCTCGAAGAGAAGCATTGGGGTAAAGACTATGAGCATGTCGGAGTAATATAAGGCGATAAGGATAGGGTGAAACATGAGGAGGCAACTGAGAAGTACTCCTGCAAAATATACACTCTCTCAATTCTCCAGATATGTCAAAATAAGTCTATAGAAGAAAGATGAATTAAACCAAAAATAAATTTTGAAAAGAAATTAGAATATAACTTACTAATTGAGAGCAGGTTCTAGCTAGGGGTCAACCTTATTTGCACAAATCGACCAATCTTCAACCTCCTTTGCAGCTAATCGACCATTTTTGTCGAAACCAAGGTTTTAATAAATTGAAATCTAGGGTTTGAATTAGGAATTTCAAGTCTAGGATTTGAATTAGGGGTTTAGTAAGTTACGGTTTTGATTTGGGGGTGAAGAATGGGAGTGACA
This sequence comes from Apium graveolens, assembly GCF_009905375.1. Classification (NCBI taxonomy): domain Eukaryota; kingdom Viridiplantae; phylum Streptophyta; class Magnoliopsida; order Apiales; family Apiaceae; genus Apium; species Apium graveolens. Next base: position 45,529,874 of record NC_133650.1, on the reverse strand, counting down.
GCGAGAAAGAGAGATAATCGAGGAATGAAGAAAGAGAAGAAGAGAGTGAGAAAGAGAGAAAGTCGGAAGAAAGAAAGAGATATGAGAGAGTTTAGTGTGGGGGAAATATTTAGAGATACAGAGATAAAATGTAAAGTGGAAACATTTTAATCAAAGAGGGAAGGAGGCCGTATAAGTTTTTGGTTTTTTAAAAGGTAGTTTAGACATCAGTTTTTTTTAAAACTGATGTAAAAAATGGTCTTTAACATCGTTCTGGAACAACCCGATGTTAAAAACACTTTTAAATCGGTCCTTAATGACAGAGATGTCTATGAGGTGATGTCTATTGGTCTTTTTCTTGTAGTGGTGTGTGTGTGGTCGTGCTCCAGTTGGAACTTCTTAAAATGAGATCTGTGAGAACCGTTGATTTTTGTATTTGAAATTGTTGATTTTTTGAAAAGCTACAATTTCGAAATCGGTAAATTAGTGATTTTTTCAAACCAAATATTTTAAATTTTATAAAATCACTAATTTTATCTACAAAAATTATTAGTTCTCATAATTCGCATATTAAGAAGTTCTAATTTGAGCAAAAGCTTATATATATATATATATCTGTTTGTGTGTGTAAGAGTCAGTTTTATACAAGAAAATAGTAGTTGAGCCATCAAAGTGCAATAGAATAATAAAAATTAAAAAGTGAATTCATTAACATCCTTTAAAAATTTTTGATGGAAGGAATGCAATAATCTTTTAAAAAATACTAATAGTTTAATCAATATTGGTAATAATAATAAAAGAGTCATTTTTTTCAAACTAATAATAGTTAAGGACATCAAACTGCAATTAAGTCTATTAATAAATTTTATTATTTTGCACTCATATTCGTAAATGCTTTAGGAAGCACTGGATTTCTTGTAACTTTACAATGCTTTTGTGTTGCTTTATAGCTTGCTTCGTAAATGTGATAAAAGTATATTTCTACTTTTTTATGGTTATGTAAAAATATTTTATTTACTTTCTCGTAATAAAATAGAATTCTACTTTGTGCATAATAAAAATATAAAATTGTAAATATAAAGATTTCTTTTAAAGATAAGATAAAGATAAAATATCATGTCGTTTATAGTGAAATCTTTAGGATAATGTCAAGTACTCTAAATTGGGTACCCAAAAAATTCCTAAATGATAATGTGTAAATTGAATAATTTTTATTGTTCCTAATAATTAGATGAGACATGCAGGTGTGTGTGTATATATATATATATAACTCCTTATTTTGTACTATACACCCACCTCACTTGCCCCACCCCTGACTCTTCCCCCAAATCTCAAAACCCGACACTTCAACCTACCCCTACCCTACCACCGCAATCACCCTCTTCGCCACCACTACCCCTGCACGTTCCTCTCTGTTTCCCTCATCTTCCTCCCTTCCAATTCTCTGAACTTTTCTTTTTTCAGTGACCTCTCTCTTTTACCCACCTTTCCCTACACGTATTATTCACTATATTAATAGTAAAAGTTATTGATTTCTGTTTGTTATTATGGTTGTTGCACGGTCACGGTAATGGACATATTCAAGGTGGTGGTGACGGTGAGATAGGCGAAAATGTTATAATGAATGTGTATAATATGTAATAACTCTGTATTAATTTTTAGTGATTTTTACAATATAATATGTAACACATATTCCAACTTTCTATCACCCTTAACCAGGTATTTTAGTAATTTGTGTAATATAAAATAGTAATTTCAATTTAATTTCCAAAGAATTGGTGAACATTGTGTATAAATCTATGATTTATCGTAAATCTTAGTGAATTTAGGTGTTATTATGATTGCTATGCCCAAAATTTGGTATAAGATTTACTCGGGTCAAAGCCAGGTCAATTGAATGAAATTAGGGCAAAGACACAAAAATCTAGTCAAAATTAAGGCTTGCCCTTATTCCAGCAAAGGAAAGGGTGCGACTTCCTTAAATGGACCTTAGAGGCGCCCTAAAAGATAAGGCGCGCCCATTGTAGGAAAGGTAATGTAAAGGAATTTGGGCACGCCCTCTCTGTTAACTTGACATAGAGGATGGCTTGGACACGGATGGATTCTTGGATGCTTCAGGAGAATAATGAAGAATTATTACCAATCTATTTAATGCGGGTAATCCATTGAAGAACTCCATCCTGTAATGTAACCACAAGAAGGAGGTGTCCGGGGTAAGAGACCTTTAAGGGTATGCCTGGACAGAAGGTCTCCTCCTATAGTCAATAAGTGTCCTCATTGGGGATGTGGTAGTAAAACTCTGGTGTGTGCTTTGGGAGGTATGTCTCTATAGTCAACGACGTCCTCTTTGGGAGACTTCGGAGCATCATGTACTTCGTATCCAAAAGCTTTGGATCACTTGTCATGTAATCTAGTAGAGGCTCCTTATTCGGAGGGCAAAGATGCGTCCAACATTTGGGTAAACCATGGTTGTACCTGCATTCACGGACTAGAGAAACATCTGGTAGCGGTGGGTTACCCTCAACCGGATAGATGCCTTATCCACGGAGTTTCGAAAACATGGACGAGCCTTGGGCCTTTGTGTTTCGGCCTCATCGGACGACATTCCTAAAACTAGTGGAAGACAGCTTTCAGTAGGTTTCCAACTAGGCCTCGGGATGAAAAATCTCAGTCCATGAAGTTTCTTGTTCTCCAAGAAAAATGTTGGCTTGATTCCCTATAAATTGGGATACAGAGGCAAATTGTAAGGGGTTGGAAGTTGAGAGCATAAAGAATCCACCACCAACTTTAAACAATCTCAGCCACCATTAAACATGATATATACTTTCTATGTAGATCAGATTTATTTCCAAAAAAATTACTTTAGCTTGCTTCTATAAAGAATTTAATCACCAAGAAATAAAACTAAAGGATCTATTTTTTTAGATTGCTTAAAAAATTGAATCACCCAGAAACTAAACAAAATCTGGATAAGAAAGTATAAAGGAATTAACCACCAACTTTCAAAGGTTTGCAAGTATATAAACTCATGATTTTAATCTCATCAAATTCTCTGTCTCAAAAGATTATATAAGGGTATACTTAGGCTAGTCAAATAACCTAAGCCCATTAGGAATCCCATTCAGATTCCAAATCAGCTACCTAACTAATATTTGAGTCCAACTTGAAAACCCATAAAAAATCTAACCCGTAAAGGAAATTACATAAAAAACTTATTTTGAACAAGAAATTATAAAAAAACCAAATTCAACTAGAAAATGAAATCCTAGGTTCTTGAAACAAGAAAAACCCTTTCAAGTGAAAGGTAAAAAATTGTAAGCCAAAATGTACTTAATATATTATAATCAGCCCAATCCAATAGATCGGCCCATGTTGGTAATTAAATTGACTATTGGTCTTATAATATTTTCCAATCAGTTCTCACAAATAATAAAGAATGTAGATCAGTCCAAAGCCATATTTGTCTTTATGAGAACAAGTACATCAACACATGATGCTCATGCATCATTCTCCTTTTCTTTGAAAACAATTATCCTCAAACGATAATAAATGCATCTGAATATCTTAATGTCATGCTTCGTATCATTCTTTTCTCCTTTAAAAAAACTCGACCACGAGTTTATAGAATCGAAGGATCAACACACACAGATTGGACATATTATAGAACTTAAGAATTTTAAATTTTAGTACCATGATAATTGCCTATGGTAGTAACACTGAATAAACTGAAAACTTTGAGTTTGTATTTGCTCTTAAGAAGCTGTCCATGCCTAGAAAATCAATACAGTTCTTCTCCTGAACCAAAATATTTCCAATACTTGAATTCGTATCTGCTCTCAACATGTTGTCCAAACCTAAAAAATCAATGGAATTCCTCTCCAAATAAAATAACCCCAATACCACTATCCACTCTCAACAAATTTCCCGTGTCTAAAAAATCAATAGAACTCTTCTTATGATCCAAAATAACCCCAACATCACTATCTACTCCCAACAAGTTTTCCATGATCATTTTGTTCCAATCCATCTTCAGCTTGCTTCTCAAACAAGCATAAGTTATCCATAACTATTGGATGTGTGAATAAATTTTCTATTTCAAATTCAGATTCTTCTTCATGTTCAACTTGATCATCTTCTTCATCTATTTCTCCATTGTTGAATATAATGGTTGTACTAATATCCTCGGTGTCAAGCATATTCATCACCAGGTCACCTGGGTATTCTTTTTGCACACGTTCATAACCCTTGAACTTCATATCAACTAATTGGTCTTCAATTTCTAAAGGAGTTGTATCATCGTCATCTTTCTTCAAGGCATCATATTTAAGGAAAAATTCAACACAAAAATGACCCACGTTTTGCGCCTTCTTCTCAAAACCAATTGTGTAGATATCAAAGGAGATTGCATCTTGATTGACAAAATTTGATTCTAAAAATATATATTATAAATAATCAGTTGGGATAAAACATTTTTTTCATTCTCCTCATAAAAACTTTCCAAGAATTAATTTATGCTTTACTTTCTTCTCTCCTATTTCATTTCACAAGTTCATATCACAAATTTGTATAACCTTTGAGCTTCGATCTTGCTACTTTAAATCTCTTGTTATCATCATATTCCTTATGGTCAAACACTCATTCAACATGTTTCAACCATTCAATAAAAATTTCTAGATCCATGCTACCATCAAAATATGGAAGTTTGGGGTTCATAACACACACATACACAATATATAAACTTGTTTATGAAATAATATATGCAATGGCCCTTCCTAACACAACCACGGATCGCAACATATTAAAATATGAACACAAGCCGCAACTTATTTACATTATAACGTACCAAATCCCAACTAGTTTAACTTACAACTGGATAATAAAAAATTCTTACAAATTTTCAAAACTCAAAACTAAAGCATAAAGCTTCTGCTAGATCATCATATCTCAACCTGGAATCTTAGCTCGCATACTGGCCTGGGGATCCTCGCTACCAACAACTACCTCAACAAGTCACAATGACAATACTGAGTTTAAAAAATGATCAAATGAAATGATTTAAAATGATCCAGTTCTAGTTAATGAATAATTAGAATTGGATATTCACTTTTAATTTTAAAACCAAGGTTAGGCTACTGATCAGTCATGCACTAACCCCAAGCAAGACACACAGCTCTGCTCTAGATACTGGATCCAAGGCACACATTGGCCTAATATGACCACCAATCTGGCCTGTTCACGAATCTGGTCCATATTTTAGAAAACTATCCAATTCTATAATAACAATATGATAAACAATGTAATTCAATGCAACAAAATCATAAGCAACATGGATAAAGCATTTATCTCAAAGCATATGTAATTCGTAAGTACCAATAAGGTATAACAAGGTGTGTATGAAGAATGGCTTTAAGCTTGTAAATGAATCATGTAATAGAAGAACAAGGGTTTAAAGGTTATAGCAGGATTTGGTTTCTAATGTTACAAGGTATTGTAGAAAGTATGGGTTTTTGTATGTTGGGAAAATCCATTTCAGTGATTGGTATATAGTGTATATGTATTTGTGGAGTAGTATCGTATATATGTGGTTCAGTATCTGGGAATCTAACAATTAATGGTTCACAATGAATAAGGCTCACGATTCAAGTATCAAATGATTTAGTTAGGGTTTAGGGTTAAGCAATTCAAAGCACTTGCAATATGAAACTAGAACTATTTTAAATACTTGCAACATATGTCGAGAAAGTTCAGAACACTTTCCTTATCCCGATTGACTTCTATTTTACTTGCACTCATTTATCGATTCTATTCACTGGCCACTTGCTTTCCTTTTCTATGCCTCGCTTCCTCTTCTAGACATCACAAGTATCTATCAATACTCATTCTCATGTTATTCTAATCATCACATAGACTTCTCAAGCTTCTATCTACCCCTCGTTTCAGCCAAATCTGACGTACAGATTGAAAAGTATGATGAAAACCATCAAATAATGAACACATAGGCATATTATATATCAATCAGATCACACATAGCATGTAAGGTATTCGATAAAAATAATTTTCCAAAGAAGGTTCGAGATTAAAATGATTTTTTTGGTATTTAATATGAATTTTTTAAACATTTTTTGGAATTAAAACGGGTAATAGAATCATTTTATAAATAAACAACAAGGTTCGAATACCCGAATTCTACTTTAAAATCATTTAATAATAATTATCGAGCCTCGAACATAATTTAGAATAATACTTTAAAGCTCGAAACTATTTTTCAGAATTTTTAAATCAAGAGAAACAATTAAACCTAATTAAATAATCAATTGAAATTAATTAATAACTAATTAAATTAATTAATTAATTAATATTTAAATTAATTGACCAATTAAATAATTAATTATTAACTAAAATTAATTAATTAAATAATTTATATTTATTTTTTAATTAAAAATAATTTTTGGAATTAAAATATTTGGAATTTTTTAATATTAAAAACAATTTTCTGAAATTAAAATAAATAGAAAATATAATTTTTAAAAGATTTTAAAACAAGATCCTATTTTTGCAATTTTCATAAACTTCAGGGACCTAACTTCATCTTCTTCAAAACTGTAGGGACTAAACGCAAATTTTATTGTTTATGCCGGAAAATCGTCGGGTTCGTCGGAGCTCTCAACTCCGGTACCCTCCGGCCACCACGAGCTCCAGAATTAAACTACAATTCACCAAGAATACAACCATGCAATCAAATCTAACAAATAACCCCTGAGTTGGCCGGAAAAACGTGAAGAAAACTCGCTGGCGGACGAGTTCTTCTTTTCTCCGATGAGCTCGATTCTCGTACCATTTGTTCATCAAACCAACACCAATCGATTCCTTTTTACAAGAACTTTCTAATGGTATCAATCAATTTCACTAATAACCGCTAGATCAAAAACCCCCAATTTCAATTAAGAACATTCAAACCGAATATAAACCCTAATTTCAATTTCAGATAATCAAACCCAATTTTGAACATGTTATTGAACTCCAAATAATTGTTATGACATAACAAAATGATCATGATTCAATTATTTAGAACATGCAAGCAACGAATCACACAAATAAAATCAAAATCAATTCATAATTTAATCCAATTTACTTCGAAAATAAATAAAAATGCAAAAAAGTACCGATTGATTCTGCAGGTGTATAGGTTATGGAACTTGATTCTACACTTCAAGACCTTCATTTTGGTTACTCAAACGCCAAAATCCGAGTTCGCTAACACCTTCGATTTTTGGTTTCATTACGAAGAACACTATGAATTTTTTCTCTAGATAATTATATAATTTTATTATTTAATTGTGTTTATCTATACAAAATAAGATACGGTATTGGCTATTTATATTTATGAAATATTGGTACCCCGTTGGATCATATCGGATATAAAAATAGAATACTTAATCGCTAAGTATTAATAAAACTGATCCAATTCGGTACCGGTTTTAGGATAATTATCAAAACCGGGATTTTTACAATACATTCTAGGTCTCAGCATTTCGGTTACACGAATTACGAGAAGATAATATAATAGTTTAATCAAAATATCCCGTTTCTCAAAAAGATGGGTTTTATCAGTTTACCAAAACCAAAATAGTATCGTAAAATTTGTATCAGTAATCATACTGGTAAAACCGTACTCCGGATTAAAAAAGTCAAAACACGGAAAATGCTCGAAATAATCAAATTAGGTTAGAAACGAGTTTTCCTGAGACTCTGTGGTAGTAAAAACGTAAAAACCGTTGAAGTTGGAAGATTCTCGATTAATCAAAATAATTAATAATTAATCCGAAAAATAATTTATTAAATCTATACGTCCTTTATAAAATCATATAACAACTTATAAATTACTAGAAAATATCAAAATAATCTATACTTTATTTTAGACATATAAAATTAAAATTCGCAAATTCTATCACACATAAATACCAAACACATAGACCAATTAACACACAATTCACCAAAAATTCATATAATAATCACATAATATTTATTTATTGACAAAAATAATTACACGTTATATCTCGGATATTACACAGGCCATTACCATTGGACATAGATTTATAAATTCCATGTATCCGATACTTTTCTAAATATGATTTGGGTTAGTATTTGTTATCTTTTTTTTCGCGGACTATGATACGAATCTTTTTTATTTAATTTTACTAGATCTCTATATCTCTGAGTGCCTTTAAACCTTTTATAACATTCAGTTCTTCATCAACAAATAAATCAACCATGTTGCGTTTGTTATTATAAAGAAAACCCTTCGAAAAAGGCGTCACACAACCATTAAACATATCATCCAGGATACCCATATTTTTTGTTAAAAACCCCCACTCAAAAACGTCTCTAAACTACCACAAAATACACCAGTCTTGTGTCCCATGTTTTTTTAAGGAAATGCTTGTAAGAAATCGTCAAATTGAGCTCTTGATACCAAAATGATATATATTTTCTATGTAGATCAGATTTGTTGCGAAAATAATAACTTTAGCTTACTTCTATAAAGAATTTAATCACCAAAAAACAAAACTAAATGATCAATTTGTTTAGATTTCTTAAAGAATTGAATCACCACTAACTAAACAAAATCTAGATAAGATAGTATAAAGGAATTACCCACCAACTTATAAAGGTTTGCAAGTATGAACTCACGATTTTAATCTCATCAAATTCTCTATCTCAAAAGATTATAATATAGGGGTATATATAGGCTAGGAAAATAACCTAAGCCCATTAGGAATCCCAATCAAATTCAAAATCAGCTACCTACCTAATATTTGAGTCCAACTTCAAAACCCATAAAAACCTAATCCATATAGGAAATTACATAAAAACCAAATTCAACTAGAAAATGAAATCCTAAGTGCTTGAAACAAGAAAAACCCTTTCAAGTGAAAGTTAAAAACTTGTAAGCCAAAATGTACTTAATAAATAATAATCAGGCCAATCATATAGATCAGCCCATGTTGGTAATTAAACGGACTATTGGTCTTGTAATATTGTCCACTCGGTTCTCACAAATAATAAAGAATATAGATCAGTCCAAAGCCATATTTGTCTTCTTAAGAATAGGTACATCAGCACATGATGCTCATCCATCAAAACACAACTAAAACACTTTGTTCAATTTTCCAGCGAAGAACCACCATCATAGATCTTGTTTCCGATGACGTACCTCGAATTTTGTTGCTACCAAATTCATCCGTCAACAAATTGGTGCTAGAAGGAGGGTGCTAATCAAAATCTGCATCAAGGAGAAAAGGTGGAAGTTCTTATGAAGAAGATAGTTTTGATGAAAGCTCTGGGCATGACTATTATCGTCGTGAGCCCTATATTCCACTAGAGGTACATCCAACTTCAAACGTAAAGGGCCGACCACCCGTCCTCATCAATAATGCGGATATGTTGGAACGACTATATCGCATGAGTGATGCTTTGAATGGTTTCAGTTTGAGTCTGAGTACGGTAGAGCAACATAAAATAAAGATAGGTCGCCGCCACACTTATTCTGCTCATGCACCCGGAAAAGCCCTAATGACTGAGAAAGACACTCCGGTTGGTCATGATCAGACCAACAGAGGCGTGTGCCAATCACTCTGCGGTATTTGTACTATTTTAACGACATAACTCCAATTTTGGAGCTTGTGATAAAGACACGAACGGATGATAAATACCACGGATGAAGAATAACTCCAATTTTGTACTATTTTAACGACATAACTCCAATTTTATCGATGTGGGCGGATATTAGATTAACGCACCAGGCTGAAGCTCTTCCAACCAATAAACAATAAGGTTCACCACTCTAAAGTCTTATTTAGGTATTAGGTTGAGAGATGATGATCTAAGATCTTGCTTTTGGAGTGGCAGAAAGAAGCAAATCAAGGAGATATGAAGCCCCATGGTTCAACGCTTGTGCCCCTAAATCCCTCGGGAGATCAGGAGCGGCACCACGACCATGAGAGAGCTCTTCCTCATGGCTGGATGGATAGATATGGTCGAGATTATGGTATTTACCATCAAAGAAGGTTTTAATGGCATGGAAGAGGCAGAAGATATGGCGGATAATTGAAAGGAAACCGACATACTTATAATCGGGATAATAGAGATGCCCCTACTTATGACCGATATGGGAGAGATAGACGTGCATGGAATAATGGTTGGAGAGATACCCAGACCTATGTACATGGTCGTGGACTCCACAAGTCAGGGTCAAGGTAGAATTCAAGGCATAACTGAAGGCCAAAATTAAGAGATTCCATAGTGAGTAGATGGAGGTCAGACCACAGATCAACATCTTGAACCTCCTGGATGTAACCAGGCGGTGCTACCTTCTCCACAACCTCAATATCCACATCTTAATGTACATAATATACCTAGAGTTGTAACTTTTAATGTGGATGTTCTGAAAAGGTTGCTTAAATACCTTGAAGGAGGAAGGATTACACCTACAACATAGGGTCCTTCGCCATTCTCAGCGACAATCAGAGAAGCCTAGTTGACAGCAGGATATATGACCACAATTAATGATTTGTGGTTCGATAAGAGTTTTGATCCTATTGAATTTCTAAGAAGGTTTAATATAGAGATGTATATTTCTCAAGTTTCGGATCTGGAAAGATGCCGACTCTTGGCAGTAATATTCAAATAGAGCACTCAACAGTGGTCTCAGAAGCTTGGAACTAGTGTGATTACCTCTTGGGATCAGATGAAATCTCTATTCTTGACTAAATTCCAAGCTACTGTGAGGTATGCCCTGCCGGTCACTACTTTGACCAATGTTAGGCAATGGGAGAATGAAAGCTTGACCTCTTACTTCAAGAGGATCAATGATGAATCCACCAATATAAGAGGTGCATCGGTTGAAGCACTTAAAAGTTTCTTGGTAGCTAGATTGAGAGTGGGTTCTTCCTTTTGGAAGCGCCTCCAAGGGAAGGATCCGACAACTATGGTGGATGTCTTGGCTCAAGAAAAATCTTTCAAAGTTGTAGAGCAATCATTGGCAAAAGTGCGCCCTATCTCACAAAGAAGTCAGAAAGGAAAATCAAAGAAAAGGGATAGATCCCTAAGCCTGAGATATCACAAAGACAGTCGAAGTCCAAACCGAGTGAAAGCTGCTACTATCTGAGGAGAATAGAGTCCTCCATCGAGCTTTGGTAGTAGGATGGGAGGTTATGCTCCTTTGGTTGCCTCAATCGAGCATATCTTCGTAGTTAGTAGGAACAAAGAGACTATTCAGACAGCCAGATGCTTTGTCTTCGTGGCAGATCAAAGATAAAAAGAAATATTGCGAACATCATGAGTTCTATGGACATAACTCTCATGAATGTCGTCATTTGAAAGATTAGATCGAGGCTTTGATCGGGGAAGGCTATCTTGGCGATTGGGTAGTGACATAGGTGAAAACACATAGGAATGCCTCTAATAAGGTTAAAGAGGACGGCAGTCGAGTCCCACGAGGATCAAACAATGAATTTATTAAAGAGAATAAGTTTTTCAGAGATAGAAGTATCCAAGAAATATTTAGAGGAGGCCATGGTATGGAGATTAGCAACCGAGCACTCAGAAGATATGCCAGAGAAGTAAGGTACAGACCTTTGACTAATATCCATAGTCTGGAAACAAGGCCGCCAAAGATATTCAAAGAGGAGTCCATGGATATCATTTTCAAAGAAGAAGATGCGAGATGGATGCACCATCCACATAATAATTCCTTAGTGATATCTCTTCAAATTGGAACAAAGAATGTATATCGATCCTTTATGGACTATAAGAACTCAGCCAACATTCTCTATTACAACACCTATAAAAGATGGGATTGCTTGATCTAGATATGTCAATTGAAGATGCTTGGGTCAATAGTTTCTCCAGAGAAGGCGTTAGAGTCATGGGTTCAATCTGACTGCCATGTACTTTAGGAGAAAGTCCCCTCTCAGTAACTGAGATGCTGGAATTCAAAGTTCTCAACCAAAAGTCCGCACATAATGTTCTACTTGGACCACCTTTCTTAAGAGAAATAAGAGTTATCACCTCCATCCATCATTTGACAATTAAGTTCCCCACTCTGAACGGAGATAGAAGCATAAAAGGTTCGCAGTATGATTCTCGAGAATGCTATCGCCAAGCTATGAATGGTTTCCAAAGGAAAGGAAGCGAGAAATATTTCAGATGATGAGTCGGAAAGCATGGTTGTGTAGCCAAGTGAAAAGATACGCATCCATTACTTTGTTGAACATAAAGGTGAGTATTTATCTGAACCAACTCATACAAATTTTTTTAGAAGATATTCAAAGAATTGAGTTTTTGGAAGATGAAGTGCTCATGGAAAGTGACATAGTCCATAGAGCATTCAATGGACAAAGACTTGAAGGAAAAATTAAAACTTTGCAAAGCTTAGAGAAAACTATTAATGAAGTGGATGCCCCACCAGTGGAGGGCAGGTTTCACCGAAAGTAGCTTTGAGTGAAGTTATGCCCCTCTTGAAGAGGGCGCGCCTTCCCAAGCAGAATGTTTCATAAAAATTCACATGATATGAATCTTAACTTGGATTCGCGCATCCCTTTTCTTGTAGAAAAGATGGGGCCTGCCGAGGATATTATTTCTATTCATGATCAAGATCCAAGTAAAATTTTGAAGATTGGTTATCAATTAGAGCCAAAGTTGAGAAAAAAACTCACATAATTTCTTTTGGAAAATCTTAATGTCTTTGCATAAAACTACTCAGATATGGTTAAGATCGATCCAGAAGTCTTGTGTCATCATTTGAATATAAATCCCAATCAGAAGGGTGTTTGATAGAATCAATGTTGGAGCCACTTATCAAAGACTAGTAAACAAGATATTCAAGAGACAGATGGGAAAAATGATGGAAGTATATATAGACGGTATGCTGGTAAAGTCTAAAGAAGCTGGAGACCATGTGAAATATCTCGATAATAGGTTTCATATTCTGAGAAAATACTCAATCAAACTGAACCCTTAAAAGTGTGTATTTGGGGTAGAGTAAGGAAAGTTTCTAGAATTCACGGTAAACCACAGAGGAATAGAAGCAAATCCCACAAAGAATAAATCATTGCTGGATATGAAATCCCTCATAAGTGTTAAGCAAGTGCAAAGTTTCACTGGAAGAATCACAACTTTAAACCGCTATGTCTCAAAATCTTCAGATAGATGCAAGGAGTTTTATTTAAGCCAATAAGGTAGTAGGAAAATATTTTTCTTGGACACCAGAAAACGGGGAAGCTTTTCAGAAAATCAAGAAACCGTTGGGAAGTCTACCAATATTGGCAAAACTTGTTGATGTGAAAATTTGATTATATGCTTGGCTGTTTCAGAGTATTCGATCATTGCAACTTTATTCAGAGAGGAAGAAGGTCAAAAATCACTGTTCTATTACGTGAGCAAGAGATTGTTGGATGCTGAAACCAGATATAAAAACATGGAATCACTGCACGGAAGCTGAGGCCATATTTTCAGTCTCACAAGATAGAGATTCACACTGTTTATCCTCTAAGACAAATATTGCATAAACCAGAGTCGTCAGGAAGAATGTTAAAGTGGGAAATAGATTTGGTACCATTTGACTTGGAGTATTATTAGTGAACAACAATTAGAGGTCAAGCTATGGTCGACTTCTTACTCGAGCTTGATTCTGCAATCGATGAAAGAGCTATAGTGTTGGATAAACCTTCTTCATAAGGGAATATTCCTGAAGTTGTGGAAGAAGAGTTCTTAAACCCTTGGCGGATATACATTGGATGAAGCATTTAATAATGGTGATGTTGACACCGGAGTTGTCTTGAGTACCCCGGAAGGGCACCATCTTATGACTTCCATACACTTCAAGTTCCATGTCATAAATAATTATGCTGAGTATGAGGCATTGATAAATGGTTTAAAAATGGCATTGAAAGTTGGAGTTGTGAATTTGATAGCCTAGAGGGATTCGAAATTGGTGGTCGACCAAGTGAATGGGGGGTTCAAAGCCCGGGCACCCCAGACTGAGCTTTATATAAGGTGTGTATGGCATCTGCTCAAAAGATTTGTCGATGTTAAACTGGAATATGTGCCAAGAAAGCATAATAGCAATGTCGACGCCTTGGAAAAAATGGGCTCACGTATGGAAGACGATTTACTAGGAGGAATTCTATTAGAAATTTAGGAAGTTCCAAGTATTCCTGAAGTAGAAATACTTCAAGTCAGAGAATTTCATGAAGATACATGGATGACTCTAATACATGACTATATTCGCACGAGACTCTTCCTGAGGATAAAAGGTAAAGCTCGGCGCCTCCGTTACCAAGAAAACAAATATGGGGAGTACATGATGGTGAAGAATATAACTATATCCTCAGGGTAGTACATGAGGGAATCTATGGCAACCACTCGGGGGGTGGTTTATTGGCTATGAAGGTTCTTAGGCAAGGGTAATATTAGCCATCAATGAAAGAGGAAGCTTTCAAATTTTTTCGGGCATGTGATCGTTGTTAGCATTTTGACAACTATTCTACTACCCTGGTTGCTTCTCTAACATCAATAATTAGTACTTGGCCCTTTTCCATGTAGGTAAGTTAACTTATTGGTGAGATCCTGAAAGAAAGGGGTGTTTAGTATGTCGTAGTAGCTATAGATTATTTTACTAAGTGGGCAGAGGCTATGCCCTTAGCAAAATCACGTCAAAGAAAATCAAAGTTTTATCTAATACAAATATCGGTAGATTTGGAATCCCTTATAAACTCATATCGGATAATGGGAAGCAGTTTGGTAGAAAGGAATTAAGGAAGCTTTGTGAAGATTTACATATCAAGAAAGACTTTACTTCAGTATATCACCCACAGAGTAATGGTCAGACTGAAGCTATGAACATGATTATCAAGCATACTTTGAAGACTAAGTTGGAAGAAAAGAAAGGTAATTGGCTAGAGCAACTCCCTATGGTCATTTAGTCCTACAATATAACTCCAAGATCAACAACAGGTGAATCGCCTTTCATGCTAACTGATGGATACGAAGCTATAATCCCTATGGAAGTAGGGCCTGGATCTTTTTGCAGAAATTTCTTCAATGAAAAGGATGCTGAAGCAAATCAAAGGCTTCACTTAGACCTATTGAAGGAATCTGGATAACACTTACTACTAAAGCTTGCAGCTTATCAACAGAGGATTTAAAGATATTTCAACAAAAAGGTGAAGGCCATGTCATTCAAAGTTAGTGATTTGGTATTAAGAAAAGTGTTAGGCCTTTAAGTAAACTGTAGGAGGGTGAATACAGTTTAAAAAATAAACTCGAATTAAAACTTAAATATGATGAACGGTCTTTATATTAATGAAAAAAAACTGTACAAAACATTTTTAAAGGATGAACAAATATTATTGAGAGCTGTTAGGTTACACAGAATGATAAAATAATAATCGACACTTATAGTGTTACCTAATCTGTGCTTATAGACTGTATAGTTACACAATCAAACTACTTGATATGATACACATGAATAAGGAAATATAATACATATCCAACCATTGATTGCTACAAATAAGTTAAGTCTTACACCGTCATATCTCTACAAATCATAGTAGTTGTCACAGAATCAATCACTTCCCGAGATATAGCTTCTGATGGATACTGATATAAACTCTGATGACAAACACTGATGATGTCATTTTCTGTCAAATCCTGATATAATAAAATTTGATATCTTTTATGATAAACTCTAATAGTTAATTTCTGATATCATCAAATTACATCTAACAATCTCCCCTAACTTGTGCAATATAGAAATATGTATAAGTTCAATTTAATGATGTCAAAAACTATCTAAATACAGAAATACAAATATATGTACAATCTTACAATCAATGCATTATACTTTAATCTTCAATCTTGAATCCTGGAATATCTTGTAGAATCATTAAAGAATTTTTTGAGCATATTCTCTTCTGCTATGTTCAAATACATCTCTAGTCTTTGCTTGGCTTCCTTGAGCTCTTGAGAAGATTCATCCATTTGATAGATAGAAGTCTTTAGATCAAATATTTTACTTCTGCTTAAATTCAAATCATCTAGTTGAATCAATCCATAATTTTTAGCATCAGGATTGAAAGAAATCAGCTTTGAACCAAGTTGTTCAACAATTTGTGCTCTTCCCTTAGGTATGTCAGCAACTGAATCATCCTTCAGTATGTATTTTGGAATGAACTTCAATTTATCCATACCTTTCTTCTTTTCATGAACCAGGCCTTTTAAGAATTTAGACCATCTTTCAGTGGTTGTATTTTTTACAAAGAGCATGCAGACAAGATTTTCAAGTTCCTGCTAGGATTTGTTCAGTATTTGTTCATGTGACACTCTCAGCCTTTTTCCAGAGTTAAGAAAATATATCATATTTTCCTTAAGCTTGTTACCATCAAATTTATCAAGAAAAATTTAAACATGAATTATCTTTTGTAGATCCTAAAGTTTAACATCTTCACCCATTCCATTTAGTGAATTTGTGTCCTTTATCTTCAAGCCATCTCCTTTGTAAATCCCAGCCTTCTTATAACCAAGAACAACTCTTTGATTGGCCTCTCTAGCTTGAGATCCTCCACTGTAGATATTTTTTACTATACCAATGTCTCTATCAGGAGCAGGTGTCTTGTATTCCAATAAGAGCTTCTTCTTGTCTCCAAAGTCTGATGCAAGTTTATCCACAGGTTCAGGAGTAACACATCTATTAACCTAGTCATACCATCTTTTATCCATTCCAACCTTATTGTACATGATGTACCCAACATCTTTGTTGACCTTAAATTCAAGCTTGGATGGCTTAGGTATTCTCTTGAAAATTAGTCTATCAGATCTTGATCTTCTTTTAATTTCAACATGAGTAGCTCAGAGGTTGACTTGATAGTGGCATCATATTTTATTGATGTGACCTCAATATGAGTTTTATCAGTGGTTGAGATATGCTTTGTGATAGTTTCTTTAAGTTGAGCACAGTCAGAGGTTAACTTCATAATTTTATCAACTTTTGATGGAATATCTTCAACTTGAGCTCTGTTAGTGGTTGAAATCTTAGAATCAACATTTAAAATTTTCAAATTAAGCTTTGATGGTTCACCAACCTTTTCTTTCCCTTTATACCACCTGACAGAATTTAGAATAGCTTGGGACCTTAAATTGAATCTTTAAGCATCTGAGGATTGACTAACATCTTTAATTACTATCACACCTTTAGGTCTTTCTACCTCTGCGAAATCACTATATACAGAATCAGTATCAGTATTTGTATCTTCAGCTTATACCAATTTGAAATTATCTTTCAACCACCTGACCTGTTTAATATCAACATCTGGACAATCTCTTTGAAATATTCTTCTAGCTAATTCTTCATCAAATGCTAAATTTTTTGGATCTTTATAATATAGAGTTGTCTTTCTGCCTTTGTGCTCCATGCCAGCATGATCTTTATCAACATTTGTGATAGTCAAAGTTTGCTTTTCAGTTGTAGTAGTCACAGTTGTAGTCAGCTCTTTTGTTAGCACAGTCTTATAGACTTGCTGTTTATCCTCCTCCACCAGTTCTTCCTCCACATCTTCCTAATTGGTTAGTGGTTTTTAAAACACCACTAGATCCAATTACATCAACTCCACCCTTAGTACTCCTAGGTGCTTTACCTCCATTATTCTCTTTATCAAAATTATCATCCCTATCATCAGTATTTGACTTGAGTTGTTTACATTAAGATTTAGAAATTATCTCCCTCTTTTTGGCATCATCACCAAGTAAGAGAGAGACTGTTGTGCAAGACATGCCTGCATAATAACAAGACTAAGTAAAATTGACAACCCTAAGATTAAGTTATATGATTATCAAAATTTGTATTCTGTAATTGTATTCCTTGAGTCTTTAAAAATGTTGAGTAGATTATACTGGGGGATTTTTTCTATGAATAGTTTCAAGTTAAGGAATAAACTCTGGAAGAAGATCAAGTCCTGATCATGCCTCAGAAAAGAGATGTAGAAGCTTGGAGTTGAATAATGTTGTTCTGGGAAAAATGTTCTAAGTCAAGATATCGACAAGTCACAGATCAAGGTATATCGAGAAGTCAATCGAGAAGTCCAAAATGACTTGTAGAGAAGTCCAAAATGACTTATAGAGAAGTCTCAGAGATATCGAAAAGTCAAATGAAGATATAGAAAACTTGAGATATCGACAAGTCAATTTCTCATATAGAGATCTCAGAGATATTGATAAGTCAAAATATGTATATAGAGATATCAGAGATATTGATAAGTCATTTTTGCATGTAGAGATCTTAGAGATATCGAAAAGTCAAATGAAGATGTAGAGAACTCAGAGATATCGACAAGTCATTTCTCCATGTAGAGACCTCAGAGATATCGACAAGGCATTTCACATATAGAGAAATAGAGACCTCAACAAGTCAAATATACCTATAGAGAACTCAAGATATTGATAAGTCATTATACTTATCGATATGTCATTTCTCTATAGAACAAAAGGAGATCTCGACATACTATCTCAAATTATGAACACGCACAAGTTCAAGATTCAAGATTATCAGTCAACATAAAAATTCATTCATTAAATTGGAAAGTCTATAAAGCATCTTGAAGAATACAAGATCAAGGGTCAAGATTCACGGGACAAAGGATGGTCACAGACCTGCAAGATTCTGCACAGAATTGCTAACACCAGAAAATGAAATAGACAAGGTTGCTTTAGAAATTGGTTTAGTATATTTTAGTGTAAGTTTTGTAGACCCGTGTTGCTAGTCTATACAACATGCACGGGTCCTTATTTTAGAAGAAACAAACAGATCTAAAATTTATTGTATTCTCTCAAGATAGAAGTTGAGTTCTTATTTTTTAAGAACACAGATTTGTTGCAAAACAAACTTAATTAATACAATTAAGTGATTTTTTGATATTGTGTTTTGTGTGTTTTATAGTCAAGCATTTTATCTCTACAAATTAAACTTATTTGTTCATCAATAATCTAAACTAGTTTTAAAAGCCAAATATAATTCAAGAAACACATATCCCCCTTATGTGTTACATTTCTGTGCATTCAATATCTAACATGTGGTATCAGAGCAAAATCTGAAAGTAAACAGATAAAGATCTTGGAAGAATGAGTGCTCAGAAATTGACAAGCATCAAGATACCTACTTTTGACAAGATCAACTACATATTATGGAAAAAATGATATTGTTCATAAGGATGGCCAACCCCATGTATATCAGATTTTCAAGAATGGACCTTTCATCCCTATGGAAAGAGTTTCTAAATCTACAGATAGAGACATGGTCATACCAACACATTATGCACCCAACGACCTTTTAACCTACAAAGAGCCTGAAAAGGAAAAGGTTGCACATGATAGCATTTTATAACTCATATTAATTGAGTCTCTTGATAATGTAATGTACAACAACATTATCAACTGTGAGTCTGCTAAACATATTTGGGAGAAAATTGAGATATTGTATGAGCGAACATAAGAAGTTAGATCTAACCAAAGAAGGATCTTGGTGTCACAATATGAGGGTTTTATGGATAAACCTAAGGAAAGTATAACTGATGTTTTTGAAACATTCAGTAAGCTGATAAATGACTTGAAACTTCATGATAAATACTATGAAGCCGAGGAGGTCAACCTGAAGTTCTTGATCACTCTTCCTGCCCATTTAGAACAAAAATATCTGCTATTAGAGAAGGAAGAGACTTAAGCAGAATGACATTGAAAGTCTTGTATGGAATCTTGAAGACTTATGAGCTGGAAATGTTACAAAGAAAGTCATTGAGAGTTGTTCAAGGACATGTTGTTAATGGAACTAGTGCATTAGTTTCCAATGACTGTAAGTCTTCTGATAATGAACTAGAAGCTCAAACCCCAGTTGTTCAAACTGTTGAAAAGAAGAATAAGGAGCCACAGAAGCAAGTCATGCTAGAAATGGAATATGATGAATTCTACACCCTTGATGAACTGGATGAGATGGACCATATCAATGGATTACCATGCAAGAAAATTCTCCAACATAAGGGTTAAGAAGCCAAAGTTTTTCAAGAGCAAGGGTCAGACCTCCAATAACAACAATATTGGAAAAGAAAAACGGGCATTACGACGGCTATACATGCATGATTTCCAAGATTTAACCATATCAATATAAACCAAATCAACACCCATTCAAAACCAATACATCACCAATCCAACCACAACTCAACAATTCAACTTTCATAACTAAACTAATTCAAAATATGTTCAAGAACCTTACATCCAACAAATACCATTCACATCTTCATAATCAACAAAACAACTTACTAAAAAAAGCTCTAAACATGCTTACACACCTATTTCACTAAACCATCATCTAAACACCCTTAAAACTCAATAAACCAAGCTTAATATTTAGGGTTTCGAAGCTTTGTACCTTCCTTAGAGAGTGGAAAATCACTAGGAATCCTAAAAGAACCATGGTCTAACCTTAAAAAACCTTGATCTTACAAACAAAATCAAGAAAGAAAAATTAGTTAATTGAAATTACTATTCATCATCTTCTTTGATGAATTATTTAAGCTAGCTAGGAATGGAATTTGAAGCTTAAACTTCTAGGATAACTATATCTTATCACCAAGAAGCTATGGAAATTACCTTGTGATTTATGATGGAGTGGAGCTTGGACTTTGAAATTTTTCTCCTTATTTTCTTGAAAATGCCGAGAGCAAGAATGAGGGGGAGAAGAGTTTGTTTTTGCTTGGTTGATCTTTGAGAAGAGAAATGATTTACTTGGTTGTAATTCAATCTTGCTAAAATATCTTGACTTCACTCTATTAAAGTGATAACCTCATCTTACTTACATCATCACAAGGTCACTTGTCCATTTCTTATGGTTGGATGATGTCATCCCCCTATAATCTCTTTGATTAGTACTTAATTGCTTGATTAATCTCCTTATTATTTGCATAAGCTTGATCCTTGGCCGCTTATCTATTTTACGGTTCTTATAACTCTCGTTCTCAGTGATCATTTGATGGATCATATACGGGATCTTATTACTTGGGTTTCCCTAAGCCCTGCTTACTATCTTTTATTCCTTTTATTATCCTTTGCTATAATCCTTGAATTTAATTCCTTTTAAGTATGTTACCTTATAATTAATTCCTTCGGTATCTGGTGGATTACAGAATACTAATACGAACTCAGAATTTCCATAACAGAACTCCTATATAGGGTGGTCTGATAATTTTACTCAATTAGCAAGACTCAACAAACATTACTATTCATCAGGGTTTCAGAAATTCCAAAAATTGGGGTTATTACAGTCTCCCCCCGTTAAAAGGATTTATTAGGAATATGTTGTGTACTTGATGATAACTTGAACAAAACACTTAGTAGATTTTATTTAAGTGATTTTGTAGCTTTAAACGGATGATCAATTCAACATCCATTGAAAGAGTAGCTTATGTAATAATTAGTTTAGTAGCACATTCCTGCATATTATAATGCCTTAGTGAACTAGATGTTACAGAATGTTTAAGTCATGTTGACTACTAGATTGATATGCAAGATAGGTTGGTTAATTTTAAATATCAGATGTTTTGTAATCTTGCATAAAGTCAATGGTGTTAGCTGCCAAGAAAATAGTCTCAACGGATGATTCACTAAAGCTTCAACGGATGATTCACATAGTCTCAACGGGTGATCAACTAAAGTTTCAACGGATGATCAACCACAATTTCAATGGATGATTCAATGAAGTTTCAACGGATGTTCACATTCAAAAAGAGCAGTTGATAGTGAATTGACAGTCACATGCATTGATTGTATGAAAAAGGAATGTGGCAGCCTATTTGTAGGGTTTAAAGAATAAACAAGCATTTCCATTTCCATGCTAAACTGAAGATATTCAAAGATGATAGATTGAGAAATGAAGAAGTATGAGATTAGACTGGAAACACTCTGTCTTATTAGTTTGTCTTTTTATCATGTAACTTGATGATATATAATGTAACACACCCAAATCCGGGGTCGGGGATCTGGGTTGTCACGAGTTCTATTTCCCTTAATAACATTTAATCTTAATAAACAACCAACTACTGCGTACTGTGACCCCCACAATATATACACACACACCACAAGTTATAGTCTCAGAGATGAATAGCAAAAATAACACAAGTCATTTTATTCCACAATTATAAGTCATTACACCTCAAAAGGGTTTCTATCGAAGTGCTCTAGGTAGTGTTGCAGAATTATCCAAACTGGATGATGAACTCATTACGGGAGTTTTCCGCGCCAGGAAGACCACTTACGATGATCAGTCGAAGTAGTACGACCCCATAATTTTCTACATGTAGAGGAGAACAGTCGGATTTACTTGTCGACCGAACGCTGAACTCCTAAGGAATGAACCATCTTAGCGGAACTTCTAGGCCATTTGGGGCAATATAATAAGGCTGGGCCGGCGCCACTCCACTTATGCCACTCCTAGTTCAGATGAAATCCATGACTCTAAAATGTAAAGCTCGTTCCCCCTTCCCCAAGTAGAAACTTGTTGATACGGCTCCACCAAGAAGCCGTATCTAGTTGGAAAGGAAAACTCCCCGATACTTTCCAGGAGATTCCTGTTAATGGATTAAACTCATTCCAAGAATTTTACTTCCTGAGTGTTGGGTAAATAATCAAAAACTCTTTTATCAAAATAGCAACTTCGTTGCAAATATAAAGATACATCACAGAGCCGGATCCCTCAGATTTTTGAGCGAGTATTTAAATCCCCTTCGAAAGGAAGATCTTAAATTTGAAAATAAGTTTTGGGATCCCCTCTAACTTTCAAAAATTGTTTTGATAAAGTTTGAAAATAATATCTGAAAACATTTGAAGTAAGAATGATTTTATAGTATCAATCATTTTTCCAATATTTGGTGATTATCGAAACATTATTCTGTAAGAAAATAAAGAATATTATTTAATAAAATAAGCGGAGTCATAAGTCCTCGAATGAATATTCAAACTATTATTCAGTTATTAAATAAAATAGGTTTCATAAGTAGAAACTCAATTCAAATAATCAAAATAATCTTTGATCGTAATAAACTTAAATGAATATTCGTAAAATAGTATTCACTTATAATTTAAAACTATCGAAATAACAGTATTCAATTAATAGTTTTGAAAACCATATGTATATATAATATACTCGGGAACATCATCTCCCGGTTTAGAAAATGTTAAACTTGAATCTCCTATACTAAGGGTATACGGAACTACTTCCTATCTCTTGCATATGTATTAAGCAGTTTCTAAAAAATACAATTAACAAAGAAATATCAAGATTTACAAACCAAGCATGCATATATATATATATATATATATATATATATATCTTATCAACATGCTTCAATATATCGCAAGATTTGATAATAACAAACATGCACTTATCTCAAGATAATGCATATATATATATATCATATCAACAGGCTTCAATATATCGCAAGATTTGCTAATAAAAAATATGCACTTATCTCAAGATAATGTATATATATATACATAGCATCACAATAACAGTTATACGGGTAAAAAACTTGCCCGAGTGTTCCAGGGTAGACTTAAGCTTAGAGTGGGTCTGGTAACCTATGAACAACAATATAAGCCAGAATTAAACCACGGTCGCTTAAGAAACTAGTCTTTATCCACTTAGACCCTAAGGTTCGCTTTTGCGCTTAACGATTTACATAGGTTGCTCGAGTACCCTCGGCTCCACCATTTTTATAAAATTAAACGTTAAACGTTTTAAGGTGACTCTTTCGCGAGTAATTTACCAACTTCCTAATACACCTTACATAATTGTTTTGTAATCCAATTAGTATTTTTAGGTCCTTAAACAAGGTTTCAAAGTTATGCGAGGGGTAAGGGTTCGTTCGCAAAATGCCGTTACTTAAAACGATCGTTTCTCCTAAACTGTAAATCGGATATAAGCGAACCACATACCAAAAAGAAGCTTACGACATGATATAGCTAAAAATGGAAAAGTTACAGTTTGTTCAGTGAGATTTATGCTACGAATACTAAGCACAACATTCTATATGCAAACGGGCATTGCGACGACTATGTTTACGCGATTTCCAATTTTTACCAAATCAATTCAATTGATTCCAACTACAATTCATCCTCAACTTAAAGATCCAAAATTAGGCTACTTATCTTAGCCAAAATAAGCTCAAGAATCTCAAACCCATCCAACATTATACTATCTCCAAGATCAACTGAACTATTTAACAAATCAAGCTCAAATCATGCTTAATCATTCAAACAACTACTCATCCATCCAAACCATCCCAAAATTTAAGCAAACAAACTTGTACTTAAGGTCTAAAAGTTTTATACCTTGATTTGTGAGGGTAAAGTTGCTAGGAAGCCTTAAAACCTTGATCAATCCTTATACAAGTTTGGATCTCCAAACAATCAAGAAAACATAAAGTTAGATTTTGAAGTTTCTAAAAGTCCGATTAAAAGAACTGTATGAATGAGGGTCTTACCTTTCTTATTTGGACAAGACTTGTGAACAAGAGTTGTAGTCCATCTCAATACCTTTCCAAAGAGTTATAGAAAATAATATTTTAGTGAGTATTGAAGAAGATATGGCAGTTTGAAGTTGCTGCTCTTATTTTGGCCGAGAGCCTCATGAAGGAATGGAGAAATGAAAATGCTTCTTGTTTGTGTTTGATTAATTGTGTGGTGGATGTAGGCTTTGGTTAACTTAACCTTGGATTAATCAAGGTTACTTTATATGGCCATAATTCAACCTAAGAAAAATATCTACTAGTCTTGCTTACATCACCCTCCTTATGTCATCAATTTGCCACATATCTTTATCTTATGGTTTGATGATGTCATAATCCCTTGGATTCTTGTACAAGCTTGGTTCTTGGTCGCTTATTCATTTTACGGTTTGCCTAACTCTCATTCTCGGTAATCGTTTGAGAGATCATATTCGAGATCTTATTACTTGGGCTTCCCTAAACCTTTCTTAATATTTTATATTCCTTTAATGATCCTCTCTTATAATCCTTGAATAAAAATCCTTTTAATTATGTTACCTTATACTCAATTCTTTCGGTATCTAGTGGATTTTCAGGAAAATATCAAAGTGTCCGAATTCGAATTCCGACGACCTTTACATACACTCATTTACTTTATGGAATATTAATACGATATCAGAATTTCCATAACAGTACTCCTATATAGTGTGGTCTGATAATTTTCCTTAATCAGCACAATCTACAAAAAGTTACTATTCATTAGGGTTTCAAAAATTCCAAAAATTGGGGTTATTACAGTCTCCCCTCCTTAAAAGAATTCCGTCCCGGAATCACATAGAAACGAATGGGGAAACTTTTCTAACATTTTTCTCTCTAGTTCCCAAGTCGATTCTTTCACATTGTGATTCTGCCACAAAACCCTGACTAGCATGATAACCTTGTTTCGAAGCATTTGCTCATTTTGATCCATAATCCTCACTGGCCGCTCCACGTAGGTTAAGTCTGGTTGCATGTCTATACGCTCGTATAATCCTATATGTCCGACATTCGGATTATGCTTCCTTAATATTGATACGTGGAACATGTTATGAACTTGATGCAGGTTCGGGGGTAGGCTAGTTCATTTGATAACTTCCCAATATGTCTTAATATATCCAAGGGTCCAACAAATCGTGGACTTAGCTTTCCTTTCTTTACAAACCTCATCAATCCTTTCCAAGTCTTTCCAAGGGGATACCTTTAACAACACTAGGTCCCCTAATTCATACTCTTTGTCCTTTCGAGTCAAATCAGCATACTTCTTCTGTCAATCCCGGGGTTGCTACCTGTCGTCCTCTGATTAGATCCACTATATCTTTGGTCCTTTAGACCACTTCGGGTCCGAGCATCTTGCGCTCTCCAACTTCATTCTAATACAAGGGAGATCGGCATTATCTTCCCTAAAGTGCCTCGTAAGGCAATATTCTGACACTGTCATATCATCTATCATCGTAAGAAAACTCAATCCGTGCTAAGTGATCATTCCAAATTTCTTTCAAGTCTATCGCACAGACTCTCATTATATCATCTAGCTCTACAGCTTTCGTTTCTCAATACTCATTCTTTTCTAGTTCGTAAGGGTTACTATCTTTCGTTCATAATACTATTTGGTCTATACTTTTACTCACTGGATTTTTATAACCTTTTAATAATTGCGCCAACCTTAGTATCACGAACGCGTTTCGATTCCGGTGACAAACACATTCATACTACTCCTTTCCTAGCCGCTTCTATCTTTGAAAGCTTGATCAATCATATAGAAAAAAAAGAATTTATTGAGAGATCACTATGATCATGAACACTTGTTACATGGCATAGTTAGTACAGAAGGTGGCCAGCCTTTAGTACATGACAAGCAATTAAACAACATGTGGTATCCTGCTAGGCTTCTACCACACAGATAGATAGTCATTCGGCAATACCCCCCCTTCTGGAAGGGTTGTTCTTCTCAGTTTACACGAAATAAAAAGGAGAGAAAAGAACAAAAAAATATGGTCACAAAATATCTATTTTGGAGTCTACCTCTGAACTATAGAGGTTTATCAAAGGAGAATGAAACATAAGTATATATATCAATATCAAGTATTATCGTATCGCAATTCACGTGCCTGAATATTTTTTCTATTCCCTCTATCATTCTATGGACCCATGCTCTTGCTCGAGTTTATAAACAATTACCTTTGAAACTCCCTCGATATCGAAAATCGAATCTGGGATTTCATTCTAGACATCATTGTTACTAGAATTCTACGTTTTCTCCACAACCTTCCTCGTATAGTAATACGACTCTCTGTCGATAAGAAGGAATAAATATTCAATAGGTAGATAATCCACTAGTTAGTCTATCAATGATAACTTATACATCACCACGACCCGATTAGTGGTACTCAATCTCAATATCCATTACAATACAACTCTCCCGGTTGTTATCATCTCATTATTCACAGAATCATTGCTGCATTACTATAGTCCACCGTGGACCTACGGTAGTCATTTGTTTTCCTTGGAATCTTAATAGCTAACCATGCGGAGTCCATACGTGTCGTATCAAATTCTTCTAAGGAGGTAACATAATCACCATTCATGATTCATGAAGAACACTCCTGATTCTGACGTACATACATGACATGAAGTAGATAAAATTACCGAAGAGTTTCAATGAAAGCAACGATAGCAGGTTAATACCATTATTAACCATATATCTTTATTAGGACACATGAAGCTCAAAAGTTCATTTAGTCCTTTCATAACATGGTCTTGGCTTATCTCAAGATAGCACCTTCTAAGATAGATAGCCCGCTCACGGCGATTACATGAATTAAATCTTTACCAAACTACTATTACGGTTGAGTATCGCACAATTATCAGAAGGAATGTCAATCTTTCACACTATAATACAACCTTCACGGATTTAACCATTATCATTGTATTCCTCTGGCATGAGCGCCTATAATTGCTCTCTTATACTTAGAGTGTCGGCCACCTCATTGGACTTTTCTAGATAGTAATAGTTCCTTACAATCAATGTCTTTTAAACGTTCTTCAACTAAATTTTCTACATCATTTCCAATCACTGCATGTGTAAAAATTCTCTTCCTTAAGCTTTGGTGAGGAAAAAAATATCACCATTTTTTATAAGTTATTGCCTCGGTCTTTGGAGGTGAGCATTGTCATGACTAACTCTCGATCATACTTAGGACGTCTCTTATCTTGGGTACTTCTTGTTTTCACCAATCTCGAACTTCACTGGGTCAATCTATACTTTCTTATGGTTCAACACGTGCCCCACCTGGCATTATTATAATTACGTCATATTTCCTTTATCAAAATTTATGTTCTTGAGAACTTTGAATATTACCTTTCTCCTTGTAAAACTGATAAGTGGCATTTTATACCACTTAGAACATCTTAAAATGGCTTAAATTGGTGCCTTGAATTCAAGTATTTTGTGTATTTGATGCGTTTTTCTAGTGTTTATGCATTTCAGGGTATTAGTTGCATTTCGGAGGAGTAATCATCAAGAATAAGCCTTGGCATGTGTTCACCATTGCGAGAGGAAAGATAGGGGCAGATTACAGCGAAGAAACGGAGCAAACTCAGGATTTTTCCAGTTGGGTCCTGAGTGCCCGCTCAGCTATGCTGAGCGGCCGCGCAGAAAGCTGAGCGCCCGCTCAGCTATGCTGAGCGGCCGCGCAGGGTTGGGAAAAAAGATAAAATATTTTAGGACTTCTACTTCTGTTTGGCTTCCACTTCTATGTAATCTGAGTTTTATGGGACTATTATATAAGTAGATTTAGAGACGTTTTCATGAGGTTGGATCGTGGTATTAAGCAAGGAGCGAAGGAAATAAGGAAGAAGACCGTTTTAGCACACAGCAACGAAGAGGAAGCATATTTTCTTGTGATTCTTATTTCGTTGTAACGTTGGATGCTAGTTTTCTTACTTTGAACCTAATTACTCTTGTGACGTACTCTGATTTAATATAATTAGTTTAGTTATTATTCTCTTGTGTTTGTTTATCATGATTTCATATGAATCCATGATGACGGTAAGTGCTATTATGGGCTAATCGTGATCATGGGGTCGTAACGGATTTGCTATGGAATTCTTTAGTTAATTGTTTAATACCTTAGTGTGTGATGATTGTATGATATCTAGTATTGGTTGTGCCTATTCGTCTTATGTGCGTCGCGAACATATAAGATAGGGTGTTAATCTCTTGTGAAGCGACGGTGGATCTGGAGATTTAGAACTTGCCATGCTAGCATAGGTTCATGTATGATGTGCATGATTAGTGGGTAACTCTAACAGTTTTATTCGCCCAGTGTAATCAAAAGGAATAACTTGTGCTTAAATCATTGTGTTGTCAATTTCTGTAGACATATAGAAACTCAACATAATTGATGCCTATTCAACTTCTATCTTAATTGTGGATGCTTGGTAGAATGGTATTAGTACAATGAAAGTTGGCTTTTATCAGTTTCGTGTTATTCGATTAATATCATCACTGTCACATGCTAAGGTAATAATAATAACTATTGAAGGAAGTAATAATGAAGTTGTGATCTCATGAGTGTTTTAATATTATTAATTGAAGTGTTATTTAAGTGATAAACTAAGTAATTAATTGTAGTTAATATTTAGTGAACAATTCTAAGTGTTAGTGTCTTAACATTGAGAAGTAATCATACGTTGGTGCGTGAGTTTAATTAAACAATAATTAGTCTGAGTCTCTGTGGGAACGAACTAGAAAGTATTCTATATTACTTGCGAACGCGTATACTTGCGTGTATTTTTAGCGCGTGTTTTCGCCCTAACAAGTTTTTGGCGGCGCTGCCGGGGACTCGGCATATTTGTTTAGTTTATGTACTTACCATCATTGGCCGTTAGGACTCAGTGATTAGGACGTAGTTGTTACTTATTGTTTCTGGTTGTGTTTCAGGTACTTTAGCGAGCGTTTATGCAAACTCGTTCTCGTACTCGCAAGAGGACTTTAGATACAGCCGAGGAGACAGACGAAATTCTTGATATTCCGGAGAAGATAGATTTTAAAGATTCGGATTCAGGAACTGAGCAGAATGAATCAGTAATCATGGGCGATCGTATTGTTCAGGCTGATCCAGCTCTTATGGACTTTTCTCGGCCTAAAATTGATGACATTCAGTCAAACATTCTTCATCCGTCTATTCAAGCTAACACCTTTGAAATCAAGCCGGGCACTATTCAGATGCTGCAGAATTCTGTTTCTTTTGGAGGAGCTGCGACTGAAGACCCCAACATGCACATAAGGAATTTTTTCAAGATCTGCAGCACTTTCAAGTATAATGGTGTGACTGATGAGGCTATCAAGCTGAGGTTTTTCCCATTCTCACTAAGGGACAAAGCTAAGGACTGGTTACATTCTGAACCAGCTGGGTCCATCACTACTTGGCAAGATCTTGCGCAAAAGTTTCTGGTGAAGTTTTATCCGATGGCAAAGACTGCTGCTATGAGGAGTGCTCTTACTCAGTTTGCACAGCAACCTACAGAATCTATGTGCGAAGCTTGGGAACGCTACAAGGAAATGTTGAGAAAGTGTCCACATCATGGAATGCCCGATTGGATGGTGATCACTGGTTTCTATAATGGTTTGTGGGCCCAATCTCGGCCCATGCTCGATGCAGCAGCTGGAGGCACCTTATGGGCCAAAAGCTATACTAAGGCTTATAATCTGATCGAAACTATGGCTGCAAATGAGCACCAAAACCCAACTCAGAGGATGATGCCTGGAAAGGTAGCAGGTATTCTGGAAGTTGATGCAGCCACCGCTATTGCAGCGCAGCTCCAAGCGCTGTCGATGAAGGTTGATTCTCTAGCTACATATGGAGTTAATCAAATAGTTATGGTCTGCGAGCTTTATGCAGGTTCTCATGCTACGGATCAGTGTTCTCTTGTCAATGAATCTGTTCAGTATGTGAATAATTATAAGTGACAACAGCAGCCTGTGCCAGCTACTTATCATCCTAACAACAGAAATCATCCAAATTTCAGTTGGGGTAACAATCAGAATGCTATTCAGCCACCATATCAGCAAGGTGTGAGTAAACAGTTTAATCCACCTGGATTCCAGCAACCACAGCAGTATGCTCAAAGGCAATCATATCCTCAACAGGGAAGTGCAGCTGTACCTACTAGTGCTGATTTTGAGGAACTTAAGCTGTTATGCAAGAGTCAGGCGGTTTCTATCAGGACCTTGGAAAATCAAATCGGTCAAATAGCCAATGCAGTGCTCAATCATCAACCTGGCACACTTCCCAGTGACACGGAAGTACCAGGCAGGAAGGAAGCTAAAGAGAAAGTCAAGGCTATTACCTTAAGGTCTGGGAAAGTTGCTGATGCTGAAAAGGCAAAAGAAGGAGAAGCTGAAGTTAGAGATGAAGAAGCTAAGAAAAAGGAGAAAGCGACGGAACCAAGGAAGACTATTATTGAACACACTCTGCCTGAGTGTAATACAGGGGAGAAACAGCTCTATCCTCCACCACCTTTCCCTAAGAGATTGCAGCAGCAAAAGCTGGATAAACAGTTCGGTAAGTTTCTAGAGGTGTTCAAGAAACTTCACATCAGTATACCTTTCGCTGAGGCTCTGGAGCAAATGCCTAGTTATGCGAAGTTTATGAAGAGTATTCTTTCAAGGAAGGTGAAACTGGATGACCTTGAGACCGTTGCTCTAACGGAAGAATGCAGCACTGTTTTGCAGTAAAAGTTACCTCCAAAGCTTAAAGATCTAGGTAGCTTCACCATTACTTGCACCATTGGCAAGTTGACTTTTGACAAGTGCCTTTGTGATTTGGGAGCAAGCATCAATCTGATGTCGTTGTTGATCTTCAAAAAGTTGGATTTGCCTGATCCAAAACCCACATACATGTCTCTACAATTGGCTGATCGTTCTATTACTTACCCAAGGGGCAAAGTGGAGGATGTGCTAGTCAAGGTGGATAAGCTCTTCTTTCCTGCAGATTTTGTTATTCTGGATTTTGAGGAAGATAAGAAGATCCCCATAATCTTGGGAAGACCTTTCTTGTCTACTGGTCGTACCTTGATAGATGTGTAGAAAGGTGAACTTACTATGCAGGTACAAGATCAGGATGTGACCTTCAACGTGTTCAAGGAAATGAAATTCCCTACAGAAGATGAGGAGTGCTTAAAGGTGGATGTGATTGATTCTGCGGTTACTTCGGAACTCGATCGCATGCTAATGTCTGATGCTTTGGAAAAGGCCTTAGTGGGGGATTTTGACAATGATGATGAAGATGGCAAGGAGCAATTACAATATCTGAATGCTTCTCCCCGGAAGCGAAAGCTGGACATGCCGTTTGAATCTCTTGGTACTTCTGACCTCAAGAATGCTGAAGGAAAGCTCAAACCATCAATAGAGGAAGCACCTACCTTGGAGCTCAAACCATTACCTGAACACTTGAGGTATGCTTTTTTAGGTGATGCATCTACTTTACCTGTTATTATTGCATCTGACCTTTCAGGTAGTGAGGAAGACAAGCTCTTAAGGATTTTGAGAGAATTCAAATCGGCTATTGGATGGACCATAGTAGACATCAAGGGGATCAGCCCTTCATATTGTATGCATAAAATTCTGCTAGAGGAAGGTAGTAAGCCGACTGTTGAACAGCAGCGCAGACTTAATCCTATCATGAAGGAGGTGGTGAAGAAAGAAATTCTGAAATGGCTAGATGCAGGCATCATTTATCCTATTTCTGACAGTTCTTGGGTGAGCCCCGTACAATGTGTGCCTAAGAAAGGAGGTATTACTGTGGTAGCAAATGAGAAGAACGAGCTCATCCCCACTTGAACAGTTACAGGATGGAGAGTATGCATGGATTATTGAAAGTTGAACAAAGCCACAAGGAAGGATCACTTCCCTCTCCCATTCATTGATCAGATGCTTGACAGGTTGGCTGGTCATGAGTATTATTGTCTTCTGGATGGCTATTCAGGGTATAATCAGATTTGTATTGCACCAGAGGATGAGGAAAAGACTACCTTCACTTGTCCATTTGGCACGTTTGCTTTTTGCAGAGTTTCGTTTGGGTTATGTGGCACCCCGGCCACTTTTCAGAGATGTATGATGGCGATATTCTCTGACATGATTGGAAATAATGTCGAGGTGTTCATGGACGACTTCTCCGTCTTTGGACATTCGTATGATGAATGTTTGAATAATCTTCGTGTCGTACTCAAAAGGTGCGTGGAAACTAAATTGGTGCTCAATTGGGAGAAATGTCATTTTATGGTGCGTGAAGGCATTATTCTTGGGCATAAGGTCTCTAAAAAGGGTCTGGAGGTGGACAAGACCAAGGTGGGAGTCATGGAATATCTTCCACCACCTATTTTTGTGAAAGGAATCCGTAGTTTTCTTGGTCATGCAGGTTTTTATCGGCGGTTCATCAAGGACTTTTCAAAGATATCTAAGCCATTATGCAATTTGCTTGAGAAAGATGTGCCTCTCAAATTTGATGATGAATGTTTGTCGGCATTCGAGACTCTCAAGAAGAGTTTGATCACTGCACCAGTTATTACAGCACCAGATTGGACAGAGCCGTTTGAGATGATGTGTGATGCAAGTGATTACGCGGTAGGTGCAGTTCTTGGGCAGCGCAAGAAGAATCTCTTTCATGTGGTCTACTATGCGAGTAAGACCTTAAATAGGGCCCAAATGAACTACACCACTACTGAGAATGAGCTCTTGGCTATAGTCTTTGGTTTCGAGAAATTTCGATCTTATCTTCTTGGGACAAAAGTGACAGTATTCACTGATCATGCGGCCATTCGCTATTTGGTCTCCAAGAAGGATTCGAAGCCGAGACTCATTCGTTGGGTGCTCTTACTTCAAGAATTTGAGTTAGAGATCAAGGATCGAAAAGGTACTGAGAATCAAGTAGCTGACCATCTCTCTAGGTTGGAGAATCCCGGGTCTACTTCACAAGATAAGACATTGATCAATGAATCTTTTACGGATGAGCAGTTGTTCGTAATTCAGGAGGAAGAGCCATGGTTTGCAGATATTGTAAACTATCTTGTCAGCAATATAATGCCTCCTAATTTGACCTCAGCTCAAAAGAAGAAGTTTCTGCATGAGGTGAAGTGGTATATATGGGATGAACCATATTTGTTTAGACAGGGAGCTGACCAGATCATCAGGAGATGTATCCCGTTCTGTGAGACGGAGGGGATATTACGAGACTGCCACTCCACAGTTTATGGTGGGCACTATGGTGGTGAGAAGACGATAGCTCGTATTCTGCAAGCAGGGTTTTTCTGGCCTACTTTGTTTAAGGATGCTCATCAGTTTGTTTTACGGTGTGATCGTTTCCAAAGAGTGGGAAATTTGAGGAGAAAGGATGAGATGTCGTTAAATGTGATGCTTGAAGTCGAGGTCTTTGATGTTTGGGGAATCGATTTCATGGGGCCTTTTGTCTCGTCCTGCAATAATCAGTACATATTGATGGTAGTCGAAAATGGGTAGAAGTGAAAGCTCTACCGATAAATGATGCAAAGGCAGTGCTGAATTTTCTTCATAAGCAGATTTTCACAAGGTTTGGAACACCTCGGGTAATCATAAGTGATGAAGGGTCGCATTTCTGCAACCGTAAGTTCACTTCTATGATGCAGCGTTATAATGTGAATCATTGAGTTGCTACTGCCTATCATCCGCAAATAAATGGTCAAGCAGAAGTGTCTAACAGAGAGATCAAGCGCATTCTAGAGAAGGTTGTTTGTCCGTCAAGGAAGGATTGGTCTTTAAAGCTCGATGAAGCTGTTTGGGCTTACAGAACAGCATACAAAATTCCACTTGGTATGTCCCCGTTTCAGTTGGTGTACGGTAAGGGATGTCATTTACCTGCGGAGCTTGAGCATAAGGCCTACTGGGCGTTGAAAAAGGTAAACCTGGATTTAGATGCAGCTGGTAAGAAGAGAATGCTTAAGCTTAATGAACTTGAT
The DNA here is from genome assembly GCF_009905375.1 of Apium graveolens. Taxonomy (NCBI): domain Eukaryota; kingdom Viridiplantae; phylum Streptophyta; class Magnoliopsida; order Apiales; family Apiaceae; genus Apium; species Apium graveolens. Next base: position 45,495,279 of record NC_133650.1, on the reverse strand, counting down.
GAATTCCGACTTCAAGCGTACGAGAATAACAAAATGTACAAGGAAAAGGTGAAGAGGTGGCACGATAGGAAGCTATATCCTAAGTTATTCGTGCCGGGGCAACAAGTTCTCTTATTCAACTCTCGTCTCCGACTTTTTCCAGGGAAGTTGAAATCAAGGTGGTCTGGACCTTTTATTGTCAAAACTGTGTTTCCACATGGAGCGGTGGAAATTTTTGAGAATGATCTGGACCAAGCATTCAAGGTTAATGGTCAGCGGTTGAAGCACTACTATGGGGACATGGCAAACCGAGAAGTGGTTAGTGCCATTTTATTGACTACTTGAGAAAGGTACGCACCGTCAAGCTAATGATGAAAAAGAAGCGCTGCGTGGGAGGCAACCCATGATTTGTTGTTACAGGAACCCTTAGAAGTTAATAACCTATCCAAAAACACAAAAAAATCTGAAAAACGGGACTGAAAAAAAAATTCTAGTGACCCCCTGAGCGCCCACTCAGCTCTGCTGAGCGACCGCTCAGCAAGCTGAGCGCCCACTCAGGTTTGCTGAGCGACCGCTCAGGGGTCGGCTGCCAGAATTTTTTTTTAAGTCATAAAAAATCCAAAAAAATCAGAAAATAAAAAAATAAATCACAGCCCATAAACCCACAAATTCTTTTCCTATTACCCCATGATTTTATCCCTCAACCCCACTCCTAATCTAATTTTAACCTAATCCACACCCTATATATACATACACCTATCCTACATATCTCCCACAAAACTTCTACACTCAAACTCTCTCCCAAGCACAAAAACATAGTTCTTAAACAATTTTATTCAAGATTCAATGGCACCCAAGAGAGCACGAACTGTTGATAGCAGTAGCACAGTCCCTACTGCTGATTCATCGAGGGGTATTGCTGCGAGGCCTCGGTTGAATGACAGAGCTGCGGAGGAGGAGTACACTAGGCTTTTGGGGAAGCCAATTCTGAAGGAGATAGGGTTTTTGCCATCGGGGAGGGATGGTTAGTTGCTAGCTATGATTGCAGAGAAGGGGTGGATAGCTTTTTGTGAGTCGCCCGAAGCAGTGCCGATGAGTGTGGTTCGCGAGTTCTATGCGAACGCGAAGGCCGAGAAGAATGGGTTTTCTGTGGTCTGAGGGCTGACGGTTGATTACCACCCAGCGGCGATTCGCCGTGTGATTGGGCAGCGAGAGAGGAAGCCCGAGGAGGAGAACTGGAATGAGAAGACTGCTGAGGATTTCGACTTGGATTTGATTTGTGCTACTCTCTATAGGTCGGGCACAGGTTGGACCTTCAAGACCGGTACTAATAAGTATCGTCACTTCCCGGTGATCGCTATGAACAGGTATGCCCGTGCATGGAATACATTTATTTGTGCTAATATTTTGCCTTCTTCGCATGCACACGAGGTCACAGTAGAGAGAGCACAGTTGTTGTGGGGAATTCTTAATGAGGAGTACTATGTGGACCTTGGTGAGTTTATCTACCAAGGAATTCTGAAGTTTTTGAGGGGAGCTAAGCACATGAACATCCCTTATGCATCCACGGTCACGAAGCTTTGCCGAGCAGTGGGAGTGAACTGGCCGGCTCATGAGCAGTTGCAGTTGTCGGCCGCTCAGATTGATTCTGGGACTCTGAATGTGATGCAGGAGTGGACCGGTGGTGAGCCCGAGGAGCATGGGCTGGGTTATCGTCTTCCAGGAGGGCGTCCAGCACGAGGTGCTACTATGGCTAGGCCTAGGCGTGATGAGGCTGGTTCTTCAAGAGCTCAAGAGGGTGCTGGGATGGCTGATGCCCAGTATAGGAGGCTTTCACGGTGGATGGATGCCATGTACGAGACACAGGGCAGGTTTGCTCAAGAGCTCACCCTTGCGTTAGGGACTGCTTTTCGGGGCGTTGGAGCTGATATCCAGTGGCCAGTTTTTGGTGAGGACTCTGCATACCCGCCACCTGATACTCCACCCACTGAGGGTGATGATGATGATGACTCCGAGTAGGTATACCCTGTGTTCCTTTCTACTACCTTCACTGGGGACAGTGAAGATTTTAAGTTTGGGGGTGGTAGTTAAGGAATATTTTATGTGTGTCATATAGTTGCATATTCATGATAGTTTAGTTCATATAGTTGTATAATTTTTGCCATATAGTTTTTTTTTATTTATAGCTTTATTTGTTTATCATGTCATATAGCTCATGCATATACCATGATCCCTTTTGCGATGATTTATCGACTGATTTGTGATATTGATGCGAGTGTAGTGATAGCATTAAAGTGATATTGAGTCGTGTAGGTTGATATGCATGCTAGAAGCACTTGTATTTTCACTAAGTCTTAGAGAATGCTTAAGGGCTAGATTGTTGTTATGATCTGATTGCTTTCGAGGATAATCTATTTATTATGCTTAGAATTTGATAATAGGTTCTTAGTGATAAAGGCATGAAAAAGAAAATAATGGAATAAAAAAAATGGAATTTGTTGCTAGTTGTGGCTAGGCGTCAATTGGCTAGTAGCCGGCTCGCATGTTATGCGAGTAGTCTAGGGTTGAGCAAGACGGAGCGAAACGCACTTGCTCAGAAATTTTGAAAAAAAAGAGAAAAAATATAGAAAAAAAAAGAAAAAAAGAAAAGAAAAAAAAATTTGTGGTGTTTATGTATAATTGATCATGAGTGGGCTCTTTGGTATTCGAGTTATTAAGTTCTTAGGGGACTTTGTGCCTAGTGACCTAAGGCTTTTAGAGTCTGGGATCCCCTAACCTAACGCTCGCTACATGGATACCATTGTATAAGTCTTTTGTGGACCTCACTCATTGCACGGTCAAATAAGCATTGTTGTTGTGAATAAAAAGCATGATTCCATAATAAGCTCCAGAATTCTTGTAGTGTTATATGTTACTTTGTGCCTAGAATTTTTATTCTTTGTATAATCATGTGATTGCCTTGATGATGGTTGAGTCATAATAATTGATCTAGTTCCGAAGCATATCTGTTAAGCATCTGCACACACCACGTTTCTGGCTGTATGTTCGTTTGTATGAGTTTATTGATCTTTAGTCGCCTAACTGCATTTGTTGAGATGTTGCAATTTGGTTGGTTTGTTCGTAGTAAGGGGGATCACTGCATTTTCATATAGATTGCATTCATGCATGTTTTTATTTGTTTTTGAGTCTGTGACGCTTGAGGACAAGCATCGATTTAAGTTTGGGGGTATGATAAGTGGCATTTTATACCACTTAGAATATCTTAAAATGGCTTAAATTGGTGCCTTGAATTCAAGTATTTTGTGTATTTGATGCGTTTTTCTAGTGTTTATGCATTTCAGGGTATTAGTTGCATTTTGGAGGAGTAATCATCAAGAATAAGCCTTGGCATGTGTTCACCATTGCGAGAGGAAAGATAGGGGCAGATTACAGCGAAGAAACGGAGCAAACTCAGGATTTTTCCAGTAGGGCCCTGAGCACCCGCTCAGCTATGCTGAGCAGCCGCGCAGAAAGCTGAGCGCAGGGTCGGGAAAAAAGATAAAATATTTTAGGACTTCTACTTCTGTTTGGCTTCCACTTCTATGTAATCTGAGTTTTATGGGACTATTATATAAGTAGATTTAGAGACGTTTTCATGAGGTTGGATCGTGGTATTAAGCAAGGAGCGTAGGAGATAAGGAAGAAGACCGTTTTAGCACACATCAACGAAGAGGAAGCATATTTTCTTGTGATTCTTATTTCGTTGTAACGTTGGATGCTAGTTTTCTTACTTTGAACCTAATTACTCTTGTGACGTACTCTGATTTAATATAATTAGTTTAGTTATTATTCTCTTGTTTTTGTTTATCATGATTTCATATGAACCCATGATGACGATAAGTGCTATTATGGGCTAATCGTGATCATGGGGTCGTAACGGATTTGCTATGGAATTCTTTAGTTAATTGTTTAATACCTTAGTGTGTGATGATTGTATGATATCTAGTATTGGTTGTGCCTATTCGTCTTATGTGTGTCGCGAACATATAAGATAGGGTGTTAATCTCTTGTGAAGTGACGGTGGATCTTGAGATTTAGAACTTGCCATGCTAGCATAGGTTCATGTATGATGTGCATGATTAGTGGGTAACTCTAACAGTTTTATTTGCCCTGTGTAATCAAAAGGAATAACTTGTGCTTAAATCGTTGTGTTGTCAATTTCTGTAGACATATAGAAACTCAACATAATTGATGCTTATTCAACTTCTATCTTAATTGTGGATGCTTGGTAGAATGGTATTAGTACAATGAAAGTTGGCTTTTATCAGTTTCGTGTTATTCGATTAATATCATCACTGTCACATGCTAAGGTAATAATAATAACTATTGAAGGAAGTAATAATGAAGTTGTGATCTCATGAGTGTTTTAATATTGTTAATTGAAGTGTTATTTAAGTGATAAACTAAGTAATTAATTGTAGTTAATATTTAGTCAACAATTCTAAGTGTTAGTGTCTTAACATTGAGAAGTAATCATACGTTGGTGGGTGAGTTTAATTAAACAATAATTAGTCTGAGTCTCTGTGGGAACGAACTAGAAAGTATTCTATATTACTTGCGAACGCGTATACTTGTGTGTATTTTTAGCGCGTATTTTTGCACTAACAAAAACCTCTAAGCCTATCCTTAAATCCTTCATCATGCACTCCCTAGGTACATGGTATATCCAGATAACATTTACTAATACTAGAACCATTATCTATATAGTTCTGAAAACTTCCTTCACTAATCTTTAAAGGTTGTTGTTACCTTAGTCCTTCATTCCGTACTACCCAAACTCATAATGTCCCTATTAAGGGTGAAATTCCAACCTTTATACATTCCCCCATGGTTCATCTCAAGTTATCGAGGTTCTATCCTTAATTCCACCTTTAAAAAGGTATTTGCATTCTTACATGGATAAATCAACTCATATATCCCTGATAAGGGTATCTTATTCAATCATTCCCACCTCGATAGTCTATGCCTAATTTCATAGTAACATATGTATTCAAAATGAGGTCAATCCATATAACCTCCAAAAGATAACAACGGTTATCCGCTTTTCTTCCCTGATTTAGTAACGATAAAAGGGATGTTCTGGAAGATATTGGTCGTGTTCAACGTGAACTTTTTAATTCTATGTTATTCCCAAACAATACAACAAGAATTACAGAAGGGGGGGGTTAAATGTAATTCTGGCTTCTTTTTAAGATTTTAAAGATGTTCTAATTTAATACATATAACAGTGTTTGATTTGCAGTAGTGCAGAATGAAAGAATAATAGAAATCAACACACTAATTAATAAAGACAAAACTTTAAAACTTTCTGGTGGATTTGAATGTATCCACTAGATATATATATATATATATATATCAGATTGAGAACTATGTGATGCTTTGAATAGCACACAGCTGCTTACAAGTGAACAAACAAACTTACAAAGAAATTCTTAACAGATACAGCCTTATCTATTTCTCTGGAAAAATAAGCTTTCGTAGTTACTTAGTTCTACTTGCTACTCTTGGTTTATATATCACCAAGTTACATGAAAATAAGACAAGACAATAAAACAAAGATGAATCTAGTATAATATCATGCTACTACATTACTCTATCCAGCATCTTTGAATATCTTCACATTTGCATGGAAATGGTAATGCTTCTTTGTTCTCAAAATCCTACTTAACAGGCTACCATATTCCTTTTGCAAACACCTGACGCATGTGACTGTGTTGTCACTATCAACAACTATTTTGAATATGATCATCCGTCGGGACTATGTTGGTCATCCGTCGGGAGCCTTGGTGATCATCCGTCAGAAGCCTTTGTAGATTATCCGTTGGGAGTCTTTCTGTCGCTTGACTCTATTTCACTTGTACATGATTATAAGACATCTTATATTTACAATTGGCCAACCTATTCTATACATCAATCTAGCAGTCATCATGACTTACGGAATCCTACAACATCTAGTCAACTAAAACATGTTGTTTGAAGAAATGTGCTACAAAACTTATTGTTACATAAGCTACACTCTCGATGGATGTTCAGTTGTCATCCGTCGGGACTATTAAGATCAACCGTCAAGGCTATATTAGAACATCCGTTGAGAGCTACAAATTCACTAAGTTAAATCTACTAAGGTGTTTTGTTTAAACTTATCATCAAGTTCACAACATATTCCGAACAATCTCCCCCAATTTATATCTACTGAAATTGTAGCCATAAATTAAGAGAAAGTTGATGATAATGAAACACTATAAATGTACAGATTGAGTTATAGTAGATGAAACTAGTAAGTGCTACAAAACTTATTGAAAATTGAACAAGGTAAAGTGTACAAATAGTTCTCAAAATCATTATCAAGGTGCTCCTCTAGTCCGAGCAGATGATTTCTATTTCCTTGATTGTCTGGATTTCTTCCCAAGCTTCCTGTTATTTTCTTCTATTTGATTTTGGAGTTGTCTGTGAAATTCAAGTTCTTCAGCATCTGATAGGTCCAGTTTTTCTTGCATTTCCAGTAGAGTTTCATTGCTAGAGATACTCAATTGGTCATCCAGTCTGAAGAATCTTCTAACACCCTTGTCATCCATGAATTTCATCAGCCAATAAGGCCTCAAATACACTCTATTTCCTGTGAAAGGAATTGATAGAGTCTTTGGGAGTGCATTTTTGGCTTTATTACTCCTAAGAGCTTCTATCTTCTTTAGGACTAATTTCCTTGCAGTTACATTAAATCCAAAGTTTTTCTTGAAGGATGAGAAGATCTTTATCAGTATAGAGCAGCTTTCTTGAAGAATCCTATGAAGAGGCCATATGATTTCTTTCCCTCCCTTGTATTTAAACACCAGTCTTTCAGGGAGATTTCTGTGAGCATCAATTGCTCTCACTTCGTCTAGTTCATCCATGTAGAGATTAATCTCTGAAAATTCTTTAATGTCTTAGATGTATAGAAGATCTCCCTTGTTGACAGTTGGTTGAGCTCTGGTTAGGGCTTTGGTTCTGAGAGTCACAGGCTTGATCTTCTTGGTTTCTCTTATCTTTGTCTTCTTTGCTTTGTTGAAAATTGGTAATTTAAGTTTAGGAATTGGCAAACTTTCCCAGTCTATTGGCTCATCCTTGGGAATTATAGGCTCACCATGATAATTCTTTGTAGGATCCACCTTAAATTCCTCATGTACCAGTGAGGGCTTGGATGTTTGAGTTGAAGTTGTAGACTATTTGGGAATGTAGTCTTCCATTTCCTCATCACTGAAGTACAGTTTTCTTTTGGAATGGAGCTTAAATCTGAACTTTCTTTTCTGTTGAGGTTGATTGAGCAGTTTCTGATCTTGAGCTTTAGTTATCACAGGTGGTTTCTCAGAATTCTCAGTTGCAGTTTTCACAGCTTGAAGTTTGGCCAAGATAGCAGCTTGCTTGACAATTCTTCTTTTCAGCATTGAATCAGTTGGATCTTTGAAGAATGCAATGGACCTTGCCAACAGCTTCTTTTCATCTGGCCTTGGAGTCTCAAACATAAGATCCACAGGATTTTTGTCTGAAGACTTTGGATAGTTCTTCATAGGCTTTAAAACCAGATTGGCCTTTGGAGACTTTATGCATGAAGGTTGGCCCTTTTCCAAACTACCTAGACTCATTTCATTCACAGAGATTTGCTTGACTTGAGAGTAGTGATGAAAAGTCTTGTCTGGTTTCTCAATTAGCCCAAATTTCTTTGTAATTTCTTCATCTATTTTCCTCCATTTGTCATCCAATTCCTTCTCAATAGCTGCAACATCAAGCTTCTTGAAATTTGACTTTAGATACAGCTTAACAGCTGCTATTTGGATCAGATCAATGCTGTCCAATATTGGTGGCTTGGGGAAAGTAATTTCTGAAACAATTACTTGGCTAACTTGTATATTAATCACATTATCTCCCTCACTGATTGGCTCTCCTTGACTAACTGGGATAATTGAATCTTTCTCCCCCTTTTTGTTAGCATCAAGTTGAGTGGAGGTTGAAGTTTGTACAACCACCAACTTTTGAAGCAACTGAGTTTGTTGGGCTTGATGTAAATGAATGGAAGTGAGAGAGGCTTCCACAGCTTTTAGTCTTGTATCCAGGGAATCCACTTTTGTTACAAGATTAGAGTTCTTCCTCAATTGTATGTGAATGTCAAGCATGGTTGTTTTGGGAAATTTAGCATCCAATCTTTAAGAGACGTCCTTCTTGACTTGGTTAATCTTTGTTTTATTTGAAGTGACATCCATATTTTGTTGAAGAGATTGAATTTGGTGCAGTTGGAGAGAATTGAGATGTGCTTGAAGTAGCTTATTGGTGGTGGCTTGAAGAGCTGTCTGATTGTTTTGAATGATGTGAAAAAGAGTAGACTTGAAATGTTGCTCATCACATTCTTTAGAGAACACCCAAGATGGAATGTTTGATCTAGAGCTAGGGCCTGCTTCTCCCCCTATGTCCATAAACTCTTCTTCATCACCACCTTTATCTCTAAAGAATTCTTCAGAACCACCAGTTCCATAATCAACATTATCACCAGCTGTGGGAGGCATGGCTGAGATGCCATCTTTTTCCCTTTGCATTGAAGCAGTTGTATGACCAATTTTAGCATCCTTTCTGCAGCCACATTATCCTGTTCAGCTAGGACTTAATATGCTGACATAGGTTGAGTAAATGCCTCAACTTCAAAAGAAACATAGTATAAAATAGCTTGATATTCTTGCTGAATTAGTTGTTTCTTCTCAGCCTCATTGACATCCATTAACTCACTTACAATGGGCTCTTCCCATTTAGTTGTACCTGCTTTTCTCGCATTTTCTCTCTTTTCTTGCATCAAGGGCTCCCCTTGGCTGACCACCCTCACACCCTCACCTTCACCTACTAAGGTGGAACTCCTCTCACTCTCTTTTACCAGGCTGGAAGAAATAGCCTGCATGATTTCTCTCTTTTCCTCTCCTTTTTCCTGAGAGCAACTCAGCCTCTCACTCAGTTCACTCCCTTCCCTCGGTCCTAAGAGTGATTGTACAACTACTAACTCATCTACACTTGTAAGAATTGTTAAAATTTTAGTGTGTGTAGTGAGTACCGATGTATGAGGAACATCCATCGGGGTAGTAGTTAGGATAGCCGACGGATGACTGCTGTTAGGCACATCCGTCGGGATACAATCATTAACCGACGGATGAACAATATCCACCGGAATAGAAGAAATGATAGAATTTAGAGTGGAAACTATTGTAGACTCTATGCAGATTGATGATAATTTGGGCACATATATCTCAACAGTTCCTGAAAGAATTGGCAAGTGAGCCAACAAATTATCTAAAAGATGATGCCCACTTGCACTAGATTTTGGCTTCCCCAGCAGTGTTTAAGAGGGAGAATCCGGGATTGATGTGTTGATCATATCCACATCAAGAGAATTTGTGGGAGAGTTTGGTGTTTTTGGTGCTTCTATGATTAAAGATTTTGGCTGTGACTCCACATTTATTGGAGCCACATCAAACTGAATTTGCGATGGTACAGTGACTGAGCCTTTAGCTGCAGTTTGCACTGTGTGTGTTCCCTGTGCATCCCCAATGGTTTTAGATATCTTATTTCTGTCATAAGTTTGGGGTGAGCTTGTGTCCCTTACCCTCTTGGCCTGTGCTCCTGGTTGGGAGATTGTTTCAATAGTAGCATCCTTTTAGGAGGATGAAACTAGAGTTATGCTAATTTCCTTATTAATCAACACACTTTGTTGGGAAACTGTGGTGTGGCTAGGCTTGGGTACACTAACCTCTCAATCCTTATTCTTGGGGTTTCTTTGATGGTCACCCTGTCTCTCACCTACCTTACCACCCTTCACACTCCCCTCTTTAGTTTTAGTAGATTTTGAAACTGGTTTCTTTTGAGAGAAACCAGAGGGGGTTTTCTTTGTTTTGGATTTGGAATTTTTTGTTTCGATGGATTCGATAGGCATCTGTTTGGTCATTGACACAGATGTCATAGCCACACTCAAAGGCAAAGAAATTTGGGAGGTAGAATTAGTAGAGACAGTGGTGCTTACTTCCCTTACCTGAGGGCCCTCCATTGTAATATCTGGGATATATCGTGTAATTATTTTTTCTAATAAATAAATATTATGCATGTCCAGTATTTATTATGTGAATGAACTCTTAAGTGGTATATGTATTTGAATGTTAAAAAATAATATCAATTGAGTATTTTAATTTTATATGTCCAAAATAAAATATGGATAATTGTCATATCTTCTTATTTATTTTTATGTTGATTTATGATTTTATAGGAAATTTATGGATTTTATAAAATCTTTTTCCGAGTATTTATAAACTATTTAATATAATCGGGAACCAACCGACGTCACCAGTTTTTACGTTTTTATAACCCGAAACTTTTCCGAGAACTCCTTCCTAACCTATTTGCAATATTCTGAGCATTTTCCATGTTTCGACTTTTCGATCCGGCGTACGGTTCGTCCTGCACGGGTCTCGGCGCAATATTTTCGATACATTATTCGTTTCGGTAAATCAATAAAACTCGTATTTTTGATAAACAAGATCTTTTTATTAAACTATTACGATTATCACCTCGTAATACGTGTAACCAGGCGCTGAGACCAAGACCGCAGTACAAATTGTACTGATTTGGATAATTATCCCAAAAATCGGTACCATTTGGATCAGTTTTTATAAATAAACGTACTATTTTGTATCTGGAATGATCCAATGGGATACCAATTTTCCGTAATTATAAATAGCCTTTACCGTATTTTATTTTGTACCAGAAATCATTTGTAAACAGTATTTACAGAGTTTTTACAAAGAAAATACTATAATTATATTTTGTTCTTCGTAATCAAACACAAATTCGGAGGTGTTATCATCCGATTATGGCGTACATATACTCAAAACGAAGCTACTGAAATCTAGAATCCAAATCTTTCATCCTTTTTACTGCAGATTTCAAAGGTATTTTCTGATTTAATTATTTATATTCGAATTTCTTGATAATTAAATTATGAATTTTTGTTCGAGAGATTGTTTATATGATTTGATGATTGTATGTTGTAGAGCTTGTTCTCATGATCATTTTGGTATATTATACTCTTGATTTGGAGTTCAATAACATGTTTAATTTTGGGTTTAATTTTCGGAATTAGAAATTAGGGTTAATAGTTTATTTGAATATTCTTGATTGAATTTGGGGGTTTCTTATTTCGGGATTGTTAGATGTTCTAGAGAGGTGGGTTGTGTTCCTTATGGAATTTGCAATCAATTCGTATAAGTCTTGCAAATCGACGAGGCCTGTAGAGAAGTGAGTTGTGATTTGAAGTTTCTGCTGGTTTTTAATCGAGCTCGCCGGAGTTTGTCCCAGAGCTGTTGTTCGTAGTTGATTTTTATATGTCTATGTTCCTATACCGATTTAGAATCTTTTTACATTAAAATCCTTGAAAAACCAAATCATTTTGAACCCCAATCGAGGTCACCGGAATCCAGGAGGGGTCACCAGATTCTGGGTTCGTCCGACGGTTCATCCCAACCCGGCGACCCGATTTCCTGACCCGTTTTTTTATTAAAAACCCGGTTTTGATCCAAACTACTCCTAAACCAATATTGTTTTTGGCATTTTTACAAATTAGTACCTACAAGTTCCAGAACTTTGCAATTTCTGGATTTCTGCTTTGAATTCTTTCAAAATTCAGATTTCTGTTTATAAACTTTTCAAAAACAGGATTTCTTTTTATAAAATGATTTTAAAAATTAGTTTTAATTATTTTAAATTCCAAAAATCATTTATTTTAATTCCAAAATTTGTTTTTAATTCAAAAATAAATCTAAATTACTTAATTAATTAAATTTAATTAAAAATTAATTGATCAATTGATCAATTAATTTAAATATTAATTGATTAATTAGTTTAATTATTTATTAATTGATTTTAATTGATTATTTAATTGGATTTAATTATTTAAAAATGACTTAAAAATTCTGAAAAATAGTTTCGAGCTTTAAAATATTATTTTAAATTATTTCCAAGGCTTGATAATTATTATAAAATTGTTTTGAAGCCAGATTTGGCCAATCGAACCCTGTTTATTGCTTTAAAATTAATCTAACGACCCGTTTAAATTTCGAAAAATGTACTAAATATCATTTAAATACCCAAAACCTTGTCTATGACCCGAGACTCCTTTATAAATGATATATCATTAATTGTTTGACGTGTTATGTGTTATATGTGACTTGTTGTTTGACTGTCGATCTTTATGTTCGGTGTTTACTTGTTTATTGCGTAACTTTCAATCCGTTAATCAGATTTGGGTGAAACGAAGGGTAGATAGAAGTGTATACCGAATAGAATCGTATGAGGTGAGTATTGATAGATACTTATGTTATGTGAGCAGAAGAGGCAAGGCGTAGGAAAGGGAAACAGATAGCCGAGGAGTAACACAGTTGTGATTGGAAATTAGTATAGTACAGCAAGCTAGTACCAGACAAGTGTTCTGAACTTTCTCGAGATATATTGTAGTTGATTGATAGTCATGTTCTATATTGCAAGTGCTTTGAAGCACTGAACCCTAAACCCTGATTCCAGCTATTGATCTTGAGCCGTAAACCTTATTTTTTCTAAACCATTGATTGTTGTATACCCAAATACGAACCACAAATATACGATACTACTCTACAAATACATACAAACTAAATACCAACCACAGAATCAAATGACTTACATATTCAAACCATTGTACCCTATGCTTTGAAGAAAAACCAAATCCTTGTAACCTTGAAACGTTAATTCCTTTGTAATCCAATTCTTTCATTACTTAACATCCATTCTTTAAAATCGCCATATTGTCCCTTTGTGAAGATTAAAACCATCTCATTATTGAGCATCCAATGCTGTTTATGATTTTGTTTATTGCTTTACATTGATTATTCTGTTATTATGTTAGAATTGGATTGTTTTATAAAATTGTGGACCAGATTCGTGGTCAGACCGGATTGGTGGTCAAGTTAGGCCAATGTATGCCTTGGATCTAGTAATTAGAGCAGAGCCGTGTGCCTTGCTCGGGGTTAGTGCGTGACTGATCAGCAGCTTAATCTTGGTTTTTAAAGGGAAAATATAATATCCAATTCTAAATCATTAATCATTGTTCACTTGATATCATAACCCTTTTCACTTGATGATCATTATTCTCAGTCTTGTCATTGTGACTTGTTGAGCTAGTTAGCTCATTTGTGCGATGTTGTTTATGTTCTTTTCCTGTTAAGAAGGAACCAGTTGGTAGCGAGGATCCCCAATCCAGTGCGAGAGCTAGGGGTCCAGATTGATCGAGTTAAACTAGCTGGCAGCTTTTGAGATAGTTTAAGTTTGTATTAATGTTTAGTATTCAGATTTGAGTTTGAATAGTTGGGATTTGTACGTTTGTAATATAAGTGTGTGTGTGTGGCTTGTGTACATACTTTAACCTGTTACGGTCTGTGGTAGTTCGTAAATAGGGTCACTGCATATTATTATTATCTTTAATATTGTTATAAGCAGGTTATAAATAAGATGTGTGTGTGTGTGGATCCCACACTTCTGACCCGGGTTTGGAGGGCGCCACAGGTTTGGTATCAGAGCTAAAGGTTATAAGTCACTGACACAAGCCTAGGTTGACGGGAATGGGTAGAGGGTTAGGAATAGAAGTAAGAAATAGAAAGATAGAGCGTCGAGAAGTTGAGTGTGACGGTGTAACAGGTATTAGTATAATATATGTCGTGGTTCGAGATTCTTATATTGCGATATGATTTCAGATAGCAGCGATGGCCGACTCTTTCATCCCCATATCAGCTGATCACTCAGAGCCCTCAGTTGGAGTACCATCTTCAGATCCACGTCCTATTGTTCCACCAGTATTGGCTATTTTACCTCTACCTGTGTTGCAGCCCGTACCACTGCAGCCTATTCCACCCCAGGCATGAGGCCACCTATCAGAGGACCTCCACCAGCTGATTCAGATTCTACTGGGCATTCAGTTGTGAGTGCCCCATTCCAGTCTACCTTGCATCTTGTTCCTTATTACCGGTATGAGGCTCTTTTATTGGAGCGTGATTCCTTGTTGGCACAGATCCGAGAGCTGCAGCATATCATCAGGACTACAGATGTTGATCGTGGTGTGAGGGAGCTTCGATAGGAGATCCATGTGACACACAAGATTCTTTAGGCTAGGCTACATGGAGCTACATTACCTGGCCGAGGCCCTGATGCACTTATGGGATGGGCTAGTGAGGTGATGGAAGACTTTGAGAGGCTGGGAGGACCATAGTTTCCTTGGAGTTAGATCCAGAGATGGAGATGTTGATCGGTGCTGTTGTGTTTGTGTAGTATGTACAGTAGTGTGTAGTATGTATCAGTAGACTTTTGGGTTGTATTTATAGACTAGATCTGCAGACTAGTGAGTAGGTTGTTGTACCCTTTTGCTTTTACTTCCGAAGCGTCTTTACGCTTGTACTACCTAAAACTTTTGATCTATATATATCAGTACCTTTTCCTTTCCAGCATTGTCATTTACTTTACTGCACCTGTTTTACTTTACCTTATTTATTGCACCAGTTATACCCCTGTGATACCATGTACCTTTTTCCTTTAACTGTTTATATTCTGTAAAGAAGCATGCAATTTACTTAGTTCAACTGTTACAACTGTTTTCAAAAAGAGATATTCCTGTTTTACAAAAATTTTCTTTTATGCAAAGGATTTGATTTAAAAGCTAAATAAGGTGTTTGATTCTTTACAGAAAATGCCTCTCAGAAGAAATACCCGCACCAACACCCAGAATGAAGAAACCAACAACAACAATAACAACCAAGATGATACTAACCAGAATGTAAACCCAGGACCCATAGACCCATCAATAGCCCATATTCTCCAAATCTTGGCTCAACAAACAGTTCACTTGACTCAACAACAACAAAGACAAACCAATCCCCAGGTAACTTTCAAAACTTTTCAGGTAGTAAACCCACCAGAATTCAAGGGTTCCCTAGATCCGATTGAAGCAAATGTTTGGATAAAGGAAATAGAGAAGTCGTTTGCTTTAGTTAAAGCGAAGGAAGAACAGAAGGTTGAGTTTGCAAGTTATTATTTGAAGAATGAGGCCACCTATTGGTGGGATACTGTAAAGACATTGGAAGGTACATATGTTATTACTTGGGAGAGGTTTAAGGAATTATTTTTAGAAAAACATTTCCCCAGTTTGTTCAAGATCAAATGGAGCCGAAGTTTCTAGAATTAAAACAAGGAAATATGTCGGTAGTTGATTATGAGAGTAAGTTTGAGGAATTGTCAAGGTATGTGCCGTCATATGTAGATACTGACAGGAAGAAGGCTAAGAGATTCCAGGAAGGTCTGAAGCCATGAATCAGAGGGAAGGTAGCCATCTTTGAATTGGATACCTATGCAGGAGTTGTACAAAAGGCCATGATTGCAGAAACAGAGAGTGAGATGTCACAGAAGGAAAAGGAAAGTTAGAAGAGGAAGTTTGAAGGAAATGAAGGACAGTCACAACCAGGAAAGTTTCCAAATTTTAAGAAGGGCGAATTTCAGCCGGGGATAAATTTTAATGTCAACAAACAAAATGTAGGTGATAGAGGTCGAGGCAACCATCCAGTCAATGTGAATCAGCCGAATCAGTTGAGGCTAACTTTTCCAGATTGTCAGGTATGTGGGAAGAAACATGGAGGAGTCTGTAACAAGTTGAATGTGGTTTGTTTCAAGTGTAATCAGAAAGGGCACTATTTAAGGGAGTGCCGCAATCAGCCAACGAGAGAGCCAGCAAAAAAGGATCAGCCTATCTGGAATCCAGCGGTTAAGGTTCCACCTATTGGATTTACATGCTTCAAATGTGGGAAGCCAGGACATATAGCCAGGGATTGCAAGACACCAGCCCCAGTCAGTAATGCATTGAGAATTATGGGATCTACCCCAGCGGTGAATGAGACTCCAAGGGCTAGAGTTTTTGATATGTCTGTGAAGGACGCTATCCTGGATACCGATGTCGTGGCAGGTATGCTTAATGTGAATCCTTTATGTGCCAAAGTGTTGATAGATTCAGGAGCAACTCGATCGTCTATTTCTCAAGATTTTGTTAGTAAATTAAATTGTCCAATTGAGTATTTAAATGAAATAATGACTGTGGAATTAGCTAATCAAGAACGTGTATCTGTTAATCAAGTTTGTGGGAATTGTTAGATTGAGATTTCTGGTAATAAGATTTGTATAGATTTGATACCATTTAAGCTAGAGAGTTTGACGTTATCTTAGGAATGGATTGGTTATTTATGCACGATGCCTAGATAGATTGTCGAAATAAGAAGGTAATAGTAAAGACGCCATACAGAAGAATAGTAACGTTTAATGGTCAGAAGCAAGCAAAGAAATTTTTAACAATGATTCAAGGTAAAAAGTTACTACGACAAGGATGTGAGCATTTTGTTGCTTATGTGATTGATAGAAGTCAGGAGCCAGGAAAATTTGAAGATATTCTAGTAGTCAATGAATTTCCAGACGTGTTTCCCGATGAGTTACCAGGACTTCCTCCAGACAGAGAAATCTAGTTTGCGATCGACTTAGCACCTGGAATGGAACCAGTATCCAAGGCCCCATACAGAATGGCGCCCGTTGAGATGAAGGAACTAGCAAAGCAATTGCAAGAATTGTTAGAGAAAGGAGTAATCAGACCCAGTGTATCCATATGGGGTGCACCGGTATTATTTGTCAAGAAGAAGGATGGAAGCATGAGACTGTGCATTGACTATCGGGAGCTCAACAAGCTTACAATCAAGAACAAGTATCCATTGCCAAGGATTGATGATTTGTTTGACCAATTGAAAGGAGCCAAGTACTTCTCCAAGATAGATTTGAGATCGGGATATCATCAACTAAAGATTAAGCCGGAAGATATACCAAAGACAGCTTTCAGAACAAGGTATGGACATTAAGAATTTTTAGTGATGTCTTTTGGATTGACCAATGCCCCAACAGCATTCATGGACCTGATGAACAAAATTTTCAAGGAATACTTGGAAAAGTTTGTTATTGTGTTTATAGATGATATTTTGATTAATTCAAAGATAGAAGAGGATCATGCAGAACATTTAAGAATAGCTTTGGAGATTTTAAGGAAAAAGAAGTTATACGCTAAATTTTCAAAGTGTGAGTTTTGGTTACAGGAAGTTCAGTTCTTAGGACACATAGTCAGTAATGAAGGGATAAAAGTGGACCCAACGAAGATTGAAGCAATTACAAATTGGGAAAGACCAAGAACACCAACAGAGGTAAGAAGTTTCTTTGGATTAGCGGGATATTATCGTTGATTTGTTCAAAATTTCCCAAGGATTGTAACACCATTGATGATTACACGGAAGACTGAAAAGTTCATATGGAACGATAAATGAGAAGAAAGTTTTCAGGAATTGAAGCGAAGATTAATTACGGCACCTATTTTGTCACTTCCAGATGATCAAGGGAATTTTGTAATCTATAGTGATGCTTCTCATAAAGGACTCGGATGCGTTCTGATGCAGCACGATAAGGTTATTGCGTATGCGTCAAGGAAATTGAAACCACACGAGCAAAAGTATCCTACCCATGATTTGGAATTAGCAGCTATAGTATTCGCTTTGAAGATTTGGAGATATTATCTATATGGAGAAGAATGTGAGATCTATACGGATCACTAAAGCTTGAAGTACATATTCACGCAGAAGGAGCTTAATATGAAACAGAGGAGATGGTTAGAGTTAATCAAGGATTACGACTACACGATTAACTATCATCCCGGTAAAGCAAATGTTGTGGCGGACGCATTAAGTCGGAAAGAAAAGTTGAATGTGTTATCAGTACCCGAAGAGATATAAAAGGAATTTCAGAAACTGGAATTGGAAATTAGAGTTTGCAAGCCTGATGAAGCAAAAGTGTATAGTATGACTATCCAGCCGGAGTTGTTAGAAAAGATAAAAAAGTGTTAAGCAGAGATAATGAATCAGGACATTAATCATTTGGTAGGTGAAGAATTGTGCACTCAAAAGGACGATCAAGGTATTCTTAGGTTTTCTTCTAGAATTTGGATTCCACCAGTGACGGGGTTGAAGGATGAAAATTTTCAGGAAGCTCATAATTCAAGGTATTCAATCCATCCAGGAAGTACCAAGATGTACAGAGATTTGAAGAAAAATTATTGGTGGCCAGTTATGAAGAGGGAAATTGCGGAATGGGTTAGCAGATGTTACACATGTCAAAGAGTTAAAGCAGAGCATTAGAGACCAAGTGGATTGTTGCAATCATTGGAGATTCTAGAATGGAAGTGGGAGCATATTGCCATGGATTTCATAGTTGGAATACCAAGGACAAAAGCTAATCATGATTCCATTTGGGTTATAGTGGATAGATTTACCAAGTTAGCTCATTTTCTTCCTATAAATGAAAGATTTTCACTAAATAAGTTGATCCATATGTACCTGAAAGAGATCGTAGTTCGTTATGGAGTTCCTGTGTCTATCGTATCCGATCGAGATCCAAGATTTAATTCAAGATTTTGGAAGAGTTTTCTAGAATGTTTGGGAAAGAGATTGAATATGAGTATGGCTTACCATCCACAGACGGACAGCCAGAGTGAAAGAACGATCCAGACAATCAAAGACATGCTACATGTTTGTGCTATTGATTTCAAAGGAAGTTGGGACGAGCATTTACCCTTGGTAGAATTTGCTTACAACAACAGTTATCATGCCAGTATTGGGATGCCACCCTATGAAGCTCTTTATGGACGCAAATGTCGATCTCCTGTATATTGGGATGAAGTAGGAGAACGCAAAATACTTGGACCTGAATTGGTGCAGCAGACGAAGGAAGTTGTTGAAGTTATCCAGAAGAGATTGATAGCAGCACAAGATCGTCAAAGGAAGTATACAGATCAATCAAGGAAAGATATGGAATTCAAAAAAGGAAATCTAGTATTACTGAAAGTATTGCCGTGGAAAGGATTGACACGATTTGGAAAGAAAGGAAAACTGAGCCCAAGATATGTTGGACCTTTTGAGATTTTAAAGCGCGTTGGCAAAGTAGCTTACGAGTTGGCGTTACCTCCGCACATGGAGCACATTCACAATATTTTTCACGTATCGATGCTTAAGAAGTATAATCCAGACTCCAGGCGTGTAATCGAATATGAGCCAATAGAACTTCAAGCAGATTTGTCATATGTAGAGAGTCCGATAGAGATTCTAGAAAAAAAGAGAGAAAGTGTTAAGGAATAAAGTGGTAAAGTTAGTAAGAGTATTGTGGAGAAACCCAAAGGTTGAAGAGTCAACCTGGGAGTTAGAAAGTAATATGAGAGAAAAGTACCCTCATTTGTTTTCGTAGGAGATTCTGAGGATGAAATCCTTTTAAGGGGGGAAGGATGTAATATCTGGAATATATCGTGTAATTATTTTTTGCTAATAAATAAATATTATGCATGTCCAGTATTTATTCTGTGAATTAACTGTTAAGTGGTATATGTATTTGGATGTTTAAAAATAATATCAATTGAGTATTTTAATTTTATATGTCCAAAATAAAATATGGATAATTGTCATATCTTCCTATTTATTTTTATGTTGATTTATGATTTTATAGGAAATTTATGGATGTTATAAAATCTTTTTCCGAGTATTTATAAACTATTTTATATAATCGGGAACCAACCGACGTCACCCGTTTTTATGTTTTTATAACCCGAAACTTTTCCGAGAACTCCTTCCTAACCCAATTTCAATATTCCGAGCATTTTCCATGTTTCGACTTTTTCGATCCGGCGTACGGTTTGTTCTGCGCGTGTCCCGGCGCAATATTTTTGATATATTATTCGTTTCGGTAAATCAATAAAACTCGTATTTTTGATAAACGGGATCTTTTTATTAAACTATTACAATTATCACCTCGTAATACGTGTAACCAGGCACTAAGACCAAGACCGCAGTACAAATTATACTGATTTGGATAGTTGTCCCGAAAACCGGTACGGTTTGGATCAGTTTTCATAAATAAACGTACTATTTTGTATCTGGAATGATCCAACGGGATACCAATTTTTCGTAATTATAAATAGCCTTTACCGTATTTTATTTTGTACCAAAAATTATTTGCAAACAGTATTTACAGAGTTTTTACAGAGAAAATACTATAATTATATTTTGTTCTTCGTAATCAAACACAAATTCGGAAGCGTTATCGATATCCGATTGTGGCGTACATTTACTCAAAACGAAGCTACTGAAATCTAGAATCCAAATCTTTCATCCGTTTCAGTGCAGATTTCAAAGGTATTTTCTGATTTAATTATTTATATTCGAATTTCTTGATAATAAATTGTGAATTTTTGTTCGAGAGATTGTTTGTATGATTTGATGATTGTATGTTGTAGAGCTTGTTCTCCTGATCATTTTGGTATATTATACTCTTGATTTGGAGTTCAATAACATGTTTAATTTTGGGTTTGATTTTCAGAATTAGAAATTAGGGTTTATAGTTTGTTTGAGTATTCTTGATTGAATTTGGGGGTTTCTTATTTCGGGATTGTTAGATGTTCTAGAGGGGTGGGTTGTGTTCCTTATGGAATTTGCAATCGATTCGTATAAGTCTTGCAAATCGACGAGGCCTGTAGAGAACTGAGTTGTGATTTGAAGTTTCTGCCGGTTTTTAATCGAGCTCGCCACAGTTCATATCGATTTTGGCCGGAGTTTGTCCCAGAGCTGTTGTTCGTAGTTGATTTGTGTATGTCTGTGTTCCTATACTAATTTAGAATCATTTTACATTAAAATCCCTGAAAAATGAAATCATTTTGAACCCCAATCGAGGTCACCGGAATCCGGTAGGGGTCACGGGATTTTGGGTTCGTCCGGCGTTTCATCCCGACCCGGCGACCCGGTTTCCTTACCCGTATTTTTATTAAAAACCCGGTTTTGATCCAAATTACTCCTAAACCAAAGTTGTTTTTGGCATTTTTACAAATTAGTACCTACAAGTTCCAGAACTTTGCAACTTCTGGATTTCTGTTCTGAATTCTTTCAAAATTCAGATTTCTGTTTATAAACTTTTCAAAAACAGGATTTCTTTTTATAAAATGATTTTAAAAATTAGTTTTAATTATTTTAAATTCCAAAAATCATTTAATTTTATTTCCAAAATTTGTTTTTAATTCAAAAATAAATCTAAATTACTTAATTAATTAATTTTAATTAATTATTAATTGATTAATTGATCAATTAATTTAAATATTAATTGATTAATAAGTTTAATTATTTATTAATTGATTTTAATTGATTATTTAATTGGATTTAATTATTTAAAAATGATTTAAAAATTCCAAAAAATAGTTTTGAGCTTTAAAATATCATTTTAAATTGTTTTCCAGGCTCGATAATTATTATAAAATTGTTTTGAAGCCAGATTTGGCCAACCGAACCCTGTCTATTTCTTTAAAATTGAACTAACGACCCGTTTTAATTCCGAAAAATGTACTAAAAATCATTTTAAATACCCAAAAGTCTGTCTTTGACCCGAGACTCCTTTATAAATGATATATCATTGATTGTTTGATGCATTATGTGCTATATGTGACTTGTTGTTTGACTGTCGATCTATATGTTAGGTGTTTACTTGTTTATTACGTAACTTTCAATCCGTTAATCGGATTTGGGGGAAATAAAGGGTAGATAGAAGTGTATACCGAATAGAATCGTATGAGTTGAGTATTGATAGATACTTATGTTATGTGAGCAGAAGAGGCAAGGCGTAGGAAAGGGAAACAGATAGCCGAGGAGTAAGACAGTTGTGATTGGAAGTTAGTACAGTATAGCAAGCTTGTACCAGGCAAGTGTTTTGAACTTTCTCGAGATATATTGTAGTCGATTGATAGTCCTGTTCTATATTGCAAGTGCTTTGAAGCACTGAACCCTAAACCCTGATTCCAGCTATTGATCTTGAGCCGTAAACCTTATTCTTTCTACACCATTGATTGTTGTATACCCAAATACGAACCACAAATATACGATACTACTCCACAAATATATACAAACTAAATACCAACCACAGAATCAAATGACTTACATATACAAACCATTGTACCTTATGCTTTGAAGAAAAACCAAATCCTTGTAACCTTGAAACGTTGATTCTTTTGTAATCCAATTCTATCATTACTTAACAGCCATTCTTTGAAATTGCCATATTGTCCCTTTGTGAAGATTGAAACCATCTCGTTATTGAGCATCCAATGCTGTTTATGATTTTGTTTATTGCTTTACATTGATTATTCTATTAATATGTTAGAATTGGATTATTATATAAAATTTTGGACCAGATTCGTGTTCAGACCAGATTGGTGGTCAAGTTAGGCCAATGTATGCCTTAGATCCAGTAATTAGAGCAGAGTTGTGTGCCTTGCCCGGGGTTAGGACGTGACTGATCAGCAGCCTAACCTTGGTTTTTAAAATGAAAATATAATATCCAATTCTAAATCATTAATCATTGTTCACTTGATATCATAACCCTTTTCACTTGATGATCATTATTCTCAGTCTTGTCATTGTGACTTGTTGAGCTAGTTAGCTCTTTTGTGCGATGTTGTTTATGTTCTTTTCTAGTTAAGAAGGAACCAGTTGGTAGCGAGGATCCCCAATCCAGTGCGAGAGCTAGGGGTCCAGGTTGATCGAGTTAAACTAGCTGGCAGCTTTTGAGATAGTTTAAGTTTGTAAAAGTTTGTATTAATGTTTAGTATTCAGATTTGAGTTTGAATAGTTGGGATTTGTACATTTGTAATATAAGTGTGTGTGTGTGGCTTGTGTACACACTTTAACCTGTTGCGGTCCGTGGTAGTTGGTAAGTAGGGTCAATGCATATTATTATTATCTTTAATATTGTTATAAGCAGGGTATAAATAAGATGTGTGTGTGTGTGGCTTGTGTATACACTTTAACCTGTTCCTTTTATGATCCTCTCTTAATATCCTTGAATTTAAATCCTTTTAATCATGTTACCTTATACTCAATTCTTTCAGTATCTGGTGGATTTTCGGGAAAAATCAAAGTGTTCGAATTTGGATTCTGATGATCTTTACATACACTCATATACTTTATGGAGTACTAATAAGATCTCAGAATATCAATAAAAGAACCCCTATTAAATTCATGATCCAAGTTTGGGGACCACACACACACACATCTTCTTTATAACCTGTTTATAACAATATTAAAGATAATAATAATATGCATTGACCCTACTTACCAACTACCACGGACCGCAACAGGTTAAAGTGTGTATACAAGCCAGACACACACACTTATATTACAAACGTACAAATCCCAACTATTCAAACTCAAATCTGAATACTAAACATTATTACAAACTTTTACAAACTTAAACTATCTCAAAAGCTGCCATCTAATTTAACTCGATCAACCTGGACCCCTAGCTCTTGCACTGGATTGGGGATCCTCGCTACAAACTGGTTCCTTCTTAACTGGAAAAGAACATAAACAACATCGCACAAATGAGCTAACTAGCTCAGCAAGTCATAATGACAAGACTGAGAATAATGATCATCAAGTGAAAAGGGTTATGATATCAAGTGAACAATGAATAATGATTTAGAATTGGATATTATATTTTTATTTTTAAAACCAAGGTTAGGCTGCTGATCAGTCACGCACTAACCCCGAGCAAGGCACACAATCTGCTCTAATTACTGGATCCAAGGCACACATTGGCCTAACTTGACCACCAATCTGGTCTGACTACGAATCTGGTCCACAATTTTATAAAACAATCCAATTCTAACATAATAACAGAATAACAATGTAAAGCAATAAACAAAATCATAAGGAACATTGGATATTTAATAATGAAATGGTTGCAATCTTCACAAAGGATCAATATGTCAATTTCAAAGAATGGCTATTAGGTAATGAAAGAATTGGATAATAAAGGAATCAACATTTCTAGGTTACAAGGATTTGGTCTTTCAAAGCATAAGGTACAATGGTTTGAATATGTAAGCAATTTGATTCAGTGCTTGGCATTTAGTTTGTATGAATTTGTGGAGTAGTATCGTATATCTGTGGTTCGTATTCGGGTCTACAACAATCAATGGTTCAGAAATAATAAGGTTTACGGCTCAAAGATCAACAAATGAAATCAAGGTTTAGGGTTCAGTGCTTCAAAGCACTTGTAATATGAAACAAGACTATTAATCAACTACGATATATCTCGAGAAAGTTCAGAACACTTGCCTGATATTAGCTTGCTATACTTCTCTAACTTCCAATCACAATCTCCTACTCATCGACTCTCTGTTTCCCTTTCCTACGCCTTGCCTCTTCTACTCACATATCATAAACATCTATCAATACTCAACTCATACGATTATATTCGGTATACACTTCTATCTTCCCTTCATTTTACCCAAATCTGATTAACGGGTTGAAAGTTACGCTATAAACAAGTAAACACCGAACATATAGACCGACAACTAAACAAGTCAAATATAATATGTAACACGTCAAACAATCAATGATATATCATTTATAAAGGAGTCTCGGGTCATAAACAGACTTTTGGGTATTTAATATGATTTTTAAAACATTTTTCGGAATTAAAACGGGTCGTTGGATTAATTTCGAAGCAATAAACAGGGTTCAGTTGGCCAAATCGGGCTTCAAAACAATTTTATAATGATTATCGATCCTTGAAAACAATTTAAAATAATATTTTGAAGCTATAAACTATTTTTTGGAATTTTTAAATTATTTTTAAATAATTAAATCTAATTAAATAATTAATTAAAATCAATTAATAATTAATTAAATCAATTAATCAATTAATTTTCGAACTAATTGACCAATTAATCAATTAATTATTAACTAAAATTAATTAACTAATTAATTTAGATTTATTTTTGAATTAAAAATAATTTTTGAAATTAAAATAATAAGTTTTTGGAATTTTCAGAAATTAAAAATGAATTTTTATAATTAAAATAAATAGGAAATATGATTTTTAAATAATTTATAAACAGGAATCCTATTTTTGCAAACTTTGCAAAGTACAGGGACTAAACTGCAATTTTGCAGTTGAGTCGCCGGAAAATTACGGGGATGGCCGAAGAACACTTTCCCGGCATCCTCACACCACCATCTTCTCCAGATTACATCTTCTAAATACCAGGAATTTAACCATGCAATCAAAACCCATCAATAAACCCTGGGTTGGCCGGAAACTTCAAAACACAACTCCCTTCGATTCAGGGATCCTGTGTTAACGAGCTATATACCAATCGATTGCAAATTTCATAAGGAACACAACCCACTATATTTCAACAGCTAATAACCCCTAGAACAAAAAGTCCTAAATTTCAATTAAGAACATTCATACGGGTTATAAACCCTAATTTTAAAATTCGAAGATTAAACTCAATTTTGAACATGTTATTGAACTCCAAATCAGTCATATGACATATGAAAATCACCAGGAGAACAAGCTCTACAACATGCAAGCATCAAATCATTCAAACAATCATCCGTACAAAAATTCATATTTTTAATCAAAATAATTCGAAAATAAATAAAAATATAGAAAATAAACCTTTGATTCTGCAGATCTGAAACTTTGATAATCTGATAGAACACTTCAAAGCCTTCGTTTTGGTTACTCAAGCTTTCCAAACGGATTTCAATAACACCTCCGAATTGCTGTTTGATTCTTGACAGTTTATAAGAATATATAGATTTTCTCTGTAAAATTATATAATTACTGTTTGCAAATGATTTTCGGTACGAAATAAAATACGGTAAAGGCTATTTATAATTACGGAAAATTAATATCCCGTTAGATCATTCCGGATATAAAATGGTACGTTTATTTATAAAAACAGATCCAAACGGTACCGATTTTCGGGATAATTATCCAAATCAGTACAATTTGTACTGCGGTCTTGGTCTCAGCGCCTGGTTACATGTATTATGAGGTGATAATTATAATAGTTTAATAAAAAGATCCCGTTTATCAAAAATACGAATTTTATTGATTTACCGAAACGAATAATGTATCGAAAATATTCCGCCGGGACCCGCACAGGACAAACCGTACGCCGGATCGAAAAAGACGAAACATGGAAAATGCTCGGAATATTGCAATTAGGTTAAGAAGGAGTTCTCAGAAGAGTTTCAGGTTATAAAAATGTAAAAACGGGTGACGTCAGTTGGTTCCCGATTATATAAAATAGTTTATAAATACTTGGAAAAAAGATTTTATGAAATTCATAAATTTACTATAAGATCATAAATCAACATAAAAATAAATAAGAAGATATGACAATTATCTATATTTTATTTTGGACATATAAAAATTAAAATACTCAATTGATATTATTTTTAAACATCCAAATACATATACCACTTAACAATTAATTCACAGAATAAATACTGAACATGCATAATATTTATTTATTAGCAAAAATAATTACACGATATATCCCAGATATTACAATAATGCCTGTTTTCATTCAATTGCTTGTTCTTAGTGTTCGGGACAGAAATCTCACTGACAAATCTGTAACCTTGCCATGTTTAGCTAGATCGTGTCGTAAGCTTCGTTTTGATATGTGGTTCGCTTGGATCCGATGTACGGTTTAGGAGAAACAACTGTTTTAAGTAACGGCATTTCACGAGCGAACCATTACCCCACGCTTTACTTTGAAACCCTGATTAAGGCCCTTAAATGACTAATTGGAGTACGAAACAATTATAAAAGATTAATTGGTCAGTTTGTAGAGTATTCGCGAAAGAGTCACCTTAAAAAGTTAAACGGTTAAATTTATAAAAATGGTGGAGTCGAGGGTACTCGAGCGACTTATGTGAATCGTTAAGCACAGAAGCGAACGTTGGGGTCCAATTGGTTAAAGTCTAGTTTCTTAAGAGACCGTGGTTTAATTCCAACTTATATGTAGTTTATAGGTTATAGACTCGCACCAGGCCTATTACCACCCTCAGTCGCTCAGACAGTTTTCTACCCGTTATACAATTGTTGTGATGTATATATTTGTTTGTTCATTATCTTGTGATAAGTGCATGGTTGTTATTAGCAAGTCTTGCAATATATTGGAGCATGTTGTTATGATATATATATATATATATGCATGCCTGTTTCGTAATCTTGATATCTCATTCTTGATTCAATTGATTATAAACTGCATAATACCTATGCTAGAGATAAGCGGTACTTGCGTATACCCTTAGTATAGGGGACTTAGAGTTGAACATTTTTCTAAACCGGGAGGCGATGTTCCCGAGAATATAATATATATATAGTTTTCAAAACTATTAATCGAATAAGGTTTATTCGATAATTTTATATTATAAATGAATATTAGTCTGAATGTTCATTCGAGGACTTATGACTCCGCTTATTTTATTAAATAATATTCTTTGTTTTTATTAAAGAATAATGTTTCGATATTCGCCGAGTATTCAAGAAATGATTGATATCATCAATCATTCTTACCTTAAATATTTTCAGAAAGTTATTCTCAAAACTTTTATTTCATTTACTTTCTTAAAAGCTATTCATTATTGGAATATTAATTATAGCGTAAAATTCAGATTTTCTTTGATTTTCTTGGAATTGATTTATTCTATTAAATCATCCTTATTCCAGATGTTTTCAAAAATATTTTTGAGTCTTCAAAATGATTTTAAAGGTTAGAGCGGATCCCAAAACTTGTTTTCTAATTTAAGATCTTCCTTTCAAAAGGGATTCAAATACTCACTTAAAAGTCTGAGGGATCCGGCTCCGTGATGTATTTTTTATATTTACAATAAGGTTGTTGTGTTGATAAAAGAGTTTTTGATTACTTACCCAACACTCGGGAAGTAAAACTCTTGGAATGAGTTTAATCCATTAACAGGCATTTCCTGGGAAATATCGGTGAGTTTTCCTTTCCAACTAGATACGACTTATTGGTGGAGCCGTATCAACAAGTTTCTACTTGGGGAAAGGGGGAACGAGCTTTACGTTTCAGAGTCATGGATTTCATCTGAACTAGGAGTGGCGTAAGTGATCGAGTGCCGTCGGCCCAGCCTTATTATATTGGCCAAATGGCCCGGAAGTTCCGCTAAGACGTTCCATTCCTTAGGAGTCCAGCGTTCGGTCGACAAGTAAATCCGACTGGTCTCCTCTACATGTAGAAAATTATGGGGTTGCACTCTTACGACTGATCATCGTGAGTGGTCTTCCTGGCGCGGTAAACTCCCGAAATGAGTTCATCATCCAGTTTGGATATTTCTGCAACACTACCCAGAGCATTTCGATAGAAAGGCTACGGATGGGTGATTGATGAAGTGTTGTTAGGGTCAAATGGTTATAATGATGTTTCCATTGAATGAAGTACCTCATAACTTCATTTCTTTTAAACAATATTTCAAAGATTGATTTTATACAAGTTTTGTCTTATAGCTTCATCTATCGGATGAATTATTTATACCTTGAATAGTGGTAGTTCGAGTAGTATTCGGAAAAGATATAAGTATATTGGAGTATCTCGTAACTTCATCTTTTCAACTTATATCTAGTTAATGATTTTCTTATGTACAATAAAGATTTTCGTAAAAACGTTGAGACAAGGTTAAATATATGAGATCACCTTGCAACGATATTTTATACAGTTATAAACTGGAACTCTATGTATATTATACATGTCAGAGGATTTCAAAGATTTTGAGAAGTATATATGTATATATATACTGAATATTTTGCGCTTTCGTCGCATTAAGACATCAAACTTGGTTCATTCCTTCTTGACCAAGACTTTCATGAGTACTATGAGAATACTCATATATTGTTAATTATTATTCATATTATTTCGGTGGGCTTGTTTCTCACCCTTTCTTTCTTCTTTCATCACAGAACAATAGATAGACAAGATGAACAGGACTAAGCTCCCAATTCATAAGCGGTTAGGAAATGTTCCGCAGTTTCCTGGAGGCGTTGATGCCGCTGTAGCTGAGGTAGGAACTACCAATAGGCTAGGTTTTCAACTTTTGATGTACCAGACTTATGTATATTATGAATTGTAATAATGGAAAAGAATATGTAAATCTATTCAGAAACCCCTTTTGAGGTGTAATGACTTATAATTGTGGAATAAAATTACTTGTGTTATTTTGGTATTTATCTCTGAGACTATAACTTGTGGTGTGTGTGTATATTGTGGGGTCACAGTATGCAATAATTGGTTGTTTATTTAGATTAAGTGTTGCTAAGGGAAATGGAACTCATGACAACCCAGATCTCGGACCCCGGATTTGGGGGTGTTACAGAAATGTTATCAGAGCCCAGAGTTATAAACCTCAGAGATGATGCGTCATTAAAATGATAAGTTCACTAAGATAATAAGAACTCTTTCCAACTTCATAGTCGTACTACCTAACGTAGTAATAACAGTCAAAACCCTTATGGGAACCCTTATAAATATCATGATAGTAACATAGTTCGTTATCGTATAGGGCAGCGGGGCACCGAACCCTGAGGTTAAGGAGCATCAGCATGAGGATGTTATATTACATATTGGAGATCAGATTGTGAATCTGATAGGGTACCCTAATGATGGACCGAATGAGATTCATACTGAGAATGTTGTGGTTGAGGATGTTATCCTAGAAGGGATTGTTACTGAGGAGGATCTCGTGGAGGATTTTGACGAGAATAAAGAGAGGACCGCTGAAGTGATGACCGTAGTCAGGGAGACTACCAGAGCTAGGATGGCTCGAGGGTGGCACTAGAGGATGAAGAGTTACCAAAGGCATAGAGGATAATGAGGGCAGAAGGAGTGGGGCCTTCCATAGCACCAATTATACCATTATTAGACCCTCTCCCAGAGGCTCCTATAGACATCCATGAGGTTCCACCAATTCCTGTTCCGTCCCCTGTACATAGCCCAGCACCTACTGAGGAAATGCCACCTTGTTGTGCATATGTTGTGTACTTGATGATTTCATAAACAAAACACCTAAGTAGATTTTACTTAGTGAAATAATGTAGCACTCGACGGATAAGGATTAAAGTCCCGACGGATAAATCATTTTAGTCCCGACGGATGATGACTTATTATCCATCGAGTGAGTAGCTTATGTAATAATGAGTCTGTAGCACATTTATGCATACACCTTTTTATAGATTCTGTAGTAGCATATAGGTCATGTTGACTGTAACTAGCTATGCAGAATAGGTTGATTAATTGTACATAGATGATGTCTTGTAATTCTGCATAAATGAATTGAAGTCAAGTGCCAAAATAGCTACCGACGGATGATTAACAAAGCCATCGACGGATGATCAAATACCTATCAACGAATGTTTATATAGCAGTCGATGGATGATCAATGAAGCCATCAATGGATGACCATAAAGTCGACGGATGATCATGTACTCAACGGATAAAGAATTCAAATATCAGTTGACAGTGACAACTGGTCATATGCGTCAAAGTGTATGCAAATGGAATGAGGAAGCCTATTAACTGGGTAATAGAGAACAAAGTAACAAAGCATTAGACCCGATAGTTTTTATAATGATCCTGTCTTTTGACTTTGTAATCTTGGTAATATATAAACCAAGAAGTAGCAAATAGAAACTAAGAGCTGAGATACAAAAAGTGAGAAACATTTGTAAGCAGAATTATTAGCATTTCTCTGTATTCTCAGTAGTTCATATTTGTAAGCAGCTGTGAGCATTCTTGCACACAAAGTTCTCTCGATATAATATATATCTCTGGTGGAATTGTTTAAATCCACCAGAAAGTTTTTAAAGACTCTTGTTTTTAATTACTTGTGTTTTGATTCACTTAAGTTTTTATTCCGCATTGTGCTAATCAATACATTTATATTTATATTCGAGTTCGAACATTTTTATTTTAAGAAAAAGGTTCAAGAATTCCATTCAATCCCCCTTCTGTAATTCTTGCTATATTATTAAGGGACTAACACACCTTTATCTCATGCACCATTGTCACCCGATACCGTGCTTGGTTATCCATTTAGATCTCCTGGGTCTGCACCACCTGCACCCCATGGACTGCTAGGTGCTACTATTGAGGCTTCTCTTATCGCTGATTATCATATAACTTTGGGTGGCCTGTCTGAGGCCCGTAATGTTAGAAGTGATCTGTTGGATCGACTTACTGCACCAAGGATTGAGGGCGGGGTACTTCCGGCAGGATTAGCTTATAGCATGGACAGGATTGAGGCTACGACCCGAATTACAGCTAGAGGCCATCTTAAGGGTTAGATTGATCCAGCTCTAGTTGCGACTATCTTACACCTCATCACTTCTTTAATGGAGTAGGTTAGGGATGTCGTGCGTGCCCGCATTTCTTGAATCATAGTAGTGTGCAGAGTCAGAGCTATCAGACAAGGATTTTCATGCAGCACCGCTTTTGGAGGATTAGCCTAAGTTATGAATGATTAGTTTTTAATGAATAAATGATTATTTTTTGTAGTACTTTTGGGATAGAAGCGATCAGATCAAATGATGTAATTCTCCTTCATATGTTTAGTTTTTGTACCCTCGAACAAATGGTTATGTATATATTCGTTCCTTTTAGTACATATCAGTTTGTTTGTGAATATGTTCATATTGTTAATTGCACTATTAACACTTAAGAGTGTCATAAAGTTTATAGAACTTGAGAATTCATAATTTACGATCATGTAAGGACTGAACGAGAGAAAGACTTAAGCAAAGTAAGTAAGACAAATATAAAGAAATTCTCAAAAAAATAATTCCAAGCATTATGCCCCCACGAGGAATAAGATTTGGGGCAAACCCTGAATGTGATAATCAGGGAGGTCGCAATCAAGATATAAGGAACCCAGAACATAATGAAGTGGAAAATGAGGATTTTAAAATATAAGATGACCCCGATTATGGGGAGTAGGAAGAAATCAGACTGAGAAAACAGAACTCGAGCAAGGAAGGGAGCACCAAGACGGTACTCCAATGAGGCAATTCATGGACCTGCCTAAACAAAACTAATACTTTTACCCCCCCCCAAACACCACCCTGAGGAAACAATGCGGTGGGATTTTTTTTCTAGGACCTATAAGTCGCTAAGCTCTCAGAGTTCCAAGGAACAAGCTGACCCAGTCGAGGCAAGATCCTGGATAAAGGAAATAAAGGAATCATTTGAGATCTAAATGATTGATAAAGCACAAAAGACCATTTTTTTTGCCACTTACATTCCAAAGAGACAGGTCAACGCTGGTGAGAGGCTTATAAATAATGAAGATAGTATAGAGGATTAAGAGCCAAACCAAAGGCAGATGAGTTTGATGAATCATGAATCTAGGTTGTGAAAGTCGTCAAGATTCGTCTGAAGGACACGAATCCAGAATGACGGGATGTTTGAAATCAATGCTTATGTTGTGTTGGTTCATAAATGGTTGTAATAAAAACGAAAATAAAAGACTGAACGGGGAAGGAGTATAAAAGGATATAAAGGAAATAGAGTTGAGAAGCGGTAAGGGAGTTAGGTATGTGAAACCCTAAGAAACCCTAGAAATAAATAAAGAGAAGTGTGTTATCATCATCGCGATGGTGACGGATCATGCGATAAAGTCAAGGTTTAAAGGCGTAAACGATACGTATAATTAATCCTCTTGAAGTTGAGAGTATTCGATGAAACTTTGAGATAGACCGATGGATTAATAAGGAAAAACGGATGGACTGAGGAGATAGGATAACAAGAAATTAGGAAAATGGGATGAAGAAAGTGACCTTCAAGAATGTGAAGTGTAGGTAAGACGGCTTGATACCCAAAAAGGGAGACGCCAGGTATATAAGATATCCCAACATTGAGATGACGGTTGAGATAAATAATGGAGATAAATGAATAGTTAGAACTAAAAAGTACACATTGAACATGACCAATATCTTCCAGAACATCCCTGTTATCATTACCAAATCAGGAAAGAAAAGCGGATAACCATTGTTATCTTTTCGAGGCCATATGGATTGACCCCAGCTTGAATAAGGATGCTATTGTGAAATTCGGTATAGACTATCGAGGTGGGAATGATTGAATAAGATAATCTATCAAGGATATATGACTTGATTTATCCATGAAAGGATGCAAGTACCTTTTTAAAGGTGGAATTAAGGATAGAACCTAGATAACTTGAGATAAACCTTGAGGAATGCATAAGGTTGGCAATACACCAATAATAAGGACAATATGAGTGTCGAAGTATGAATTGGGAAGAATTAAAGTAACAATAATCTTTAAAGATTAGTGGAGAAAGTTTTTCAGAACTATATAAACAATGATTCTAGTATTAGTAAATGATATCTTGATATGCTCTGACAGCCTCAACCCTGGGGTCAGGAGTTGACGTCACTAAACACAATTACCAAAAATATAAACAACAGAATTATTATTAAAATATACTAACTTGACCCCAAACCAAGATCCGATCCAGGTTCAAGTATAACTCAGGTTCTGAATACTACAAACTCTTTATTCAACATCTAACACACTCTAACTTTATTCAGCAACTCCTCAGACCTCATGGCCTGATACAAACTACCTCAGAGGAGCCGGGTCCAGTAGGGGCGGGAACATGGGTCGGTCTGACTGATCTTCTAGGCATCTGTGAGATTTACATAACAGTTTGCAAGGGTGAGCATAATCGCTCAGCAGTACCAATATATGAATAACATAATAAAAGCAATAATGTAACAATAATAGGAACAGAACTGTAATCATGATATCAACATTTCATAATGAAAATCAGAAATAACTGGATATCACTAACTAGCATGCTTTATCAAAATAATATGGTAGTGAGCTGTGTAAATACCAGAGTCCAATTTTAGCATGCTAATTACATTTATAAAACCGCTGTATCAACTACTTATGCTCTTATGTAAATCACAAATCCCAATCAGATACGTAGCGGATATGTGAAGACAGCTGATCAGGCTATCAACACCAGACGGCTCTAACTGCCATCCCATTCACCTGTTCCGGAACTCAGAGACTAGCTAGGTCTCTGACCTGCTGGATTAATCGGTTTTATAGTGCGCGCAACCGAATTAGCCTCTTATGCCACCTCAATAGGCCTACTCTGGTCCCCAATGTATCCCATATCTGACCGTTTTATCCAGTTTTCAAAACACTTGTACCTATCTCATTTTCAAAATCATTTATTTAACCAGCACACATATAAATTCCATTTCGCAAATCATTTCATTCGAGATAGGTACCTTTCGAAGTTACTTCTCCCCAAAACAATTTGAAAACAGTGATTTATACCTACAGGGGATACGTAACTTAAAACGTTTATGTTCCATTACGAAAGTAAAATATTTAGCTATTCATATGTACTGAACCATAAAAGAATGGTCAGGGGTACTTGCCTTGCAACGCTTTACAAAATCTTGAGTAGCTTTCACGCTGACTTTGATCCTGGGAAAAATCGACTGGGATCTACAAATACAGAGTACCCTAATTAGTTATACCGACATGCTTGATATCCTCAAATCCTAATAACCCAAATCCGACAACCCGACTCGTATTATTATTATTATACACATAATCATGTAATCACATCTCTCGAACATAAATAGGGGTAACACGTAGAACATAATTATGTACGTTTACAAATATATTTTTAGAAAATTTTGGCAGCAACTTCTTTATTTATAAGACTACCCGTCGATTATAATCGACGTCAACAATCCTCAGCAATCCACATTTTCATTCCATACCAATTCTATATTCACGCACAATTTATTTTCGAAAACATTTTATACGAATCATTTTATTTATTTATAAGGTTTTAGGACTCAGAACATTGTCATCACCGTCCACCGTTGACTCACCGAAGTTCATCGTCAATGGCGGCACAATTTATTGGCGTCCGATATAAACGGGTTCCTCAATACATTATACCGATTAATATTATTTTCTCGCCACAAAAATTTTTATTTCACGAATGATACTCATTTATTTCCCTGCAGAAAATTAAATAAAAACAAATCAATTTACAATAACCAATCTGCTGCGCAAACAGGCCCAACAAAAGGCCCAAACAATCAAATCCAACTACACACTACTAGCCTCACTGTTAGAGGCCCAACAACAACAGCTAGGCCCAAGTCTAAAAGGCCCAACTGCAACAGGTCAAGCCCAGCAAGGAGACCGGCCCACAGACACACAGCATCGCACACATGTGGCCACGCGCCGCCACAACACACACACACAAACATCCACACACACACACAAACACTGGAATACACACAAACAAATTGAACACACACAAATATATATATATATCCATCAAGACAAAGCCATAATCGAACAAGAAGAAACAGCCAGGGAAAGTACCGGAAGAAGTACCGAAAACGGCGACGGGCGAGCAACGCCGGGAAGGAAAATGGAACAGAGAGGAAGAAAGAAAAAGAGAGACTGAGAAACAAGAGATTAAGAGATTGAAAGAGAGAGAACAGAGAGTAGAGAGTAGAGAGATTTCGAAGAAGGCAGTGAACAACCGGGGGGGTTGATTTTGTTTTTCTTTTTTTTATTTGATAACAGATGTTGCAATACAAGGCATACACGTGTCCCCCGGTTAATAAGAAACTAACACGTAGTATTTAAGATAGATACGGAGACTCTGGGCTCGGTTTTTTCTCGGAATTCAAAATTAACGGGTAAAGGTGCACGAAAAACAATTCCCGAAAATTACAAAAATAATATCAATATGTCATAAATAACCCGAAGTTTACAAAGACATAATTTTTGAAATTTCTAAAGCACTTTTTAAGGTGCGCTTTGTATCCGTTTTTTAACATATAACAAAAGGACGCGTGGGTGAAATGATTCCCGAAAATTTTCAAAATAATTTTAAAATTCTCAGAATATTTTAAACCTCGTAAAATATGAGTTTCATAATTTTTGAAGATTTCCATAATTAAATATGGAGTTTACAATCAAACACATTCAGAAAATCATTTAAAAATAAATAACTAATAAAATATTGATTTCTTAATTTTATAAAGTCCTTAAAATAATTATCAAAATATAAAATTATAAAATCAATTTTAAAGACAATCCAATTATCTGTAGAATTAAAACTGTAATAAAATCACTTTTACAAGCGAAATAAAATCATATAACTCACCAATAAATCACACAATTCAATCCCACATATCCAAAGGTCATACATAATTAAATAACAATCAGTAACTGCTGCCAAAACCAGTACCCAACTTTATTTAATTATTCAAATCTTTATTACACTTTTAAATAAAAAGAGAAATACACGAGTCGTTATATCCTTTCCCCTTTAAAAAGATTATGTCCCCAGAATCTGACTTAGCTAAAAAAATGAGGATATTTATCAAGCATGTCTGACTCTAATTCCCAAGTAGACTCTTCTACTCGAGGATTTCTCCATAAAACTTTTACTATAGGAATCGACTTATTCCTAAGGACTCCTTCCTTACGGTCTAGGATTTGGACCGGTTGTTCCACATAGGACAAATTTGGTTGAAGTTCAATCGGTTCATATTCTATGACTTGATTCAAATTAGGGACATAGGGTTTCAACATAGACACGTGGAACACATTATGAATGTGCTGCCACTGCGGTGGTAATGCTATCTCATAAGCAACATTTCCTATTTTTTTCAGAACCTCAAAGGGTCCTATAAATCTAGGGCTAAGTTTACCTTTCTGACCAAATCGTACTAACCCTTTCCAAGGTGATACCTTTAGTAACACTAGAGCTCCTATCTAGAAGTCCATATCTTTCCTATGTAAATCTGCATACTTTCTCTGTCTATCTTGGGCTGCTTCCAATCTTTTCTGAATCAACACTATGGCATCTCTGGTTTGCTGAACCAACTCAGGACCTAACACTTTCTTTTCTCCTACCTCATCCCAATACAACGGTGATCTACACTTACGTCCATACAAAGCTTCATAAGGCGGCATCCCAATACTAGCATGATAACTGTTATTATACGAGAACTCAATCAAAGGCAGGTGCTCATCCCAATTACCTTTAAAATCCAAAACATAAACTCTCAACATATCCTCTATGGTCTGAATCATTCTTTCACTTTGGCCGTCCATCTGAGGATGATAAGCGGTACTCATATTCAACTTCATTCCTAGGCATTCTTGGAATTTAATCCAGAACCTGGAGTTAAATCTCGGGTCTCGATATGACACTATAGAAACAAGCACTCCATGTTTGGTAATTATCTCATCCAAGTATAACTTAACTAACCTTTCCAACGAATACCTTTCATTGATCGGAAGGAAATGCGCCGACTTAGTCAACCTATCAATGATTACCCAAATAGCATCAAGATTCTCTCTCGTCCTTGGAAATCCCACTACAAAATCCATAGCAATCTCTTCCCACTTCCATTGGGGAATCTCCAAAGGTTGTAACAATCCACTCGGTCGTTGATGCTCTACTTTCACCGTTTGACATACATGACATTTACTTACCCAATTGGCTATATCCTTCTTCATTCCTGGCCACCAAAAGTTTCTCTTCAAGTCCTGGTACATCTTAGTACTACCAGGGTGGATAAAAAAAACCTAGAGTTATGCGCTTCGTGCAATACCTCATTCTTCAATTCCGTTACATTAGGAATCCAAACTCTGGATGAAAATCTATACAACCCTTGACTATCTTTTTGAGTACACAACTCTTATCCTGTCAAAGTATCGAAATCTTGTTCCATAACTCCTTCCTGACACCTTCTGATCTTTTCCATCAATGCCGGCTGGAAAGTAACTTCATATAATTGCTCTTGACATTCGCTAGATACTCGAACCTCAATTTCCATTTTTTCTAAGTCTTGTGCTAATTCCTCCGCATTCTTAACCATATTCACTCTTTCTTTTCTACTCAAGGCATCAGCCACCATATTGGATTTACATGGGTGATAGTTAATCGAAAAATCATAGTCCTTAATCAACTCCAACCACCTTCTCTGTCTCATGTTCAAATCTTTCTGCGTGAATATGTACTTCAGGCTCTTATGGTCTGTATAAATATCGCATTTCTCTCCATACAAATAGTGATGCCATAACTTTAGAGCAAATACTATAGCTGCCAATTCAAGGTCATGAACCGGATATTTCTGCTCGTGAGGCTTTAACTGTCTGGAGGCATAAGCAATCACTTTGTCATGCTGTATTAACACACAACCCAATCCTTTCAAAGAAGTATCACTATAGATTACAAAGTTTCCCGTCACATCTGGCAATGCTAATACTAGAGCCGTCACTAGTCTTCGTTTCAATTCCTGGAAACTCTCTTCACACTTTTCCGTCCAAACGAACTTCTCATTCTTCCTGGTCAACTTGGTTAGTGGGGATGCAATCTTCGAGAAATATTTCACAAACCTTCGATAATATCCTGCTAATCCAAGAAAACTCCTTATTTCCGTTGGTGTCTTCGGTTTCTCCCACTTTGATACAGCTTCGATCTTTACCGGGTCTACTTTGATACCTTCCTTACTCACCACATGTCCAAGAAAATGTACTTCCGTCAGCCAAAACTCATACTTAGAAAACTTCGCATATAATTGCTTTTCTCTTAACTTTTGAAGGGCAATCTGCAGATGCATTGCGTGATCTCCCAGATTCTTTCAGTATATGAGGATGTCATCAATAAATACAATAACAAACTTATCTAGATACTCCTTATATACCCTATTCATCAAATCCATGAAAGCCGATGGCGCATTTTTCAATCCAAACGACATCACTAAGAACTCATAATGGCCATACCTTGTTCTGAATGCAGTCTTGGGGATATCTTCAGGCTTTATCTTCAGTTGGTGGTAGCCAGATCTTAAGTCAATCTTTGAGAAGTAACATGCTCCCTTAAGCTGATCAAACAAATCATCGATTCGTGGTAAATGATACTTATTCTTTATTGTCAACTTGTTCAGCTCTCTGTAATCAATACACAATCTCATGCTTCCATCCTTTTTCTTCCCAAATAGCACTGGAGCACCCCCACGGGGAAACACTGGGTCAAATAACTCCCTTATCCAATAATTCCTGAAGTTGCTTAGCCAATTCTTTCATTTCCATCGGGGCCATCCTGTATGGAGCCTTAGAAACTGGTTCAGCTCCAGGTATCAAATCAATGGAAAACTCTATCTCTCGATCAGGTGGCAATCCTGGTAACTCTTATGGGAAAACCTAAGGGAATTCTCTTACTATAGGGATCTCATCCAAAATAGGGGTCCTTTCTTCGTATCCACCATGTAACGACCGAGAAATTACGTTTGTATTATATCATAATAAAGATAAATTGTGTGTATTATTATGTGATTAAATATGTTGAGTCATTAAACCCTAACTGCTATGTGTTACGTGTTGTCTGTTTTGATCCAAACGAGTTTTGGATATTTATTGAGTGTTTTATTGTAAGTTATATATTTTATATCAAAACCCGTACAGCTAAAACCATGTTTTAAAAGTCCGTATTTCTAACTAAATCATTGGCCCTATTTTGCCAAAAATGCCTTATACCATATCGCTATTCTGAACCCCTAGACGTTTTACAAATTTACCTTTTTCGCGAAAAACGACTTTTCTGGACCCCTTCGGGTACCAAAAACCCCACAAAAATCACATTTTTATTTTTATATGATCATGAAATTATCATACATCATTTTTCTTTGAATTTTTGTAATATTCATAATTTTTGGGAATTTTTTACATTAATTTTGTATTTATTGGATATTTAAAAATTCATTATTAATACCCAAAAATTATAAAAATTGGGGCCAAATATTTTTATTAGGAGTGTAATTAGCCCCTTAATTTTATTTAGGGGTATTATTTTCATAAATATAAATAGCTGATTTACTGTTAATTAATTAGTTAATTATAATAAATAAATCAGAAATTTCGGAAAAATCAAGAACTAGGGTTGTTGGTGAAGAACAGGGCAGAAATTCAATCGAAGATTTGAAGCTGATTCCGGCATCCAAATCAGTCATGTGAGTAACCGTTTCGAAGCTTGTGATCTTTAGTTTCTAATTATGCAATCATTTTTGCTGTTGGTTATCTCGATTTTTATTTTGTAATTTTCGGATTTAAACTCGAATTAGGGGTTCTTATTTGATTGATTGTTAGATGTTTTGATTGCCATGGGGGTGTAGATCGTTAAATTTCTGATTGAACGGCACTGGTTTCGTGCCTGTTGGTGTCCATTTCGTGCTCGTCGAAAAGCGGCGACGCCGCCGCTGTGGTTGGTGGTTTAGGCGACGGGACGACCGTGTTCTTGACGAGGGAAGGAGGTGGAAGGTCCTGGGGGAGTCGTGGATCGAAACTACAGGGAGGATTGATCTGGAAATGAAGTTTCGGCCGTGTTTTCTAGCCGGAACGATCACCGGCGGCGGAGCCGCGATGATGTTCTTCGTGACCCGATAACCCGAGGTCGACCCGGTTTCCAACCTGGTTTCGACCCGGGTTTGATCCTAAAAACCCTAACCATGTTTCTGTTTTTATGTTTCTGGTATTTTTAGTATTTTTTTATTTTTCTAAAATCAGAAAATCATTTTAGTAATTCTAATAATTAATTAAAAATCAATATTAAATTCTGAAAAATATTATAATTAATTTCTAAATTATTTTATTAATTTAGAATTTAGAATTTAATTATTTAATTATTTATTTAATTATTTATCTAATTATTATTAGTTATCTAATTAATTAATAATTATGTAATTAATTAATAATTAGGTAATTAATTAATAAATAAGGATTAAATAATATGATTATTAATCCGATAATTGGTTAATATTACGAGTAACTCGTATTTATACGAGTAGTGATTCGATAATTAGAATTATTATTCGAGCGATAATTTATTCGAAGAATATCGTAATAATTATTCGTATCGAATAATTAAATACAGTTAATCAATTGATTAATAAATCGCATAGGTATAGTAATAATAATAACAGTTCGATAGTTATTCGAGAATCGCGAGTAGCTCGTATTTATACGAGTAGTTAATCGTTGAGTTAGATTATAATTCGAGTAATTAGTATTTATTCGATAAATAGCATATCAGTTAGTTGTATCGATTGTTTATTTATAAATAATCGATCTAATTGAATAAGTAATAATAATTTGTAAATAATTGTAATAAATAGTAATTAATCCTAATAATTAGGGATTAATTATTTTAAAATACAATAAATATTAATTAATTATTTAAAAATATAATTAAGGATTCTTTAATTAGAATTAATTATTTATAATTAATTATTAATTAATTAAATCTTGTTTAATTCATAATAATTAAACCATTAGTCCGATTTGAGCGAAACGAAGACCCCTAGACTCAGAAAAATGAAACGAATCCAATAAAAATAATTGTAAGTTATAATTTCTACCTGAAGAGAGTGGTCTTGTGTTAGTTAATCGTTTATAGGCCTATTAGGGGTATAATCGAGTCAAATAAATCCCGAAA
This sequence comes from Apium graveolens, assembly GCF_009905375.1. Taxonomy (NCBI): domain Eukaryota; kingdom Viridiplantae; phylum Streptophyta; class Magnoliopsida; order Apiales; family Apiaceae; genus Apium; species Apium graveolens. The sequence goes on along the minus strand of NC_133650.1, from coordinate 45,453,685 downwards.
AATTACAATCAAATCAAATGGGGTTAGTTAATATAGATATGAGTCTAATATCGATTCTAAAAATAATTATAAGTGTAAAAATTAATTATGTGCTTTATGTGCTATGTGCTTTACGTAGTTATGTGAACCTTACGTGTTATATAATTATATGTGTATATATGCGAGGCAGATAGAAACGCATGGGTAGATTGATAGGGTTGCGTAGTATCAATTCGAGATACACGTATGTAATAAGTTATCTAAACGATTATCTTTCTATGATTGGTTCAGTGTCAGCAAGGCCGATCAGGCTAGGGACAGAAGGCGGTGAGTTGAACCAGGTTAAGTACGCGCAAGACAAGTTTTCCCCTATTCTAAATTCAGAATAGTGAATTATATCTCATTTTCCCATATCAGTTATCTTTGATAATTCTTGTTCATATACACTGTTACACAATTATTGAATCTTGTTTCTATTTCATTTTGATTTTTGATTTCTCCCAATTTATTGAATCCTTTATTCATATTCCTATACTTTTACCCTTGTTACACATACTTTGATATATCCTGGTATTGGGATACATCAAAAGCATTCCGATTGTTCCGGATGCTACGCTTTGGACTGGATGGTTACTATACTGGCTGGGTTTTACCCAGACCTTTAATTAATAGGCCATAGTTGACTGAGTACTCCTTATGTTGGTTGGGTCTATGCAGTTGGGTACAGATCTGCACTATATCCTGACTGATCAGCAGGTTATAGTGCATATGTTGGTTCTTGCTTCCAGTCTTGTTCATTTGGCACTCGCCAGTGTTGGCAAATTATTATCGTATACAGATACAGATGGTTGTTCAAACCAGCAGCTTATTGGTTCACTTATTCTTCTCTCTTTATACTATATATATATTATTGCAGGCTTGTTGAGCAATTTTGGCTCATCCCTTTTTATTGTTATTCCTATTGTTTTACAGTTAAGGTAGAGAATGAAACCCATCAGGACCCGCGTAGTCAAGAAGCGAGTCAATTAGCGGGACCCTCTTATACCAAGAGTGTTCCTTCATATCCCCGAAGAGAGCTTTGAGTTACCGGATAAGGTGTAACAGGATAAATAGTATTATGGTTTGAATAAAAGTTTTATGTATTTTGAATAAAGGTTGTGTGGGGAGAATGTAGATTGAATAAAGTTTTGTAACAAAGAGAGTTCTTGAGACGGATTGTTTTATTTGGGTTTGTAATAAAGTTAGTGTGTGGTTCTTATTTTCAACTCTTAACCTTAAAACATCCTGAGTAGGACTAGTTCGGGGTAATTATCATATTTATATTCCGCTTATGCAGGTTTAGTTTGTAGTTATTATTAATAATGCCCCAAATCTATACCCCGGATTCAGAGGGTGTTATAGTTGGCATCAGAGCCTGGGTTTTGACCCTTGAAAATAAGAACGTTAGGATTAAGATAAGATATGAAGATCAGATAGGATAGAAGTAAGAGTGTTAGGATTTTCTGTTTATGTGATTAGAAGTTATGAGTTATAGGATTGTGATTTGATTATTCTTGTGTTATTATTGTTATGTATATTAGATGGCTTCTTTATCATCGTCTACGGAGCGGACCGAGACAGATCCAGTAGTTGCACCAGTAGTGGCTCCAGTGTCAGAGCAGATCTTTCCTCCATTGCAACCACCTCCACCATTGCCACCTGGACCAGCACCAGAGATACCCCCTCCCCCAGAGGTACCAGATTTTGATGATTATTTTCCATATTTAGAGCCAGAGTTACCATATTTTCCACCACTAGAGTTCCCGATGTTCGATATTCCTGACATGATTGATCTTCCGCAGTGGGAGGATCTAGAGCCCCAGATTCCTATGCCACCAGTCGAGATTCCAGAGATTCCACCGATGGAGCCTGAGGCAGAGCCACCAGTGTATGCACCTATAGAGTAGCCTGTCTTATTTCCTGCCCCGCTAGCTATCTATGCCCCTGTTTCCGGGGTATATCAGTTTCCCCAGCCGGAGATCATGGATGAGGTAGTAGTAGATGAGCCATTACCTTCTCGAGGTTCCATCACGGATCTTTGTGAGCATCATACAGTGACATATCATCATTTTCAGGCAGAGAGAGAGGAGATAATTAGATGGCAGAACCAGTGCAGGGAGATCCTTGGATTATTTGACACCCATGAGGACGGTCCAGTCCGAGCACTACGACCAGACTACATATTGAGAGAGAGGCTACGCCAGATTCACAAAGTTAGTTCTCAGCAGCTTACTGATCTGAGGCAGCAGGATATTAGTGCAGAGGTAGCATATCGCAGAGCGATGGGACTTACAGAGGCAGTGTTAGAGGCTTTACAGGAGGAGCTGAGCCATGTGCCACCAGGATTTTGATCTTAACAGACGGAGGAGTGTTGTATCTTGTATATTATCTGTAGATAGAGGCAGTATAGTATTGTATGACTAGTTTGTATGAGTGTAGCTACTATTTTTGACTGATAGCAGTAGCAGTATGACTGACATATCACAGACTTTTGTATCAAGCATTGACACCTGCAGCTGGTGTCCTACCTATATATAAGATGAACTTTTTCACGTTTTCTTTATTTTTCGGTCATTTAAGCATTTACATTTATTTCATTATTTTACCATTACATATTTTAAAGATGTTGTTCTATTATTGTACCCTTTATGTTTTCAAAATTTTCAAAATTATTTTAAAAAGGGATTTATTTACACATCGTACTGTTTTATTCATTTAGATATTTAATAAATTATTTTCTTTCTTCATATCAACTATTTTAACGTTGTTTTAATATTATAAAGACTGTTTCCATTCCATAACACCTGTTTAGTATATTGTTATTAAGAGAACCCATTGTTTTATTATCAAAAAGATAGCACCTAAAAGAAAAGTACAACCCGACTCATCTAACGGAAATACCAAGGGCCAAAATGATAATAACCAGATGGATTAGATGTTTTATCTCATGCAACAACAGATGTTGATGATGCAACAACAATTGCAGCAGCAACAACAACAGTTCCAACAACAGATGTTACAGCAAGCCCCTCATCCAGGACATCAAGTACCACCAGCAGCACCTACAGTCACTTTCAAGCAATTCCAATCGGTAAAGCCTCCGAAGTTTGCCGGTTCCACAGATCCTACAAAGGCGAGAGCTTGGCTGAAAGAGATAGAAAAAGCTTTTGCGTTGGTGAAAGTTGAAGAAGAACATAAGACGGATTTTGCCAGCTACTTTTTGAAAGACGAAGCCAATTACTGGTGGGAATCGAAGAAAGCTTTGGCAGGAGAAGGTGTGGTGACCTGGGATAGATTCACTGATCTTTTCCTGGAGAAATATTTTCCTCGCTTTATGAAGAATCAGATGGAGATTAAGTTCCTGGAGCTGAAACAAGACAACTTATCGGTCGCGGATTATGAGACCAAGTTCACTGAATTGGCTAGATTTGTTCCTAAGCAAGTGGATACGAATGAAAAGCGAGCCAAGAGATTCCAACAGGGACTGAAACCATGGATTCGTAGCAGAGTAGCTGTATTTGAGCTAACGACTTATACGGCTATTGTTCAGAAGGCCATGATCATTGAATGTGAGAGTGAAGTAGCTCAGAAAGAGAAAGGACCGGGAAATTCTCAGAACCGTTTCAACAAAAGGCCGGGATTTCAAGCCCGGGGAAAAATAAATGCCAGGAGACCAGAACAAAACAACCAGAGGATGGGTAATCGACTTCCTGCCCGAACTCAGTAAAGACTTATCCGACCGCCTATACCTGATTGCAGAATATGTGGTAAAAAGCATACTGGGATTTGCAACAAGCCAAATGTCACGTGTTTCAAGTGCAAGCAAAGGGGACACTACTCGGGAGAATGTCCGATGGGAAGAGCAGAGGTCACTTGTTTCTAGTGTGGAAAGAAAAGGACATATTGCCAAAGACTGCAGAGGAGTTGCAATGGCCGCTAGTATTCCAAGGGTTTTAGCATTACCTCCACCTCCACTACAACCACAAAATCAGCCCAGGGAAAGAACTTTCAACATGTCAATGAAGGAAGCAGTACAGAGTCCGAATGTGGTTGCAGGTACGCTCCCTGTGAATTCCGTAAATGCTCTAGTATTGATTGATTTAGGAGCTACTAGATCTTTTATTTCCGAAGATTTTATCTCTAAGATAGACTGTGAGACTCAGTGGTTAGATGAAGTGCTAATCATAATCATAAAATTAGCAAATAATGATCAGGTTATGGTAGATCAAGTATGCCCAGGTTGTGATATTGAGATAGGGAGATGTCATTTCTCAGTTGATTTGATACCTTTCAGGTTAGGAGAGTTTGATTTTATTTTAGGAATTGATTGGCTAGCTAGTAATAATGCTCAGATTGATTGCCCAAATAAGAAAGTGAAATTGCAAACTGAAGAAAATAAAACGGTAACATTTAAAGGTGAAAAGCAAAAGCATAAATTCCTAACAATGATTTAGACGAAACAATTGCTACGCCAAGGATGTCAAGCTTACTTAGCTTATGTATTGGATAACAACAAAGAAAGTCCGCAGATTGAAGATATTCCTGTAGTTTGTGAGTTTCCCGATGTTTTTCCAGATGAACTTCCAGGACTTCCACTGGATCGAGAAATCGAGTTCACTATTGATTTGGCGCCAGGGACTGAACCAATTTCGAAAGCTCCATATTAAATGACACCTGTTGAAATGAAGGAATTAGCAAAGCAGTTGCAAGAACTTCTCGACAAAGGAATTATAAAGCCAAGTGTATCCCCATGGGGCGCACCAGTATTGTTCGTGAAAAAAAAGGACGGTAGCATGCGACTGTGTATAGATTATCGTGAGCTGAACAAGTTAACTATCAAGAATAAATATCCTTTACCTCGCATCGATGACTTTTTTGATTAACTAAAAGGAGCAGCATGGTTTACAAAAATCGACTTACGATCAGGTTATCATAAGTTAAAGATCAAGGCAGAAGATATTTCAAAGACTGCATTCAGAAAGAGATACGGACATTATGAATTTCTTGTGATGGCTTTTGGACTGACGAATGCACCTACAACATTTATGGATTTGATGAATCGAGTATTCAAGAAGTATCTGGATAAGTTTATCATTTTATTTATTGATGACATCTTGATTTATTCAAAGACGGAAGAATAACATGCAGCACACTTAAGAACGACACTAGAGATATTATGAAAGGAGCAACTTTATGCGAAATTTTCAAAATGTGAATTTTGGTTGAAGGAAGTGCAGTTTTTAGGACACATCATTAGTATTGAAGGAATTTAAGTGGATCCCGCAAAGATTGAAGCTATTTTAAATTGGGAAAGACTAAATACGCTAACTGAATTCAGAAGTTTCTTGGGATTAGCTGGTTATTACAGAAGATTCGTAAAGATTTTGCAAAGATAGCCACACCATTGACGAAGTTGACGTGAAAGAATGAAAAGTTCGAATGGAACGAGAAATGTGAAGCCAGTTTCCAAGAATTGAAGAATCGACTCGTAACCGCACCTGTGCATGTTTTACCTGATCATCAAGGAGACTTTGTTATGTATAGCGACGCTTCTTATCGAGGACTTAGATGTGTTTTAATGCAACAAGGCAACGTGATCGCATACGCTTCTAGATAGTTAAAGCCGCATGAACAAAAATATCCGACACACAATCTCGAACTAGTAGCAATTGTATTCGCACTGAAGCTTTGGAGACACTATCTATATTGGCGAAAATGTGAGATTTATACGGACCATAAGAGTTTGAAGTATATTTTTAGCCAGAAGGAACTTAATATGCGACAGCGACGTTGGCTAGAGTTAATCAAGGATTACGACGTTTCAATCAATTATCATCCAGGCAAGGCTAATGTAGTAGTAGATGCGTTAAGTTGAAAGGAACGATTGAACTTGTTAACGTCTTCAGAGGACTTAATCAAGGAATTCGATAAATTGGAAACTGAAGTTCGTGTACCAGAAAGTTCTACCGAAATGATTTACGCTATGACTTTTCAGCCAGAACTATTGGAGAAAATAAGAAGGTGTCAGGAAGAAGTAATGGACCAGGATATCGATAATTTACAGTCAGAAGGACGCTAAAGGAATTTTTCGTGTTGCTTCGAGAATCTGGATACCTAATATACCAGAACTAAAAGCGGAAATTTTACAAGATGCTCATAGTTCATGATATGTGATTCATCCCGGAAGCACAAAGATGTACAGAGACCTGAAGGAAAATTTTTGGTGGCCGAATATGAAGAAAGAGATAGCGGAATGGGTCATCAACTGTTATACGTGCCAAAGAGTGAAAGCTGAACATCAACGTCCGAGCGGACTACTACAACCACTAGATATTCCAGAATGGAAATGGGAACACTTAGCTATGGATTTCGTAGTGGGACTTCCAAGGACGAAAGCAAATCATGATGCAATTTGGTTTATCATTGATCGATTGACGAAATCAGCCCATTCTCTCCCGTTCAACGAAAGATTTTCACTGGACAAGTTAGTGCACTTATATCTCAAGGAAATCTTAATACGTCATGGAGTACCCGTATCGATTGTATCGGATCGAGATCCCCGTTTTAATTCAAGATTCTGGAGACAATTCCAAGAATATCTAGGAACGAAGTTGAACATGAGTACGGCTTATCATCCACAAATGGACGGGCAAAGCGAAAGGACAATTCAAACAATCGAAGATATGCTACGTGTATGCGCAATAGACTTTGAAGGCAATTGGGACGAGCACTTACCGCTAGTGGAATTTTCTTATAATAACAGCTATCAAACAAGTATTGGGATGCCACCTTAGGAAGCCTTATATGGGAGAAAGTGCAGATCCCCTACATATTGGGATGAAGTTGGAGAACGCAAGATTCTAGGTCCGGAACTGATTCAACAGACCAAGGAAAAAGTAGAACTTATCCGCAAATGACTTGAAGCAGCGCAGAATCGACAACGTAAATATGCCGATCAATCCAGAAAAGATATGGACTACCAGAAATGGGAACATGTACTATTAAAGGTATCACCATGGAAGGGACTAACCAGGTTTGGCAACAAAGGAAAATTGAAACCTCGCTACGTCGGATCATTTGAAATTTTGAAGAAAATTGGGAAGGTTGCGTACGAGTTAGCTTTACCACCCCATATGCAGCATATTCACAACGTATTTCATGTATCTATGCTTAAGAAGTACAACCCTGATACAAGGCATGTAATAGAATATGAACCAATAGAATTTCAGGCAGATTTGTCTTATGTAGAGCAGGCGATAAGAATTCTAGATCGGCAAGAGAGGGTATTAAGAAATAAGTCTGTATCATTAGTGAGAGTTTTGTGGAGAAGCCCAGTGGTTGAAGAATCAACCTGGGAGCTCGAGAGTGAAATGTTAGAAAAGTATCCTCAGTGTGTATTATTATGTGATTAAATGTGTTGAGTCATTAAACTCTAACTGCTATGTGTTACGTGTTGTCTGTTTTGATCCAAACGAGTTTTGGAAATTTATTGAGTGTTTTATCGTAAGTTATATATTTTATATCAAAACCCGTACAGCTCAAACCATGTTTTAAAGGCCCGTATTTCAAAAAAAATCATTGGCCCTATTTTGCCAAAAATGCCCTATACCATATCGCTATTCTGAACCCCTAGACGTTTTACAAATTTACCTTTTTCGCGAAAAACGACTCTTCCGGACCCCTTCGGGTACCAAAAAACCCCACAAAAATCACATTTTTATTTTTATATGATCATGAAATTAACATACATCATTTTTCTTTGCATTCTTGTAATATTCATAATTTTTGGGAATTTTTGACATTAATCTTGTATTTATTGGATATTTAAAAATTCATTATTAATACCCAAAAATTATAAAAATTGGGGCCAAATATTTTTATTAGGAGTGTAATTAGCCCCTTAATTTTATTTAGGGATATTATTTTCATAAATATAAATAGCTGATTTACTGTTAATTAATTAGTTAATTATAATAAATAAATCAGAAAATTCAGAAAAATCAAGAACTAGGGTTGTTGGTGAAGAACAGGGTAGAAATTCAATCGAAGATTTGAAGGTGATTCCGGCATCCAAATCAGTCATGTGAGTAACCGTTTCGAAGCTTGTGATCTATAGTTTCTGATTGTGCAGTCATTTTTGCTGTTGGTTATCTCGATTTTTATTTTGTAATTTTCGGATTTAAACTCGAATTAGGGGTTCTTATTTGATTGATTGTTAGCTGTTTTGATTGCCATGGGGTGCAGATCGTTAAATTTCTGATTGAACGGCACCGGCTTCGTGCCTGTTGGTGTCCGTTTCATGCTCGCCGAAAAGCGGCGCCACCGCCGCTGTGGTTGGTGGTTCAGGCGACGAGACGACCGTGTTCTTGACGAGGGAAGGAGGAGGAAGGTCCTGGGGGAGTCGTGGATCGAAACTACAGGGAGGATTGATCTGGAAATTAAGTTTCGGCCGTATTTTCTAGCCATAACGATCACCGGCGGCGGAGCCGCGGTGATGTTCTTCGTGACCCGATAACCCGAGGTCTACCCGGTTTCAACCCGGGTTTGACCCTAAAAACCCTAACCCTGTTTCTGTTTTTATGATCTGGTATTTTTAGTATTTATTTTATTTTTCTAAAATCAGAAAATCATTTTAGTAATTCTAAAAATTAATTAAAAATCAGTTTTAAATTCTGAAAAATATTATAATTAATTTCTAAATTATTTTATTAATTTCGAATTTCGAATTTAATTATTTAATTAATTTTTTATTTATTTTTCTAATTATTTATTAGTTATGTAATTAATTAATAATCTGGTAATTAATTATTAAATAAGGATTAAATAATATGATTAATAATCCGATAATTCGTTAATATTACGAGTAACTCGTATTTATACGAGTAGTGATTCGATAATTAGAATTATTATTCGAGCAATAATTTATTCGAAGAATATCGTAATAATTATTCGTATCGAATAATTAAATACAGTTAATCAATTGATTAATAAATCGTATAGGTATAGTAATAATAATAACAGTTCGATAGTTATTCGAGAATTGCGAGTAGCTCGTATTTATACGAGTAGTTAATCGTTGAGTTAGATTATAATTTGAGTAATTAGTATTTATTCGATAAATAGCGTATCAGTTAGTTGTATCGATTGTTTACTTATAAATAATCGATCTAATCGAATAAGTAATAATAATTTGTAAATAATTGTAATAAATAGTAATTAATCATAATAATTATGGATTAATTATTTTAAAATACAATAATTATTAATTAATTATTTAAAAATATAATTAAGGATTCTTTAATTATAATTAATTATTTATAATTAATTATTAATTAACTAAATCTTGTTTAATTCATAATAATTAAACCGTTAGTCCGATTTGAGCGAAACGAAGACCCCTTGACTCAGAAAAATGAAACTAATCCAATAAAAATAATTATAAGTTATAATTTCTTCCCGAAGAGAGTGGTCTTGTGTTGGTTAATCATTTATAGGCCAATTAGGGGTATAATCGAGTCAAATAAATCCCGAAAAATTGTAATAAAATCAAATAGGGTTAGTTAATATAGATATGAGTCTAGTATCGATTCTAAAAATAATTATAAGTCTAAAAATTAATTATGTGCTTTATTTGCTATGTGCTTTACGTAGGTTTGTGAAGCTTACGTGTTATATAATTATATGTGTATATATGCGAGTCAGATAGAAACGCATGGGTAGATTGATAGGGTTGCGTAGTATCAATTCGAGATACGCGTATGTAATAAGTTATCTAAACGATTATATTTCTATGATTGGTTCAGTGTCAGTAAGGCCGATCAGGCTAGGGACAGAAGGCGGTAAGTTGAATCAGGTTAAGTACGCGCAAGGCAAGTTTTCCCCTATTCTAAATTCAGAATAGTGAATTATATCTCATTTTCCCATATCAGTTATCTTTGATAATTCTTGTTCATATACACTGTTACACAATTATTGAATCTTGTTTCTATTTCATTTCGATTTTTGATTTCTCCCAATTTATTGAATCTTTATTCGTATTCCTATACTTTTACCCTTGTTACATATACTTTGATATATCCTGGTATTGGGATACATCAAAAGCATTCCGATTGTTCCGGATGCTACGCTTTGGACTGGATGGTTACTATACGGGCTGGGTTTTACCCAGAACTTTAGTTAATAGGCCATAGTGTCCTGAGTACTCCTTATATTGGTTGGGTCTATGCAGTCGGGTATAGATCCACACTGTATCCTGACTGATCAGCAGGTTATAGTGCATATGTTGGTTCTTGCTTCCAGTCTTGTTCATTTGGCACTCGCCACTGTTGGCAAATTATTATCCTATACAGATACAGATGGTTGTTCAAACCAGCAGCTTATTGGTTCACTTATTCTTCTCACTTTATACTATATATATATTATTGCAGGCTTGTTGAGCAATTTTGGCTCATCCCTTTTCATTGTTATTACTACTATTTTATAGTTAAGGTAGAGAATGAAACCCATCAAGACCTGTGTAGTCAAGAAGCGAGTCAAGCAGCGGGACTCACTTATACCAAGAGTGTTCCTTCCTATCCCCAAAGAGATCTTTGAGTTACCGAATCAAGTGTAACAGGATAAATAGTATTATGGTTTGAATAAAAGTTTTGTGTAGTTTGAATAAAGGTTGTGTGGTGAGAATGTAGATTGAATAAAGTTTTATAACAAAGAGAGTTCTTGAGACAGATTGTTTTATTTGGGTTTGTAATAAAGTTAGTGTGTAGTTCTTGTTTTCAACTCTTAACCTTAAAAGATCCTGAGTAGCAGTAGTTCAGGGTAATTATCATATTTATATTCCGCTTGTGCAGGTTTAGTTTATAGTTGTTATTAATAATGCCCCAAATCTATACCCCGGATTTGGAGGGTGTTATAGTTGGCATCAGAGCCTAGGTTTTGACCTTTGAAAACAAGAACGTTAGGATTAAGATAAGATATGAAGATTAGATAGGATAGAAGTAAGAGTGTTAGGATTTTCTGTTTATGTGATTAGAAGTTATGCGTTTTAGGATTGTGATTTGATTGTTCTTGTGTTATTATTGTTATGTATATTAGATGGCTTCTTTATCATCGTCTACGAGCGGACCGAGACAGATCTAGTGGTTGCACCAGTAGTGGCTCTAGTGTCAGAGCAGATCTTTCCTCCATTGCCACCACCTCCACCATTGCCACCTGGACCAGCACCAGAGATACCCCCTCCCCCAGAGGTACCAGATTTTGATGATTATTTTCCATATTTTGAGCCAGAGATACCAGATTTTCCACCACTAGAGTTCTCGATGTTCGATATTCCTGACATGATTGATCTTCCGCAGTGGGAGGATCTAGAGCCCCAGATTCCTATGCCACCAATCGAGATTCCAGAGATTCCACCGATGGAGCCTGAGGCAGAGCCACCAGTGTATGCACCTATGGAGCAGCCTGTCTTATTTCCTGCCCCGCTAGCTATCTATGCCCCTATTCCCGGGGTATATCAGTTTCCCCAGCCGGAGGTCATGGACGAGGTAGTAGTAGATGAGCCATTACCTTCTCGAGGTTCCAGCACGGATCTTCGTGAGCATCATATAGTTACATATGAAAGTCCTAGCTCTAGCAGTACTGGTTGCTGGTCCTTGGGACACACTCATTCCAACATTACCTTGAGTCACTGACTTGCAATTCCTAGCTATGTGTCCCACTTTGCCGCAACTAAAGCAAGTAACTCCTTGAATCTCAGACTTACATTCCGTGGAATAGTGACCTTTCTGTCCACACTTAAAATAATTAACATTCTCTCGGCACTGTCCACTGTGCTTTTTCCCACACGTCTTACAATCAGCCACTGGCTTACTCATCCTCGTCGGGGTAGAGTTAACTGAAGTAGTACCGGGTTTAGCCTGGGGAAAATTCTGCCTTTTGAACTTCTTATTCTTATTCTTGGCAAACTAACGCTGGAACTTCCGACTTGCTATTCCTGATTCTGACTTAGCGGGTCCACTTTCAAATTTCCACTTCTTCTCACCTTGCTCCTTTGCAGCTAACTTCTGATCACTCTCTATCACTAGGGCAGCCTGGACTACCGAAATATAAGTCTTGAGTTGTAAGGCTACAACTCCACTCCTTATTTCTGGCTTCAACCCTTGTTGAAACCGCTTCGCTCGTTGAGCTTCTGAACTCACATATTCTGGTGCTATACGGGCCAACTCCGTAAACTTCGCTTCATATTCCGTGACACTCCTATCTCCTTATTTCAATTCCAAAAATTTCATCTTCATTTGACTTTGGAGACAGTCCGGAAAGTATTTTTCCAAAAATAACTCTGTAAATCTGGCCCAGGGAACTGGACCTTCTCCTTTTAGGGCCCGCGTAGATTCCCACCAATAATTCGAATCATTCCTCAGAAAATAACTAGCATAATCAGTCTTTAAATCCTCACTCACCTTGGTGAGCGCAAACACCTTTCCATCTCCTTTAACCATATCCTGGCAGCAACAGGATCTACTTCTCCTTTAAACTCCGGGGGCTTCACTGCTTGAAAAGACTTAAAACTAACACCCTGATTTGCCCCTCTCATCTCATGCTGCTGTTGGATTTGTAGTTGCTGCTGTTGGATTTGCTGTTGTTGTTGCTGTATGAGCTGTTGTTATTGTTGTTATTGCAATTGTTGCTGTTGCTGCTGGAATTATTGTTGGGCCAGCTGTACAGTCTGCTGACGTAACAAGTTTATCAAGTCACTCATGGAAGGATCCCCAGCAGATCCGTTACTGGGCTAAGAATTTCTCTTTGGTGGCATCTCCTGAAACATAACAGTCATATATAAGAAAATGGATTGCTCCAACAGTTTATATTTATGCATCAGGAGAGTGTTGCCACTAAGACAATATTCTCATCCCCATTTTAATTGGATCCGTCCTGAGTGAATGATTATAATCTAAAAATGCCAGCAACAGAAACAACAAGAATAATAACAACAATAATAGCAATGTACAATATATAAAAACTGAAGAATAAGATAAAGCAGGTGAAATACAATAACCAACAGAATCTAACTAGTACAACTGAAAATCCAACTGAAAAGAACCATCCGAATACACACCAAAATTGGCTGTCATAGAAGCCTCGCCTACTACAAACTATCACAACATAATGTACATATACAAAGTAAACAACTACAGAACTCCTAGAGGTCAACTCTGAGCTCTGCATCCCTCTGCTACAACTCTGTCTAGCCACTACCACTGCCACCAATGGAACCTAGCTCAAACACTAGCTAGTTCACTAGGTCCTGATACTGCACAACTCTGAACTCTCAACTAATGAAATGATCAACAGATCTAGCCCTCTCTACAGCCATCTGGGTCAATGCTCTCACACGGGCTCGCACCTCAGGGGAAGGGGAAGGGATGCCCTGGAAAGGTACAACAGGTACCTGATCAAACTGAGCAGCAAACTCCGGACTCTGATCTCTGATAAAAGAAGTATTCACCGCCCTATGAACATGGTAAGGGATCGGTGAAGAAGTACCACTAGGGGCCACATAAGGTACTGGAGGTCTCATCATGGAAGAACTGGGACCGCAGCCGGGAGGGAAATCCCTGACAGCAGACACAGACCTACGTACCCAACGGGGATGAGGACCAGATCCAGGGATGTCTCTAGTAACAAAGGAAGGGACTAGTGGAGGAGGCATAGGGGTCTCCTCAGTAACAGCATCAGGGGGTCTCTCAGAATCTAAGCTATCCGAATCAGAGGGATTCTCCTGAGATGGAGAACTCGAAATCGCAATAGGCCACTGTCAACATAATAAATATACAGGGAAAACACAACCAGGTCAAGGCAATTCTATCAAAACATTTAATAGATGCCAGGGTAACGCCGTTGGAACCCTTGATTGACTCTAAAGGTTTGCTCCTCTATATGAGTTGCTGACTCACACCTAAAGACTCACATTATCACCTACTCGACGCAATCCCTAACCTAAATCAGGGACTTCAACCTGTAGCTCTAATACCAACTGTGACAGCCTCAACCTCGGGGTCAGGAGTTGACATCACTAAACACAATTACCAAAAATATAAACAACAGAATTATTATTATTAAAATATACTAACTTGACCCTAAACCAAGATCCGATCCAGGTTCAAGTATAATTCAGGTTCTCAATACTACAAACTCTTTATTCAACATCTAACACACTCTAACTTTATTCAGCAACTCCTCAAACCTCATGGCCTGATACAAACTACCTAAGAGGAATCGGGTCCAGTAGGGGCGGGAACATGGGTCGGTCTGACTGATCTTCTAGGCAACTGCGAGATATACATAACAGTTTCCAAGGGTGAGCATAATCGCTCAGCAGTACCAACATATAAATAACAGAATAAAAGCAATAATGTAACAATAATAGGAACAGAGCTGTAATCATGATATCAACATTTCATAATGAAAATAAGAGATAACTAGATATCACTAACTAGCATGCTTTATCAAAACAACATGGTATTGTGCTGTGTAAATACCAGAGTCCAATTTTAGCATGCTAATTACATTTATAAAACCGCTGTATCAACTACTTATGCTCTTATGTAAATCACAAATCCCAATCAGATACATAGCGGATATATGAAGACAGCTGATCAGGCTATCAACACCAGACGGCTCTAACTGCCATCCCATTCACCTGTTCCGGAACTCAGAGACTAACTAGGGACTAATCGGTTTTATAGTGCATGCAACCGAACTAGCCTCTTACGCCACCTCAATAGGCCTACTCTGGCCCCAATGTATCCCATATCTGACCGTTTTATCCAGTTTTCAAAATACTTGTACCTATCTCATTTTCAAAATCATTTATCTAACCAGCACACATATAAAATCCATTTCGCAAATCATTTAATTCGAGATAGGTACCTTTCGAAGTTACTTCTCCCCAAAATAATTTGAAAACAGTTATTTATAACTACAGGGGATACGTAACTTAAAACGTTTCTGTTCCATTACGAAAGTAAAACATTTAGCTATTCATATGTACTGAACCATAAAAGAATGGTCAGGGGTACTTGCTTTGCAACGCCTTACAAAACCCTAAGTAGCTTTCACGCTGACTTTGATCCTGGGAAAAATCGACTGGGATCTACAAATACAGAGTAACGTAATTAGTTATACTGACATGCTTGATATCCTCAAATTCTAATAACCCAAATCCGACAACCCGACTCGTATTATTATTATACACATAATCATGTAATCACATCTCTCGAACATAAATAGGGGTAACACGTAGAACATAATTATGTACGTTTACAAATATATTTTTAGAAAATTTTGGCAGCAACTTCTTTATTTATAAGACTACCCGTCGATTATAATCGACGTCAATAATCCTCAACAACCACATTTTCATTCCATACCAATTATATGTTCACGCACAATTTATTTTTGAAAACATTTTATACGAATCATTTTATTTATTTATAAGGTTTTAGGACTCAGAACATCGTCATCACCGTCCACCGTTGACTCACCGAAGTTTATCGTCAATGGCGGCACAATTTATTGGCGCCCGATATAATACAGGTTCCCAAATAAATTATACCGATTAATATTATTTTCTCGCCATGAAATTTTTTATTTCATGAATGATACTCATTTATTTCCCTGCAGAAAATTAAATAAAATAAAAAAAATCAATTCTGAACTATAGAGGTTTATCACAGAAGAACGAAACACATCTATATATATATATATCAATATCAAGCATTATTACATCGTATTTCACGTGCCTGAATATTTTACTACTCTGTCCACCACTCTATGGACCCATTCTCTTGCTCAATCTTATGAACCATTGCCCTTAAAACTCCCTCACATCTAAAATTGAATCTAGGATTTCACACTCGACATCATCGTTACTAGAATCCTACGCTAGCATCAAACCTTCCTCGTATAATAATACCACTCTCTCTCGATAAGAAGGAATAAATATTTAATAGGTAAATAATCGAGTTAGTTAATCTATCAATGATAACTTATACATCGCCATGACCCGATTATTGGTACTCAATCTCAACATCCATTACAATACAACTCTCACGGTTTTATCATCTCATTATTCACAGAATCATTGTTACATTAGTAAAGTCCATCGCTGATCTAATGCAGTCATTTATCTTCCTCGGGATCTTAATAGCTAATCATATGGAATCCATATCTATCATATCGAAGTTTTTGAAGGAGGCAACCTAATCACAATTCGTGATCCGTGAAGAACATTTCTTGAACTTGGCGTAGATATGATATGAAACAGATAATATTGTTGAAGAGTTTCAATCAAAGCAACGATAGCAGGTTATTACCATTATTAATCATATTTCCTCAATAGTAGACCTTAAACTCAAAGGTTCATTTAGTCTTCTTTGGAACATGGTCTTGGCTTATCTCAAGATACATCCTTCTAAGATAGGTAGCCTGCTTACAATGATAACAGGAATTAAATATTTACCCAAGTACTATCAAGGTTAAGTATTGCATAGTCATCAGAATAAATGTAATTCTTTTATACCATAATATAACCTTAATGGCTTCACCCGGTATTAGTGTATTCCTTTGGTACGAGCATTTATATTTGCTTTCTCATACCTAAAGTATCGGCCACCTTATTGACCTTTCCTGATAGTAATAGTTCCTTACAATCAATGTCTTTCGAACCATCTTCAATTAAATTTTCTACCTCATTTGCAATCACTGCTTATGTGAAAATGCTCTTCTTAAGTTCTGGTGAGTGAAAAATTCTCACCAGTTTTCCATAAGTTATTTCCTCAGTCTTTAAACATGAACATTATCACCGTTGACTCTCAATCATACTTAGGACGCCTCTTATCTTGGGTCTTTCTTGCTTTAAACAATTTCGACCTTCATTGGTTCGATCTGTACTTCCTCGTGGTTTAACATGTGCCCCACCTGGCATTATTATTATTACGTCATATTTCCTTTATCAAAATATCAATTTTGAAAACTTAATTATTACCTTTATCTTTGTAAAATCTCCAAGGTTATCCTTTAATCCTTCCTCTTGTATTTCCTAGGTACATGGCATATCACGATATCATTTACTAATACTATAGCCATTGCATCTATATATTCTAAAAACTCTTTTCACTGATCTTTAAAGGTTGTTGTTACCTTAATCCTTCCAATTTATATTTACAAAACTCATATTATCCCTATTAAGGGTAAAAAGCCAACCTTTATGCATTCCCCAGGGTTCATCTCAAGTTATCGAGGTTATGTCCTTACTTCCACCTTTAAAAAGGTACTTACATCCTTCCATGGATAAATTAAGTCATATATCCCTGATAAGGGAATCTTATTCAATCATTCCCACCTTGATAGTCTATACCTAGTTTCACGGTAGCATCCTTTTTCAAACTGAGGTCAATCCATATGGCCTCCAAAAGATAACAACGATTATCCGCTTTTCTTTCTAGATTTGGTAATGATAGCAAGAATGTTATGTAAGATATTGGTCGTGTTTAACGTGAACTTTTTATTTCTGATTACTCATTTACCTCTGTTATTTACCTCAATAGCCATCTCAATGTTGGGATATATTTTATACCTGGAATCTCCCTTTTGGGTATCAAATCACAGGTGTTACATGCACTTCACATTCTCGAAGGTCACTTCCTTCATCCAATTTCCTAATTTCTTGCTTTCCTGTCTCCTCAGTCTATCTGTGTCTCATTATTAATCCATCGATATATCTCAAGCCTTCCTCGAATCCTCCTAACTTAAAGAGGATAAAATAAATGTGTTGCTTATGCCTTCAACATCAATGTTACCTCATGGTCAATCACTGTCACCCTGATGATTACCTATTTCTCCATCTTTATTTCTAGGGTTCCTTAGGATTTCCTCATACCTAACTCCCTTATCATTCCTAATGAAGTAAGGATGTATAGTATGACTTTTCAGCCAGAATTGTTAGAGAAGATAAAGAAATGCCAAGAATAAATAATGGATCAGGATATCAATTATCTGGTAGGAGAAGAGTTATGCACTCAAAAGGATGATCAAGGTATTCTCAAATTTTCTTCCAGAATTTAGATTCCACCAGTGACAGAGTTGAAGAATGAAATTCTACAGGAAGCTCACAATTCAAGGTATTCAATCCATCCAGGGAGTACCAAGATGAACAAAGATTTAAAAGAGAATTATTGGTGGCCAGACATGAAAAGAGAAATTGCGGAATGGGTTAGAAAATGTTATACATGTCAAAAAGTTAATGTGGAGCATCAGAGACCAAGTGGATTGTTGCACCCGTTAGAGATTCTATAGGTGGAAGTAAGAGCACATTGCTATGGATGTTATAGTCGGCTTACCAAGGACGAAAGTGAACCATGAAGCCATTTGGGTTATAGTGGACGTATTAACTAAGTCAGCTAATTTTCTGCCTATTAATGAAAGATTTTCACTGGACAAGTTGGTTCACATGTATTTGAAGGAGATAGTAGTTTTTCATGGAGTCCTTGTGTCTATTGTATTGGATCGGGATCCGCGATTCAATTCAAGATTTTGGAGAAGTTTTCAGGAATATTTGGGAACCAAGTTGAATATGAGTACAACTTATCATCCACAGACTAACTGCCAAAGCGAAAGAATAATCTAGACTATTGAAGATATGTTATGTGTTTGTGCCATTGATTTTAAAGTAAGTTGGGATGAGCATTTGCCCTTAATAGAATTTTCTTACAACAACAGTTATCACGCTACTGTGGCAATCGAGAATTTTATGACGTAATTAAGAGAATAAAATGTGATTTATGTGCTGTAAATATGAATTATGTGATTAAGTGTTGGTTAATTGTCTTTACTGAATATTAATATCTAGGAGCGTAAATAGAAGCGTTCCAATTTAAAGAGTCAGCTCAGGAGTTAAGCTGTGTTGTCGGGCCGTCAGGTAGAACGGAACCCGTCCAAAAAAGGGGATTAAAGTATTTAAAATGTGAATTATGTGTTATTATATGAAATGAAATGCTTGAGTAAAGTAATGCATTATAGTGACGTGCCGTTCGATAATGATATTGTGAAGCGTGATTGAAACACTGAGCGTCGGGCCGTCAGGCTGAACGTGACCCGGTACGCGTAAAAAGGAATAATGTTAAAGAAGGACAATTTTTATAACGACTCATATATTTCTGTAATATTTAAATATGTAATTATCGCGTAGATAATTAATAGAGAAGTTTATATTACTTATGGTATCTGTGTTTATTTATTATTGTTTATCTATGATTGTTGGATTGCGTAATGTGTTTTTATGATTAGCTGTTGCACAATGTTATTTTTGTTTCACTTTTAAAAAGTGATTTGATGACAATTCTATTTTCAAAATTATTTGGGTTGTTTTTAAAATTATTTTTATGATTTTATAATCTTGCTAATTATTTTAAGGATTTTACAAAATTTACAAATCAATATTTCGTTATTTATTTATTCTTCAATGATTCTCTGAATTCATTTAAATTGTAAAATCCATAATTAATTCTTGGATTCTTCAAAAACTATGAAACTCATATTTTATTATGTTTACAATATTCTGAGAATTTTAAAATTATTTTGGTAATTTTCGAGATTAATCTTACTCGCATGTTGTTTCGTTATTCCATTTAATGCGGGTATAAGTTGTGCTTGTAAAGTGCTTTAAAAATTATGAAATTTTTTATTTTATTAACTCTCGAATATTTCGAGAATTTTGGTATTAAAATTTTAATTTTTCGATAAATTTTAAAACGCAGTTGGTTCGTCAAACTAGCAAAAACGAATCAGAAATTTTACAGAAAGGGTTCAAGGACACGTGTATTGCATTTAGAAGAGGGAAGTGATACGTGTAAACAGCAGGGGAGCAACTAATTTTTTTTTAACAATCAATTTCTTAGTCTTTCTACTCTCTGCTGTCTCACTCTTTCGTTATCTCTCTCTCTGCTCTTAATATCTCTCTCTCGCCTTATCTCTCCTCTACACTCTCTCTTCCTCCTTTGTTTTCCCTTTTCCTCCTCCGCTCTGTATCTCTGTTTCTCCTCCCGTTTTTCATCACCGCCGCTGTAGCCTTGTTTTTCCGGTTCGTTTCCGGTGACTTTTGGTTTGATTTTTTCTGGTTGATGTATATATATGTATATATATGTATATATATATGTGTGTGTGTGTGTATATGTTATGTGTGAGTGTGTGTGTGCATAGTGTGTGTGTGTGTTTCGCTGGTGGTGGCGTGTTGCGCGCGTGTGTAGCCGTGTTCTTGTTATTCCTGTTGGTTGTGGTTATTGTTCGGTGATTCTGAATTTAGTTTTATTATTTTATTAATTTGCAGGAAATTATGACTGATTTCGTGAAATAAATAATTTCGTGCGGGAATTTTAATAAATCGGTGAAATTTATAAGGACACCCGTATATTTTCGGGCACCAATAAATTTTACCGCCGCGCGCGATGAATTTTTTTACGAGCGTGCGGTGGACGGTGATGACTCTGTTCTGAGTCCTAAATATTTTAATAAATAAAATTTGTATAAATTGTTTTCGGGACTAAAAATTTAGTTATGTGGCGATTTGAATTGTTTTTGTTGGGATTTGGCGTCGATTGATGTTTCGACGGGTAGACCTATAAACAGAGGAGTCGCTGACCAGTTTTTCTAAAAATTACCTTAAATTATAAATCGAGTACATATATCTCATTTAATACAGATTAACCCCTGATTGTTATGTGCACTATTATTACGTATATGTTATTATTATTAATATGCATGCGAGTTGGGAATTATGTCGTTGGGTAATTAATTAATGAGGAAAAGTCAAGCATAATCGGTTGTTTAACCTAGGTTGTTTCGATTTCGTAGGTTCGAGTCAAAGGACCCAGTAGTTGAAGTCAATTAGAGTTAAGCCAGAGTTAGTACAAAGCTTCGCAAGGCAAGTACCCCTGAACTAATCTTTTACAGTTCAGTATATATGAATAGTTGTTGATTTAAATTACGTACTGGAACAGAACATTTTAAGTTACGTATTCCCTGTATTTAAATATGTTTTACTGAATGAGGTTTTGGGGAAAAAGTAACTTCTGAAAATGCCTATCTCTAGATTGTGATTAAAATTAAAAAGGGATTTTTAGAATGTGTGCTGTAATCGTTTAAAAAGAGATAGGTGTAAACGATTTTGGAAACTAAATAAAAATGAATCAGATATTGGATGGTTAGTGGCGTAAGAGGTCCGTTATTAGGTAACGACCCAGCATGGTTGTGTATGAGGCTAAGTCAGATGCGCGCAATGGTAGGCCGCTTAGTCCAGCATGACAGAGACCTAGCTAGTCTCTGAGTTCCGGAACGAAATTTTTGGTGGGATAGACTGATCAGTTGTCCCTAGAATTCATCCTCTTTTATATATCTGATAAAGGTTTAATGGTTCCCGAAATGGAACAAATGGTTTATAGTCCTCGTAACGCGACAGGTGATTTATGGGTCCAGCAATGGACAGTGATTTTGGAAAGGAAATAGCATGCTAAAATTGAACTCTGGTATTTTTACACAGCACACTACAGATGATGTTATTTTGCAAAGCATGCTAGTTTTGATATCCAGTTTATACCTGTTTGACAAATTTTTCGTATATCAGTTTAATATCTGTCCCTATACTTTTTTATACATCCTATTACTGGTTATTCATATAGAGGTACTGTTGAGTAATGGATTGCTCACCCTTGTAGCTTGTTTTGTATTTATTTGTTGCAGATGTCTAGAAGACCAGGTCAGCGTAGAGTGTCAGCCTCCGGTCCCGGCTCCTCTGAGGTAGTTTGTATCAAGCCCTAAGGTCTGATGAGTTGCTGTAATAAGTGAGGGTGTCTGGTTTTGAATAAGTCAGTGTATGTGTTGTAACCTAAATAATACTTGAACCTGTTTCGGCTCCTGGTTGGGGTCGTGTATTATAATAAAGTATATTTAGTAGTTTTGTTTTAATTTATCATATTTTTGGTGACGTCAGCCCCTGACCCCGGGGTTGACGCCGTCACAGTTGGTATCAGAGCCACAGGTTCAAGTCCCTAATTTAGGTTAAGAGATGAGTCAGTAAGGTGTAGGGAGTATTTCCTATAGTGTGAGTCAGTAACTCATGTCGAGGAGCAACCTTAAGTGTCAGTCGAGGGTTCCGACGGTGTTACCCTGGCATTTATTAATATTATAATAGACTTGCCCTAACCTTGTTATGTCTTTCCTGTATATGGTTATGATTGGCAGTGGCCTATAGTGATCTCCAGTTTTCCTTCTCGGGGAAACCCGTTAGACTCAGATGATTCAGATTCTGAGCGGACCTTGGATGTTGTAGCCGAGGAGACTCCCATGCCTCCTCCATCTGTTCCTCCAGTTGTATCAGGAGGTGTGTCAGGACCTAGTATCAGTCCTCGCTGGGTACGAAGGTCAGTGTCGGCTATTAGGGATTTCCCTCAAGGATGTGGTCCTAGTTCCTCCACCTCGAGACCACCTGTTCCTCCCTCTGTCCATTCAGGTGCATCCTCCCCGATCCCTTATCATGTTCACCGAGCGGTGAACCAGTCTTTGACCAGAGAGTAGAGCCCAGGGTTAGCAGCTCAGCTTGACCAGACTCCGGCCGGGCCTTTCCAAGGTATTCCTGCCCCTTCCCCAGATGTGCAGGAGAGAGTTCGATCCTTGACTCAGGCTGCAGTAGAGAGAGCTCGGACCATTGACCATTTCATTAGCTCCGAGTTTAGAGTTATTCAGTACCAGGATCTCGTGAACTGGTTTGTATTTGAGTTAGGATCCATTGGTAGCAGTGGCAGTGGCTAGACCAGACTTACTGCAGTGAGATACAGAGCTCGGAGTTAGTAGTAGGAGTTCTGTAGATGCTTTTCTTATGTATATTTTCTATGTATTGTAGCTTGTATTAGGCGGGGCTGCTATGACAGCCAATTTTGTTGTGTACTTAGTATATTATGAGTATTGTACTGTAGTTGTTAGATGGATTTGTACTGTTGTTGTACTATTATTTTCTGATATTACGGTTGTCGGTTTTATTTTATTGCACTTTTGTTATTGCTGTTATTTTTATTGTTGTATTTGTTGCTGGATTGTTGAATTTAGTTATGCATCATGGGTGGACCCCAAATAAACAAGGAAGGGAATATTTAATTGTGACCGCATTCTCCTGATGCATAAAACTGTTGCTACCCGGGGGCACAATTTTCATATAAAACCTTTTATTATGTTTCAGGAGAATGCCTCCCAAGAAAAATTTCTCGTCCAATTCCTCCAGCAGGAACTCTGAAGGGGGCCCAGTCATGGATGGATTACTAGATTTGCTGCGCCAACAGTCTAATCAGATGGCTCAGCAGCAAGAACAATTCCAGTAGCAGCAATAGCAATTCCTACAACAACAATAACAACAACAGCAATTTATACAACAACAACATCAACAAATCCAACAACAGTTACAGCTTCAACAACAACCCCGGCCAAGAGAGTTGAACCAGACTGTTAGTTTCAAGTCTTTCTAGTTAGTTAAACCCCCAGAGTTTAAGGGCGAGGTAGACCCGATTGCTGCTAGAATTTGGCTTAAAGAAATGGAGAAAGCCTTCACCCTTATTCAGGGGAGTGATGATTCTAAGTCAGATTATGCTAGTTATTTTCTAGAAAGGTGAAGCAAGTTTTTGGTGGGAATCTGTGCGTGCCTTAGAAGGAGAAGGCCCTGTTTCTTGGGCCAGATTTACGGAGTTGTTTCGAGAGAAGTATTTTCCAGATTGTTTATAGAGTCAGTTGGAAGTAGAGTTTTTGGAATTGAAGCAGGGAGAAAGGAGCGTGGCTGAGTATGAGGCCAAGTTTACGGAGTTGGCTCGACTAGCCCCTGGATATGTGAACACTGAGATTCAGAAAGCTAGGAGATTTCAGCAAGGACTAAAGCCGGAAGTTCGTAGTGGATTGGTGGCCCTACAACTTAAGACGTATACCTCTGTAGTTCGAGCCGCCCTGGTGATTGAGAGTGATCAGAAGTTGGCCTCCAAGGAAAGGGGTGATCGGAAGAGAAAGTTTGAAGGTTGTACAGGTAATGCAGACCAGGAGGAGTTTAGTTAGAAGTTCCCAAGGAAGTTTGGCCGGAATAAGAATCGGAGATTTAGAGGGCAAGTCATGGCTCAGACAAATTCCGGTATCACCTCAGTTGCCTCCGCCCCAGTCCAGTCAACCAGGCTAGTTGTGGATTGTAAGTTATGTGGTAGAAAGCATAGTGGTCAGTGCCAGAAGGATGTCCAGTGTTTTAAATGCGATAAAAAGGGTCATTATACGTCAGAATGTAACCCAGGAAACATCGGAGTCACCTGCTTCAAGTGTGGTAAGGTTGGGCACATCTCCAGAAACTGCAAGACTGCTACTCAAGGTAATGTAGGAGGGAATGAATCTCAAGGACCAACAACTAGCACAACAAGAGCCAGAACCTTTAAAATGACCATGAAATCTAATGCTCAAGATTGAGATATGGTTGCAGGTATGCTTTCTTTAAATTCCGTGCCTGTTAAGGTTTTATTTGATTCAGGAGCATTTAAGTCTTTTATATCTAAAGAATGTGTAAGTAAACTGAATTTGATGTTGAAAAATCTAGATGAGCCCTTATCCATAGAGGTAGCTAATCAGGATAAAGTTTTAGTAAACCAATTTTGCCCTAGATGTCAAATAGAAATTTGCGGGCATTTCTTTTTGGTGGATTTAATACCCTTTCAGTTAGGAGAATTTGATGTAATTTTAGGAATGGATTGGTTGTCTCAGCATAAGGCAAATATTGATTGTAAGAAAAAGAAAGTTTTGTTATATTCAGAAGACGATAAAAGAATAGTTTATCAAGGACAGAAGCAGGACAAGAAATTTCTTTCTATCTTGGAAGCGAAGAGGTTATTAAGACAAGGATGTGAAGCGTATTTAGCCCATATTGTGAACACTGACAAAAGAGTACCCGGATTGAGGAGATTCCAGTAGTTAATGAATTCTCAGATGTGTTTCCAGATGAGTTACCAGGATTACCACCAGATTGGGAGATTGAGTTTTCTATTGATTTGATTCCGGGAGCAGAACCAGTTTCAAAGGCACCTTACCGTATGACCCCAGTAGAAATGAAAGAACTAGCTAAACAACTCCAGGAATTTTTGGATAAAGGGGTAATTAGACCAAGTGTATCCCCGTGGGGCGCGCCAGTGTTGTTTGTGAAAAAGAAGGACGGAAGCATGAGATTGTGTATTAACTACCGAGAATTGAATAAGTTCACCATCAAGAATAAGTATCCTCTCCCCAGGATTGATGATTTATTTGATCAACTGAAGGGAGCATGTTGCTTTTCCAAGATCGACTTAAGATCGGGCTATCATCAGTTGAAGATCAAGCCTGAAGATATACCGAAGACTGCTTTTCGAACCAGGTATGGCCATTACGAGTTTCTAGTGATGTCATTCGGGTTGACTAATGCGCCAGCGGCTTTTATGGATTTAATGAACTGGGTGTATAAGGAGTACCTGGATAAGTTTGTTATTGTATTTATTGATGACATCCTCATCTACTCAATGACCAAAGATGACCATGCCGAACATCTAAGAATTGCATTACAAAGGTTGAGAGAAAAACGATTATATGTGAAGTTCTCAAAGTGTGAATTTTGGTTGGAGAAAGTCCAGTTTTTAGGTCATATAGTTGTTAAGGATGGTATTAAGATAAACCCTGCAAAGATTGAAGCGGTATCCAGATGGGAACAACCAAAGACCCCAACAGAAATTAGAAGTTTTCTTGGATTAGCAGGCTATTACCGAAAATTTATGAAGGACTTTGCCAAGATCGCAACCCCGTTGCCCAAGCTAACCCGGAAGAATGAGAGATTTGTTTGGACGGAGAAATGTGAAGAAAGCTTCCAAGAGCTAAAGAAAAGACTAGTGACAGCACCAGTGTTAGCATTACCAGATGAAACCGGGAATTTCATAATTTACAGTGATGCTTCTCTTAAAGGATTAGGCTGTGTGATAATGCAATATGATAAGGTTATTGCGTATGTGTCTAGGCAGTTAAAGCCCCATGAGCAGAAATATCCAGTTCATGATCTTGAGTTGGCGGCTATAGTGTTTGCTTTGAAGTTATGGCGTCATTACTTGTACGGAGAGAAATGTGATATCTACACGGATCATAAAAGCTTAAAGTACATATTTACCCAAAATGACTTAAACATGAGACAAAGGAGATAATTGGAGTTGATTGAGGACTATGACTGTTCGATTAATTATCACCCAGGTAAGTCTAATGTGGTAGCTGATGCCCTAAGTAGAAAAGAGAAATTAAATATGGCCCGTATCGCGGATGAATTAGCCCGGGACTTGGAAAAGATGGAAATCGAAATTCGATTATCAGGTGAAGATCAGGAAATGCTATATGAGATTACTTTCCAGCCAGCGTTAATGGAAAAGATTAAAAGATGTTAAGAATGAGTTATGGAACGAGAATTGGAAGATCTGACACGAGAAGAATTATGTACTCAAAAGGATAATCGCGATCTATATAAGTTTTCCTCTCGCATTTGGATTCCTAATGTAACAGAACTGAAGAATGAAATATTGCATGAAGTGCACAATTTGAGGTTTTCTATTCACCCTGGTAGCACGAAGATGTACCAAGATTTAAAGAAACATTTTTAGTGGCCAGGAATGAAGAAAGAGATTGCGAAGTGGGTTAGCAAGTGTCACGTGTGTCAGAGGGTAAAAGCAGAGCACAAAAGGCCCAGTGGATTGTTGCAGCCTCTGGAGATTCCATAGTGGAAATGGGAAGAAATTGCAATGGATTTTGTGGTAGGCTTGCCGAGGACAAGATCGAATCACGATGCCATTTGGGTGATCATTGAAAGATTGACCAAGTCAGCGCATTTCCTCCCGATTAATGAAAAGTATTCTTTGGAAAAACTAGTTAAAATATATTTAGATGAGATAGTTACCAAGCATGGGGTACCTATGTCTATAGTATCGGATCGAGATCCAAGATTTAATTCAAGGTTTTCGACAAAGTTTCAAGAGTTTTTAGGAACTAAGTTAAATATGAGCGCCGCTTATCATCCTCAAACTGATGGCCAAAGTGAGAGAACGATTCAGATGATCGAAGATATGTTAAAGGTATGTGCTTTGGATTTCAAGGGAAGTTGGGATGATCATTTACTGTTAATAGAATTTTCTTATAATAACAGCTACCATGCCAGCATTGGAATGCCACCCTACGAAGCTTTATATGGACGAAAGTGTAGATCACCTCTGTATTGGGATGAGGTAGGAGAAAAGAAAGTGTTAGGACCTGAATTAGTACAGCAAACCAAGGAAGCAGTGAGGTTAATTCGAAAAAGATTGGAAGCCGCTCAGAATAGACAGAAAAAGAATGCAGATTTGCATCGAAAGGATATAAGTTTTGAAATAGGATCATTGGTATTACTAAAAGTTTCGCCATGGAAGGGATTGGTTCGATTCGATGAGAAAGGTAAACTGAGTCCGAGATATATAAGACCATTCAAAGTTTTGAAGCAAATAGGAAAAGTTGCATATGAAATAGCTTTACCCCCGCAGTGACAGCATATCCATAATGTATTTCATGTGTCCATGTTGAAGCCGTACATTCCTGCCTCGAATCAAGTAATTGAATATGAACCAATCGAGCTTCAATCGAATTTATCCTATGTGGAGCAGCCAATCCAGATATTAGACCGAAAGAAGCGTGTACTTAGAAATAAGTCTATCCCTATAGTTAAAGTACTTTGGAGAAACCCTAAGGTAAAAGAGTCTACCTGGGAACTAGAATCAGATATGCTTGACAAATATCCTCACTTATTTAATTAGAAGAGATTCTGAGGACATAATCTTTTTAAGGGGGGAAGGATATAACGACTCATATATTTCTGTAATATTTAAATATGTAATTATTGCGTAGATAATTAATAGAGAAGTTTATATTATTTATGGTCTCTGTGTTTATTTATTATTGTTTATCTATGATTGTTGGATTGCGTAGTGTGTTTTTATGATTAGCTGTTGCACAATGTTATTTTTGTTTCACTTTTAAAAAGTGATTTTATGACAATTCTATTTTCAAAATTATTTGGGTTATTTCTAAAATTGTTTTTATGATTTTATAATCTTGCTAATTATTTTAGGGATTTTACAAAATTTACAAATCAATATTTCGTTATTTATTTATTCTTCAATGGTTCTCTGAATTCATTTAAATTGTAAAATCCATATTTAATTCTTGGATTCTTCAAAAATTATGAAACTCATATTTTATTATGTTTATAATATTCTAAGAATTTTAAAATTATTTTGGTAATTTTTGAGATTAATCTTACTGGCATGTTGTTTCGTTATTCCATTTAATGCGGGTATGAGTTGTGTTTGTAAAGTGCTTTAAAAATTATGAAAATTTTTATTTCATTAACTCTCGAATATTTCGAGAAATTTGGTATTAAAATTTTAATTTTTTGATAAATTTTAAAACGCAGTTGGTTCGTCAAACTAGCAAAAATGAACCAGAAATTTTACAGAAAGGGTTCAAGGACATGTGTATTGCATTTAGAAGAGGGAAGTGATACGTGTAAACAGCAGGGAAGCAACTGAATTTTTTTTAACAATCAATTTCTTAGTCTCTCTACTCTCTGATGTCTCTCTCTCTTTCGTTATCTCTCTCTCTGCTCTTAATCTCTCTCTCTCGCCTTATCTCTTGTAACACCCCCAAATCCGGGGTCGGGGATCCGGGTTGTCACGAGTTCCATTTCCCTTAATAATACTTAATCTTAATAATCAACCAACTACTACGTACTGTGACCCCACAATATACACACACCACAAGTTATAGTCTCATAGATGAATACTAAACAATAACACAAGTCATTTTATTCCACAATTATAAGTTATTACACCTCAAAAGGGTTTCTGAATAAATTTACATATTCCTTTCCATTATTACAATTCATAAATATACATAAGTCTGGTACATCAAAAGTTGAGAGCCTAGCCTATTGGTAGACCCTACCTCAGCTACAACGGCATCAACGCCTACAGGAAACTGCAGAACGTTTCCTATCCGCTCACGAATTGGGAGCTTGGTCCTGTTGATCTTGTCTATCTGTTGTTGTGTGATGAAAGAAGAAAGCAAGGGTGAGCAACAAGCCCACCGAAATGATATGTATAATAACTAACAATATATGAGCATTCTCATAGTACTCATGAAAGTCTTGGTCAAAAGAAATGAACCAAGTTTGATATCTTAATGTGATGAAGTCGCAAAATATTCAGTATATATACATATATACTTTTCAAACTCTTGGAAGTCCTCTTCCATGCATAATACACACAGAGTTCCAGTGTATAACTGTATAAAAATATCTTTGCAAGGTGATCTCATATATCTAACTTTGTCTCAATGTTTTTCTGAAAATCTTTGTCATGCATCAGATAATCATTAACCAGATATAAGTTGAAAAGATGAAGTTACAAGATACCCCAATATACTTATATCTTTTCCAAATACTACTTGAACTACCACCGTTCAAGTTATAATTAGTTTCAAAAGTTCATCACATAGATGAGACTACAAGTCAAGATTTGAATAGATTCAATCTTTGAATATCATTATAAATAATGAAGTTACGAGATACTTCATTAAGTCCCGATATATATATATACACCTATGTATATACATTTCATACACTCCTTGAAAACATCTGTTATGAAAATTATAAACAGAGTTGCAATATCCAATGAATTTGGAAAGGAGAAAATCTTGGCATAAACCTGATATCTTGCTGATCAGGCAAAGATACCAATAAGTAACCTTTTCTACTGTAGATGGATGAATTCCTCGCCGGTCATCACCCTGGCCGCATTCGGACCTCGCGCTAAACCGTTACCCGGCCACTCATGCGTGGATGGACTGTCACCCAGCCACTTACACCTTCATAGACCGTACCCCAACCTGTCGCTTATGCCGACTCAATCAGATGGACTTACTTCCCGAACATTGGGCAAGTAATCAAATTGTTGTCTCAAAACAGCAACCACGTTGCGAATATAAAATACACCACAGAGTCGGATCCCTCAGGTTTTGAGCGAGTATTTAAATCCCCTTTGAAAGGAAGATCTTAAATATATAAAAAAATGAGTTTTGGGATCCGCTCTAACTTTTAAAATCATTTTGAAGACTCGAAAACATTTTTAAGAATGTTTGGAGTAATGCTGATTTAATAAAATAAATCAGTCCCAATATATTAGAAAATATCTGAATATTATTATTTAAAGAATATTCCCATAAGGATAATCCTTATAAAAATAATTGAAGTAAAAGTTTTAAAACTCATACTTGAAATGGATATTAAATAACCAAAGATATACTTATATGAAAGTATGATCTTTATTTGAATAATCGAAAATAAGTTTGATTATCGAAACATTATTCTTTAATAAAATAAAGAATATTAATTAGTAAATAAACGGAGTCATAAATCCTCGAATAAATATTCAACTAATATTCATTAATTAAAATAAACGGAGTCTTAAGTCCTCGAATGAATATTCAAATTAATATTCATTAAATAAAATAAACTGAGTCATAAGTCCTCGAATGAATATTCAACTAATATTTATTAAATAAAATAAAGTTATCGAATAAAACTTATTCGATTAATAGTTTTGAAAACTATATCAATATATATATATAAATATATATATATAATATACTCGGGAACATCGACTCCCGGTTATAGAAAATGTTCACCTTGGGGTCCCTTATACTAAGGGTATACGCAAACACTGATTATCTCTAGCATAGGTATTATGCAACTGAATCAACAGATATATGTATCAAGATTACGAAACAGGCATGCATATATACCATATCACATGCTCCAATATATCGCAAGAATTTGCTAATAACAATCATGCACTTATCACAAGATAATGCATATACATATATTTACATCACAACAACAGTATAACGGGTAGAAAACTTGCCTGAGTGCTCCTGGATAGACTTAAGCTTAGAGTGGGTCCGATAACCTATGAACAACAACATAAGTCGGAATTAAACCCCGGTCGCTTAAGAAACTAGACTTTAACCAATTGAACCTTAATGTTCGCTTATGGTCACTTCTACGCTAAACGAATCACATAAGTCGTTTGAGTACCCTCGGCTCCACCATTTTTAATAAATTAACCATTAATAATTTTAAAGCGATTCTTTCGTGAGTACCTTACCAACTGCCTAATCCACCTAACATAATTGTTTCATACCCCAATTAGTCATTTAAAGTCCTTAACCAAGGTTTCAAAGTAAGGCGAGGGGTAATGGTTCGGTCGCGAAATGCCGTTACTTAAAACGGTCGTTTCTCCTAAACCGTACATCGGATTCATACGAACCACATATCAAAACGAAGCTCGTAACATGAACTATCCAATCATGGAAATGGTAAAAACCTAAGAGTGATTTCTCGGGTCCTGATGTTAAGAACAAAACAGTCTAAAGTAAATTGGACATTATGACGGCTATATTTACGCGATTACCAAAGTTTATACAACTCCAATCAATCGACAATTCAACCCACAATCAACATTACAACCAAAATCCCTCCAAACCTCACCACATCAGTCCATTACTTCATGTTTTATCCAACTTATTCAATCACAACAAAAGCTACTAACCATACTAAGGTTCATTAACTAATAACCAAGATTCAACCATCAAAATCTCTACAAACTCAACCAAACTTTAAACAAACAAGCATCATGCTTCTCATATACTATATCAATCATAACCATTCCTAATTACTCAAAACTAAAGCTAGGTTTTGGAGTTTATACCTTCTTGAAACTTCTTAACACAACACAAGAGCTTTGAATGCCTAAAAGAACCTTGATCCTTGCTTGTATAACCTTAAACTTTCATAAAAATTCAAGAAAACTAAAGTTATTTTTTGAAAGTTACTATTCACCATCTTCTTCCTTGAATTATTGGAAGAGATTGTGAAGGAAATTGAAGCTTAGATTCATGGGATAGCTATATCTATGTATAAGGAACCTTGGATAATTACCTCATGATTTAACAATGCTTGGATCTTGGATTTTGATTTTTTTCTCCTTGAAAATGAAGAAAAGCCGAGAGCTTCATGTTGGATAATAAAGGTCAACTTTGTGTTTTGTGTTTTTGATTTGTTTTACTTGGTTGACATCCTTTTGTTTGTTTAATTAACTTTTTACCATGGTAAAGATTGAATGGTTCACAATCAACCAACTAATCCCTCCTTTTCTGTCATGCTTAAGTCATCCCCTTATGTCATCATCCCACACTTGTCCTCTTCTTGTTGGTGAGATGACATCACCCTCCACTAACTCTTTCATTAACTCCTAATCACTTGGCTAATGACCGTTGATCTGTTATACGGTTCGCTTAACTTTCGTTCTCGTTTATTGTTTGAGGGATCATACCCGGGATCTTATTACTTGTGTTCCCTTAACCTTTCTCAATACATTAAATTCCTTTTTTATGATCCTCTCTTATAATCCTTGAATTTAAATCCTTTTTATCCTGTTACCTTATACTCAATTCTTTCTGTATCTGGTGGATTTTCGGGAAAAATCAAAGTGTTCGAATTTGGATTCTGACGATCTTTACATACACTTATATCCCATATAAAGTACTAATAAGATCTCAGAATAACAATAGAAGAACCCCTACGTAGTGTGGCATGAAAAATTTCTTATTCAGCATAATCAGCAAAATCACTATTCATAAGGGTTTCAAAAAAATCCAAAAATTGGGGTTATTATAGTCTCCCCTCCTTAAAAGGATTCCGTCCCGGAATCAGATAGAAAATGAATAGGGATACTTTCTTAGCAGGCTGGCATCCAAGGAGGCTTTTCTTTTTCAGCAGGAGAAAAATCCTTAGGCTCTTTTGGATAAGTTCTAGTTTTGGTAATCACAATATCATCTACTATCACCTCTGGTTCAATAACCATTGGAGTTGTTGGACCCTTCTTTAACAAGTTCAGATATTTGGGATTTGCAACTTGTAAAAACAAGAGTATCTTCTTCTTCCACATGATATAATTTTCTTTATCAAATAGTGGAATTTTAACGGTTCCAACTTTTTGTGAAGTCATTATGAATTTTTGAATAAATAAAAATTCAAGGAGTTGAAAAATCACAAAAGTCTAGGATCTTGATTTGTTCGTTAATCAGAAGGCTCTGATACCAATTGTTAGGTCCCAATGTGTTTGTAGAAGGGGGGGTTGAATACAAACAGTACCGAATAATCGAATTAAATGCGGAATAAAAAATGTGAAACAAAATTCAAGTTAAATAAAAATATTATTAAACTTGAAAGGTGTTACAACAACTGTATCGATTACAAGGAATTAATCTCAAATTAATTATCACAAATTTAGAATAAATTCGACATGAACTTTTTCTATTTTTGCAATAATTAGAATCAAATGCTAAACGCGATTTGAGATTAAGTTCTAGGGATTTTGATCCGCTAGATTGTTACACAAGAGCAAGATAAAGATTTCTAGTGGTTTGGATTTAACAATAAAAACTAGAAATATGATCTTGAAATATGCAGATGAAAAGATGAAATATTGCTGCTTGTTTTTCTTTTCTGCTTTGTTCTTGACTTCTGTGTTCTGGATGATGATTTGTAGAATGGCTGCTTCTGTCTTTAAGTAATCAACCGAATAGAATAGAGCTGGCATGACAATCCTTTTGAACTAGCAAGACTTTCGGTGAGACAATCAGTTGAGCTAGTATGACTTTCGGTATGACTATCAAATGAACTAGCAAGACTATCTGATTGAACTAGCAAGACAATCCTCTTCCAGTGTAACTTTCGGCAAGACAATTATTTGTACTAGCATGACTTTCGGTATAACTATTGACTGTCATACCGATTGTCATATTAGTACAATCAGATTTATCTTGCTGAATTTAAATAAATTTTAATCCAATTTAAATTCTAAAAATCCTTAATATTAATTCTGAATTAATTAATCAATTAATTTAATTAATCAATAAATTAATCTTTGCAGATATAATTTATTTTCTTAATTAAATTATATGACTTAATTAATTAATAGAGAATTAATACTAACCTTGAGCAGCAACCATTCTTCTGAATATCTTCTGAAAATCACTGAAAATTATGAATCAATTCCACCACTTCAATGTTGACACTCGATGTACTGTTTGGTTCATGAGTGACTAACTTCCGTGACGTTTCTTCATATCTTGACTTTGACAACTTGATTTTCTTCAGATTAAATCCTTGCAATTCTCTGATACCCTGACGAGATCTATGTCACTTGATTAAATCCATAATCTTGATTTGTATCACTGAGGCTTGATCAATTTCTTGAGCTTCTTTCAGTGAATTAATTCCTCAAGTCTGTAGATGAACCTTGTTTCTGAATCCTTTGACAGATATTACTTTGCGAGATCTCTTTGACGGTAGATCCACTATTTACTTATTACATTCTTATTTGAGTTGAGTTGAATCTCTGAATATACAAATAGGCTATGACATATGCCTTACAATATCCCCCTATTTGTTTGTTAGACAATAATACACAAATACCTAGAGGATAACTCAACTAACAAATAAGAAAAAGATATAAACATAAATGCAAAGTAAATAGCAGAAAAGTTCTGGACTAGATTTAACATTTTCCAGATTCCAAGTAGATGTCCCTCTAGACTGAACATATCTTCAAGTAGTTCCATCTTCTTTTGTACAACCACATTTCCTGTTGAGAAGCACATATCTCTCTTGCTTCTCCCCCTATGAGAATCAACTGATTAAAGAAGATCACCTTCGTTTACCACCTCTCCCGTACAATAGGATCCGCAGATAAAAACCAATGGTACTCCCCTTTTGAAAACAGCTTCTTCCCTTACTAGAAAATCACCTTGTGTTTACCACCTCTCCCGTACAATAGGATCCGTAGTTACAAACAACAATGGTGTTGTGTAGTGTACATGTTTGATCTTTTTCTTCCTCCCTGCTATTTCTCCCCCTTAGTTGAGGAATCCTCCAAACTATTACTTAAGCTTTTATCTCCCCCTTAAAGAAGGAATGTATGCCGTTGTCTGAAGGAGTTCTCATATTTCACTTGCTTGGAAAAGAAATAACAAGTAGTTTCTCTTTCTTCCTCACTGTGAGTGTGTGATTCTGTTTAGTGTACCTCACATGTGTTTCACTCTTCTCTCCACTCGTGTTTACTCTCATTCTCACAAGTGTATCACTCCTCTCATAGCTCCAAAATTCAGCTGTACCCGCAAGGAAAATCACCTTAGCCATCCTTAAGGAGGTCACAGGTGGTGCAATGGGAGTTCGCAAATCCCCATCCTTGTTAAACTCGTCAGATGAATCTGAGTCATAATCTACAAGTTGCTAGTTTCCCTTTTAGGGTTCCAGATTTGAATTCTGGGAAGGTAAACAATGATCCAAAGAATTTAGCATAAAGATCAAGGTTCCCTTCTAATGTCTGTGAAGACATTTCCTTGTGACTCATCAGGTAATATCTGAATCATTGTCAACAAGTTGCCGATCTGCACCTATGTCAGATCCACTATCCGCGGATACATCCAGCGGATTTAAGCCTGGGGAGGTAGACACTGACCACTGACATATGGCTTTTGGATCAGTATCCTCTCCTAACACCTGTAAAGGCAATTGGTCCATTAACGAACCTTGAACAATCGAATCTGACCTTAAACTGGTCGAAACTCTTGTTTCCGTCAACTCATCCTTTGTGTGTGTAACCTTTCCTTGTGCATCAAGAATTGTTTATATTTGAAGTGGTGACACTACATCGGATGCCTTGGCCGACAGGAAAATTTCAATAGACGCACCCTGTTGAGAGAATGAATCTAGTAACTGTTTTTGTGCCTTTTCAGCCATTATATCTTTTTGAGAAGATGTATGGGGGCAGCAGTTGTCTCGGTTTAAATACTACTCATCTATGTAGGAGACAGAGCTACTGGGTTGACTACAGAACCTTCCTTATGTGGTGCACTAAGGCACTATCTCCCTCACGCTCATTCATACTACATTTAGTGGTAAGATAGTGTTGGTTAGATCTGTTTCTGTGTTTGTCTTTACAGTCTGGGATAGATGTTGTGGGTTTTCAACCTCATGACTGTCAATGAAAGAAAGTCATTGGAGAATGAACCTGTATCACAGAACATATGGTAATAGAGAGAAAATGATTTACAATAGTGATTTCAAAAGATTTTACATGAAATAAGAAATCACTAATGTATAAAGAAGTTTGAGTTCAATGATAGCATTATCAATATATCACTGCACATATAAAACAATATGATTGTGCCTAGTGATAAGAGAGTTATAAATATGACGATTGCTTGAGCAGTACACTAGTTCATACCATCCTGAAGTGAGATTGTGAAGAAGAGATTGCATAGTCCAATAGATCTGCAACTGCAAAGTCCATGAACTGAGGTGCACTGACTTCCTCTTTTGACTCACCAACCAGGAGTACACTTGTACACATCTTACTAGAGTCCAATTACAAGTGTAGTGTGCATCAGGTGCCTGATATGTCGTAATATTCTCAAGTCTCGTCACTGGTGCTATATATTAGATACTGCTTCCTGATTATAACCTAGCACAATATACAAAATTTCACTGATAACATATCTAGCTTGCAAACAGCCATATCCCTCAGATAAACCTTTGTTGTTATCTCCAAAGGTAACCAGGGGGCCAGCTTTCTCAATCCACATTTGATAGCAGGGCTCTATCTCCGGTCATATGTCTTGATGATCCACTGTCAAGAATCCACACTACCGATTACACCTGTTTAATGCCCTGCACTACAAATGGATTAGACCTTCTTCGGAACCCAAACTTGGTTGGGCCCGACATACTTGTAGAATTGTCCTTTGTCAGGAAAAACAACATTTTTAATTTTAATGGTCTCGACTTTCTCAATGACTGAACATTTGACCTTGTAAACAGCCTTAACAAATTTCTGTTTAAGCTTAGGCACAAATGTCTCCTTTCTAGCCTTAGAAGGACTAGCAGTCTTAGACTTATCATGCTTCTTGTTATTCACATGCTGATGAGGAGTAGTCTTATCATTAGAAACATGCTTACCATTAAAATAAGCATACATCATATTAAAAGCACAAGACATACAATTAGAAACACCACATGCTTTATGAGAGATATTAACAGCAGGAAATTTATGCATGGTAGACATGGCATTTTTGTTATCCAACTCATGTGTGTCTGAGTTAGTCTCAGTTGCTTTCACAACTTTGACTGGAACTTTCGACACACTTGACTTGGAAACAACCTTCTCATTAGCATGATCTTCAACACGTATTTCTTCTTGAATAACAGAAGAGGTCGCATCAAATGGTTCAGCAATTGATGCTTTATAGAGGGGTTCATTAACACCCTTAAGCACATGTGGTACTTCCCTCCCTTTAGCACAGATATGAGGAGGGGAGTTTATGCCTAATTCTCCAATAGCAACATTGTAATCATAACCTATTCCAGATGTTTGATTAACAGCTTACTTACTGTAGAACTCTTTAGCCTTCGAACAAGAATTGAAGTAGGCTCTAACCTTAGTCTCAAGACCGGTGATCTTGTCTTTGAGAATAGTTTCGAGTTTTTTATAACAGTCAACTCTATTCTCTAGAAAAGATACTTGTTCTTTTAACTTGTCTTGATTAATGTGCACAAGTCTTAATTCATTGACGTCTTTCTCAAGGTCTTTGATCTGTAAACTTAACAGTTCATTATCACGACGAGCACAATCTAAGTTACCTCCTAGATGATAAACTAATTCAGCATCAGTATATTTTACCTCTTTTCTTGATGATGAAGCTTTTCTATCAATAGCCATAAGAGCAAGATTCCCTTCTTCTTCATCTTCACTATCAGTATCATCCGAGCTTCTTCCCTTTGCCAGATAAGCCCTTTCAGAGTTACTCTTCTGATTTGAATCATAAGAGTTTTTCCTTACTTGCTTTGGCTTCCTACATTCTGTGGCAAAGTGTCCCAACTCATTGCAGTTATAGCATCTAATGGTGCTCCGATCAACCATCCCTGTTTTGTATCCACCACTACTGGTGTTAGAGGAAGAAGATCCACCTGTCTGGAATCTGTTGTAGTTGGACTTGTACTTGAACTTGGGATTTCTCTTGAATCTGACATTGGAGAATCTCTTGACAATTTGGGCCATTGACTCATCTTCCAATTGCTCCAGCTCTTCCAAGGAATAAAAATCATCACTGGATTGATTTGTAGTAGGAGGATCATATTCTGCTACTATCACATTTTCCTCAGCCTTGGAAAACTGTACCATTCTCTCCAACTGTTGAGATTGTTGTTGTTGTTGACCTTCAGCTACAAGAGCAGTAGATGTGCTAACCATTCTATCTTTCTCGTAGACTTCCTTTTGCTGAATCTGCTCCAACTCATAGGTTTTTAATACACCATAGAGTCTATCCAAAGAAATCTCACTCAGATCTCTAGCTTCTCTAATGGCAATGATTCTATGTTCAAGATGAGTTGGCAGTGTTAAAAGGAACTTTTTGTTGACCTCCCTGATTGAATAAAATTTTCCATTTATGTTCAGGTTGTTGATCAACGCATTGTACCTCTCAAATACTTCAGTAATTCCTTCTCCTGGATTTGATTTAAAATGTTCATACTCAGAGGTTAGGATCTCTAACTTGTTCTCCCTAACTTCCTCTGTGCCTTCATTAATTACCTCAATAGTTTCCCAGATGTGTTTGGAATTTTTACAGTTCATCACATGTCTGTTCATCAAGGGATCGAGGGAATCAACTAAAATTAACTGAAGGCTGGCATCCAAGGAGGCTTCTTCTTTTTCAGCAGGAGAAAAATCCTCAGGCTCTTTTGGATAAGTTCTAGCTTTGGTAATCACAACATCATCTACTATCACCTCTGGTTCAATAACCATTGGAGTTGTTGGACCCTTCTTTAACTAGTTCAGATATTTGGGATTTGCAACTTGTAAAACAAGAGCATCTTCTTCTTCCACATGATATAATTTTCTTTATCAAATAGTGGAATTTTAACGGTTCCAACTTTTTGTGAAGTCATTATGAATTTTTGAATAAATAAAAATTCAAGGAGTTGAAAAATCACAAAAGTCTAGGATCTTGATTTGTTCGTTAATCAGAAGGCTCTGATACCAATTGTTAGGTCCCAATGTGTTTGTAGATGGGGGGTTGAATACAAACAGTATCGAATAATCGAATTAAATGAGGAATAAAAAATGTGAAACAAAATTCAAGTTAAATAAAAATATTATTAAACTTGAAAGGTGTTACAACAACTGTATCGATTACAAGGAATTAATCTCAAATTAATTATCACAAATTTAGAATAAATTCGACATGAACTTTTTCTATTTTTGCAATAATTAGAATCAAATGCTAAACGCGATTTGAGATTAAGTTCTAGGGATTTTGATCCGCTAGATTGTTACACAAGAGCAAGATAAAGATTTCTAGTGGTTTGGATTTAACAATAAAAACTAGAAATATGATCTTGAAATATGCAGATGAAAAGATGAAATATTGCTGCTTGTTTTTCTTTTCTGCTTTGTTCTTGACTTCTGTGTTCTGGATGATGATTTGTAGAATGGCTGCTTCTGTCTTTAAGTAATCAACCGAATAGAATAGAGCTGGCATGACAATCCTTTTGAACTAGCAAGACTTTCGGTGAGACAATCAGTTGAGCTAGTATGACTTTCGGTATGACTATCAAATGAACTAGCAAGACTATCTGATTGAACTAGCAAGACAATCCTCTTCCAGTGTAACTTTCGGCAAGACAATTATTTGTACTAGCATGACTTTCGGTATAACTATTGACTGTCATACCGATTGTCATATTAGTACAATCAGATTTATCTTGCTGAATTTAAATAAATTTTAATCCAATTTAAATTCTGAAAATCCTTAATATTAATTCTGAATTAATTAATCAATTAATTTAATTAATCAATAAATTAATCTTTGCAGATATAATTTATTTTCTTAATTAAA
This sequence comes from Apium graveolens, assembly GCF_009905375.1. NCBI lineage: Eukaryota > Viridiplantae > Streptophyta > Magnoliopsida > Apiales > Apiaceae > Apium > Apium graveolens. The sequence goes on along the minus strand of NC_133650.1, from coordinate 45,413,500 downwards.
TTATATGACTTAATTAATTAATAGAGAATTAATACTAACCTTGAGCAGCAACCATTCTTCTGAATATCTTCTGAAAATCACTGAAAATTATGAATCAATTCCACCACTTCAATGTTGACACTCGATGTACTGTCTGGTTCATGAGTGACTAACTTCCGTGACGTTTCTTCATATCTTAACTTTGACAACTTGATTTTCTTCAGATTAAATCCTTGCAATTCTCTGATACCCTGACGAGATCTCTGTCACTTGATTAAATCCAAAATCTTGATTTGTATCACTGAGGCTTGATTAATTTCTTGAGCTTCTTCCAGTGAATTAATTCCTCAAGTCTGTAGATGAACCTTGTTTCTGAATCCTTTGACAGATATTACTTTGCGAGATCTCTTTGACGGTAGATCCACTATTTACTTATTACAATCTTATTTGAGTTGAGTTGAATCCTCGAATATACAAATAGGCTATGACATATGCCTTACACTGGTTCTTCCTATCTTTCTCGACTTCTGTTTTCTCAGTCTAAATATTTCTTCCTACTCCCCATAATTGGGGTCATCTTTTAATTTAAAATCCTCATTTTCCACTTTATTATATTCTGGGTTCCTTATATCTTAATTGCGACCTCCCTGATTATCACATTCAAGGTTTGCCCCTAATCTTATTCCTCGTGGGGGCATGATGCTTGGAAAATTTTTGAGAATCTCTGGATATTTGTCTTACTTACTTTGCTTAAATCTTTCCCTCGTTCAGTCCTTGCATGATTGCAAATTATGAATTATCAAGTTCTATAAACTTCATGACACTCTCTTAAGTGTTAACAGCACAATTAACAATATGAACTTATCACAAATAAACTGATTTGAACTGAAATTAACGAATATATACTTAACCATTTATTCGAGGGTACAACAACTAAACACATTAAAGAGAATTACATCATTTGATCTGATCGCTTCTATCCCAAAAGTACTACCATAGATAATCATCTAGTCATCAAAACTAATCATTCATAACTTAGGCTAATCCTCCAAAAGCGGTGCTACATGAAACCCTTGTCTGATAGCCCAGACCCTGCACACTATTATGGATCAAGAAATGCGGGCACGCACGACATCCCTAACATGCTCCATTAAGGCGGTGATGAGGTCTAAGATAGTCACAAGTAGAGCTGGATCAATCCGACCCTCAAGATGGCCTCTAGCTATAATTCGGGTGGTAGCCTCAATCATTTCCATGCTATAAGCTAATCCTGCCGGAAGTACCCCGCCCTCAATTCTTGGTGCAGTAAGTCGGTCCAACATATCACTTCTAACATTACGGGCCTCAGACAGGCCACCCCAAGTCATATGATAATTGGCGATAAGAGAAGCCTGAGTGGTAGCATCTAGCAGTTCATGGGGTGCAGGTGGTACAGACCCAGGAGATCCAAATGGATAACCAAGCACGGTATCAGGTGACAATGGTGCAGGAGATAAAGGTGGCATTTCCTCAGTAGGTGTTGGGCTCTGTACAGGGGAGGGAACAGGAATTGGTGGAACCTCATGGATGTCTTCAAGAACCTCTGGAAGAGGGTCTGATACTGGTATAATTGATGCCGTGGAAGGCCCCACTCCTTCTGCTCTCAGTAACCTTTATGCCCTTGGTAGCTCTTCATCCTCTAGTGCCACCCTCGCGGCCATTCTTGCTCTAGTAGTCGCCCTGACTACTGTCATCAATTCCTCAACGGTCCTCTCTTTATTCTCGTCAGGATCTTCCACGAGATCCTCCTCAGCAACAATCCCTTCTGGGATAACATCCTCAACCACAACATTCTCAATATGAATTTCATCCGGTCCCTCATTAGGGTACTCTATCGGATTCACAATTTGATCTCCAACATGTAATAAAACATCCTCAGGCTGATGCTCCTGAACCTCAGGGTTCGGTGCCCCGCTGCCCTATACGAGAACGAACTATGTTACTATCATGATATTTATAAGGGTTCCTATAAGGGTTTTAACTGTCAGTACTACGTTAGGTAGTCCGACTATGAACTTGGCAAGAGTTCTTATTATCTTAGTGAACTTATTATTTTAACGTCATATCATCTCTGAGGTTTATAACGCTTGGCTCTGATACCATTTCTGTAACACCCCCAAATCCGGGGTCGGGGATCCGGGTTGTCACGAGTTCCATTTCCCTTAATAATACTTAATCTTAATAATCAACCAACTACTGCGTACTGTGACCCCACAATATACACACACCCAAGTTATAGTCTCAGAGATGAATACTAAACAATAACACAAGTCATTTTATTCCACAATTATAAGTCATTACACCTCAAAAGGGTTTCTGAATAAATTTACATATTCCTTGCCATTATTACAATTCATAAATATACATAAGTCTGGTACATCAAAAGTTGAAAGCCTAGCCTATTAGTAGACCCTACCTCAGCTACAACAGCATCAACGCCTACAGGAAACTGCGGAACATTTCCTATCCGCTCACGAATTGGGAGCTTGGTCCTGTTCATCTTGTCTATCTATTGTTGTGTGATGAAAGAAAAAAGCAAGGGTGAGCAACAAGCCCACCGAAATGATATATATAATAATTAACAATATATGAGCATTATCATAGTACTCATGAAAGTCTTGGTCAAAAGAAATGAACCGAGTTTGATATCCTCATGCGATGAAGTCACAAAATATTCAGTATATATACATATATACTTTTCAAACTCTTGGAAGTCCTCTTCCATGCATAATACACACAGAGTTCCAGTGTATAACTGTATAAAAATATCGTTGCAAGGTGATCTCATATATCTAACCTTGTCTCAACATTTTTCTGAAAATCTTTGTCATGCATCAGATAATCATTAACCAGATATAAGTTGAAAAGATGAAGTTACAAGATACCCCAATATACTTATATCTTTTCCAAATACTAGTTGAACTACCACCGTTCAAGTTATAATTAGTTTCAAAAGTTCATCACATAGATGAGACTACAAGACAAGATTTGAATAGATTCAATCTTTTAATATCATTATAAATAATGAAGTTACGAGAAACTTCATTAAGTCCGGATATATATATACACCTATGTATATACACTTCATACACTCCTTGAAAACCTCTGTTATGAAAATTATAAATAGAGTTGCAATATCCAATGAATTTGAAAAGGAGAAAACCTTGGCATAAATCTGATATCTTGCTGATCAGGAAAAGATACCAATAAGTAACCTTTTCTACTGTAGATGGATGAATTCCTCGCCGGTCATCACCCTGGCCGCATTCGGACCTCGCGCTAGACCGTTACCCGGCCACTCACGCGCGGATGGACTGTCACCCAGCCTCTTACACCTTCATAGACTGTACCCCGGCCTGTCGCTTATGCCGACTCAATCAGATGGACTTACTTCCCGAACATTGGGCAAGTAATCAAATTGTTGTCTCAAAACAGCAACCACGTTGCGAATATAAAATACACCACAGAGCCGAATCCCTCAGGTTTTGAGCGAGTATTTAAATCCCCTTTGAAAGGAAGATCTTAAATATATATAAAAAATGAGTTTTGGGATCCGCTCTAACTTTTAAAATCATTTTGAAGACTCGAAAACATTTTTAAGAATGTTTGGAGTAATGCTGATTTAATAAAATAAATCAGTCCCAATATATTAGAAAATATCTGAATATTATTATTTAAATAATATTCCCATAAGGATAATCCTTATAAAAATAATTGAAGTAAAAGTTTTAAAACTCATACTTGAAATGGATATTAAATAACCAAAGATATACTTATACGAAAGTATGATCTTTATTTGAATAATCGAAAATAAGGTTGATTATCGAAACATTATTCTTTAATAAAATAAAGAATATTAATTAGTAAATAAACGGAGTCATAAATCCTCGAATAAATATTCAACTAATATTCATTAATTAAAATAAACGGAGTCTTAAGTCCTCGAATGAAAATTCAAATTAATATTCATTAAATAAAATAAACGGAGTCATAAGTTCTAGAATGAATATTCAACTAATATTCATTAAATAAAATAAAGTTATCGAATAAAACTTATTCGATTAATAGTTTTGAAAACTATATCAATATATATATATATATATAAATATATATATATATATAATATTCTCGGGAACATCGACTCCCGGTTTTAGAAAATGTTCACCTTGGGGTCCCCTATACTAAGGGTATACGCAAATACTGCTTAACACTAGAATAGGTATTATGCAACTGAATCAACAGATATATGTATCAAGATTACGAAACAGGCATGCATATATACCATATCACATGCTCCAATATATCGCAAGAATTTGCTAATAACAATCATGCACTTATCACAAGATAATGCATATACATATATTTACATCACAACAACAGTATAACGGGTAGAAAACTTGCCTGAGTGCTCCTGGATAGACTTAAACTTAGAGTGGGTCCGATAACCTATGAACAAAAACATAAGTCGGAATTAAACCCCTGTCGCTTAAGAAACTAGACTTTAACCAATTGAACCTTAATGTTCGCTTATGGTCACTTCTACGCCAAACGAATCACATAAGTCGTTTGAGTACCCTCGGCTCCACCATTTTTAATAAATTAACCAGTAAGAATTTTAAAGCGATTTTTTCGCGAGTACCTTACCAACTGCCTAATCCACTTAACATAATTGTTTCATACCCCAATTAGTCATTTAAAGTCCTTAACCAAGGTTTCAAAGTAAGGCGAGGGGTAATGGTTCGGTCGCGAAACGCCGTTACTTAAAACGGTCGTTTCTCCTAAACCGTACATCGGATTCATACGAACCACATATCAAAACGAAGCTCGTAACATGAACTATCTAATCATGGCAATGGTCAAAAACTAAAAGTGAGTTCTCGGGTCCTGATGTTAAGAACAAAACAGTCTAAAGTAAATTGGACAATACGGACTGCTATGTTTACGCGATTACCAAAGTTTATACCACTCCAATCAATCCACAATTCAACCCACAATCAACATTACAACCAAAATCCCTCCAAACCTCACCACATCAGTCCATTACTTCATGTTTTATCCAACTTATTCAATCACAACAAAAGCTACTAACCATACTAAGGTTCTTTAACTAATAACCAAGATTCAACCATCAAAATCTCTACAAACTCAATCAAACTTTAAACAAACAAGCATCATGCTTCTCATATACTATATCAATCATAATCATTCCTAATTACTCAAAACTAAAGCTAGGGTTTGGAGTTTATACCTTCTTGAAGCTTCTTAACACAACACAAGAGCTTTGAATGCCTAAAAGAACCTTGATCCTTGCTTGTATAACCTTAAACTTTCATAAAAATTGAAGAAAACTAAAGTTATTTTTTGAAAGTTACTATTCACCATCTTCTTCCTTGAATTATTGGAAGAGATTGTGAAGGAAATTGAAGCTTAGATTCATGGGATAGTTATATCTATGTATAAGGAACCTTGGACAATTACCTCATGATTTAACAATGCTTGGATCTTGGATTTTGATTTTTTTCTCCTTGAAAATGAAGAAAAGCTGAGAGCTTCTTGTTGGATAATGAAGGTCAACTTTGTGTTTTGTGTTTTTGATTTGTTTTGTTTGGTTGACATCCTTTTGTTTGTTTAATTAACTTTTTACCATGGTAAATAATGAATGGTTCACAATCAACCAACTAATCCCTCCTTTTCTGTCATGCTTAAGTCATCCCCTTATGTCATCATCCCACACTTGTCCTCTTCTTGTTGGTGAGATGACATCACCCTCCACTAACTCTTTGATTAACTCCTAATCACTTGGCTAATGACCGCTGATCTGTTATACGGTTCACTTAACTTTCGTTCTCGTTTATTGTTTGAGGGATCATACCCGGGATCTTATTACTTGGGTTCCCTTAACCTTTCTCAATACATTAAATTCCTTTTTTATGATCCTCTCTTATAATCCTTGAATTTAAATCCTTTTTATCTTGTTAACTTATACTCAATTCTTTCTATATCTGGTGGATTTTCGGGAAAAATCAAAGTGTTCGAATTTGGATTCTGACGATCTTTACATACACTTATATCCCATATAAAATACTAATAAGATCTCAGAATAACAATAGAAGAACCCCTACATAGTGTGGCATGAAAAGTTTTCTTATTCAGCATAATCAGCAAAATCATTATTCATAAGGGTTTCAAAAAAATCCAAAAATTGGGGTTATTACATCTCTCCTCTACACTCTCTCTTCCTCCTCTGTTTTCCCTTTTCCTCCTCCCCTCTCTATCTCTGTTTCTCCTCCCGTTTTTCATCACCGCCGTCGTAGCCTTGTTTTTTCGGTTTGTTTCTGGTGACTTTTGGTCTGATTCTTTCTGGTTGATGTATATATATGTATATATATATATATATGTATGTGTATATGTGTTATGTGTGAGTGTGTGTGTGTGCACAGTGTGTGTGTGTTTTGCTGGTGGTGGCGCGTTGCGCGCGTGTGTAACTGTGTTCTTGTTATTCCTGTTGGTTGTGGATGTTGTTCGGTGATTCTGAATTTAGTTTTATTATTTTATCAATTTGCAGGAAATTATGACTGATTTCGTGAAATAAATAATTTCGTGCGGGAATTTTAATAAATCGGTGAAATTTATTAGGACACCCGTATATTTTCGGGCACCAATAAATTTTGCCGCCGCGCGCGATGAATTTTTTTACGAGCGCGTGGTGGACGGTAATGACTCTGTTCTGAGTCCTAAATATTTTAATAAATAAAATTTGTATAAATTGTGTTCGGGACTAAAAATTTAGTTATGTGGCGATTTGAATTGTTTTTGTTGGGATTTGGCGTCGATTGATGTTTCGACGGGTAAACCTATAAACAGAGGAGTCGCTGTCCAATTTTTCTAAAAATTCCCTTAAATTATAAATCGAGTACATATATCTCATTTAATACAAATTAACCCCTGATTGTTATGTGCACTATTATTACGTATATGTTATTATTATTAATATGCATGCGAGTCGGGAATTATGTCGTTGGGTAATTAATTAGTGAGGAAAAGTCAAACATAATCGGTTGTTTAACCTAGGTTGTTTTGATTTCGTAGCTTCGAGTCAAAGGACCTAGTAGTTGAAGTCAATTAGAGTTAAGCCAGAATTAGTGCAAAGCTTCGCAAGGCAAGTACCCCTGAACTAATCTTTTACAGTTCAGTATATATGAATAGTTGTTGATTTAAATTACGTACTGGAACAGAACGTTTTAAGTTACGTATTCCCCGTATTTAATTATGTTTTACTGCATGAGGTTTTGGGGAAAAAGTCTGAAAATACGTATCTCTAGATTGTGATTAAAATTAAAAAGGGATTTTTAGAATGTGTGTTGTAATCGTTTAAAAAGAGATAGGTGTAAACGATTTTGGAAACTGGATAAAAATGAATCAGATATTGGATGGTCAGTGGCGTAAGAGGTCCGTTATTAGGTAACGGCCCAGCATGGTTGCGTAAGAGGCTAAGTCGGATGCGCGCACTGGTAGGCCGCTTAGTCCAGCATGACAGAGACCTAGCTAGTCTCTGAGTTCCGAAACAAAATTTGTGGTGGGATAGACTGATCAGCTGTCCCTAGAATTCATCCTCTTTTATATATTTGATAAAGGTTTAATGGTTCCCGAAATGGAACAAATGGTTTATAGTCCCCGTAACGGGACATGTGATTTATGGGTCCAGCAATGGACAGTGATTTTGGAAAGGAAATAGCATGCTAAAATTGAACTCTGGTATTTTTACACATCACACTACAGATGATGTTATTTTGCAAAGCATGCTAGTTTTGATATCCAGTTTATACCTGTTTGACAGATTTTTCGTATATCAGTTTAATATCTGTCCTTATACTTTTTTATACATCCTGTTACTGGGTTATTCATATAGAGGTACTGTTGAGCAATGGATTGCTCACCCTTGCAGCTTGTTTTGTATTTATTTGTTGCAGATGTCTAGAAGACCAGGTCAGCGTAGAGTGTCAGCCTCCGGTCCCGGCTCCTCTGAGGTAGTTTGTATCAAGCCCTGAAGTCCGATGAGTTGCTGTAATAAGTGAGGGTGTCTGGTTTTGAATAAGTTAGTGTGTGTGTTATAACCTAAATAATACTTCAACCTGTTTCGGCTCCTGGTTGGGGTCGTGTATTATAATAAAGTATATTAAGTAGTTTTGTTTTAATTTATCATATTTTTGGTGACGTCAGCCCCTGACCCCGGGGTTGAGGCCGTCATAATTTTTATGATCAGACATGAATTGTGATGTCTCCGTATATGTGCTTGCTTGTCTGTATGCATGATTATGTGATATGTTAATATTTTATGGATTTAAGGTAATTACTTGCTTTAAATAAGGTTTATTTAACCTTCGCACATTTTTATAAAATTATCTGAGTAAGGTAAAGGCATGAGATTTGTTCTGTTTTCTTCGAAATAGTCCTAGAGACTTTCTAAAAATGATGGACGGATTTATTTTATGATCATTGCATTTTAAATTGATATTTATGTGATAAAATGCTATTATTAGTACGAACTTGTAAAAAATATATAAAATCAACCGTATGCTCAAAATCTTATTATGAGTAATGGTTGGAAAGCTAATTTCGAGATCTATGTCTTAAAATTATCATTCTTTGCATACCCATCTTTTCTGAGAGAGTTATTCATTATTTAAATTCATTTTTGAGTTTTGAATAAAAGGGAAAGGAGAATAAAAGGAAAGAAGGATTTGTAAGTTACAAAAGTACCCCTGCCCTTTTATTATAAAAACCCATTCCCCCCCCTTCTTTTCTTCCTTTACCCGGTTCTTCTCTTTCTCTTTTGTTTTCTCACTTTCTCTCATCTCTCTCTCTCACTCTTGAAGCTCTCTCTTCTCTCTCTCTTTTCCTCTCGGTATATTGTCTCTCTCTCTTTATAATTCTTTGAAATCCTCCATGAATCTTCATCTTTGTTCTATATATGAGCTTCAATTAATGTGCATGTCTGTGCTTATGCTTGCATGCAAAGTGTGTGTGTGTGTGTTTGCGTTCGGTTTTGAACCGAGTCCCGAGTTTTGCTTGATCAATTCTTGTTTCAGTGATTTTTATGATGAAATCATATTGCATGTAGTGTTGCTGCATTTTTTTAAAGAGAATCAGAGGTTTTATGGTTGGACACCCTCAAATGAGGGCACCACCGTGAAGCCACCGCCACCGGTGATGAACTCCGGTGAACCGGTGGTGAGTGATGATGTTGTTACTGAACTGTAGTAGTCATAAAACTTATTTTCGGTGTTTGCATGTGGTGATTTCTTAAAAACCGAATGGGTTTTTGTTATTGAAAGTTATTGAGTTGATTTTTGTTGATTAAATTGATTGTGGATTATTGTTTTAGGATAATAGTGGGAAATTAGAATGATTATTGGTTTAAAGAGATGAATTGATAATTGCATGTAAGATCTGAGTATAATCGAATAAGTTTAGTTTGATTTGTAAAGAAAATGAGTTGAATGTCTAAGTTAAGGTTTCAAACAAGTTGAAATTGTGATTTAAAACTTTGCATGTCAAAATCAATCTTTGCATATGTGTTTTCTTGAAAAACCCGAATGGGTCTTATGGTTAAAAAGAGAATTAAATTGATTTTGTGAGTTTATATGCTAATGGTATTAGTTGCTAGTGATAATTGAAAGGAGAACTTGGTTTCATGTCAATGTTGGACGGTGCTTGTGTTCGAATTTTTGATAATTGAAAGAATGTGTTGATTTTCGATTCTTAATGTGATTATGATTCGGTTTTTTCTTGGATTAAAAAAGGACGAAGCTTGATTGTGTAAGTGACTCTTATAATTTGCATGTTGCCAAAAGAGGTTTATTTGTGTTTGGTTATGTGTGATTGAAATTGAGTACACTTGGTTGTGTTTTTTGGTTATAGCCGAATGGAATATAGGTATAAAAGCGATTGATTTGGTTCCATTACCTTGCTAAGTGATTGCATGTGAAATTCTAGGAGATATGTGATTTATTTGTTTGTTTGTTTGATTGTTGTTGTGGTTCGAATTAAGGAATAAAAGAAAAAGGGGAATTAAGTTGTTTGGTATTAAAGAACTATAAGTGATAGTTATTGTCATAAAGATTTAGTTGTGAATAAATCATGTACTCGTACGAGTTATAATAGTGTGATTTGAAGAATAGTTAAGGTTAAGCAAGTATAAGTTGATTATTGAGTATATAAAGATATAAAGGCTATGAGAAAGGAATGTGTTATGTGCTATGTGTATAAATTATACTCGTATATTTGAGTCAAGAGTATAATCGAGTTAACGTATTGAGTGAACATTCTGGGAATGTGAGTTGAGAACTAATTAAGGCTTTGGTTTTGGATTGTAGATTCGGAGCGTGAGGGCATTCAGGCTAGGAAAGGGAAAGAAATACTAGGTGGTAGTAGTTCAACCTTCAGGAAAGCGAATTCAGGCAAGTAACTCTAATTACTTGTGTAAATGGTTATAGAGAGGATATCGTTCATGCCATGTAGAGTATTGAACTATTAAAAAAATGAACCCCTGTTATTGATTTGAGATACCCTTTCTTTGATCTTGTAAAACTGTTATTGGTAAGCTTATTGATTCAACCCTTTGGTAACCTATCTAGCCTGTTCAAATTATTTGTTATACCATGAACTGTTATAAACCCTATAACTACCTTTACAAATCCCTTATAATGTTGTTACATTCCTTGATCACCATATTCCCTATTGATCCTTGAAATAGTTTTGATTCTTCTAACTCAAGTACCTTGTTATCATTGATTCAAGATCCCTAGAATTGCGCCTTCTTATCCTTGATTTCTTGAAATTGAATCTAAGAATGAGTTTCGACTTGAAAGAGTCCGAATGATTTCATATTCTTGGCAATGATAAAATGAATTTAGAAAACCTACTTTTTCCAACTCAAGGTTTTCCAAACGAATTCCTGATATATTGGATTGGGACGTAAGAGGCTAGTGGGACTAGTCCAGTCATAGTAAGAGGCTAGCGGGGCTAGTCTAGTTTAAGGATGAAATTATGCCATTTGGTACCTTAAAGACCGAATGGAGGTCGGTACGGGATGATCACCCATATTATAATGAAATGAAAGATAAAGTGGTCCAATCAAGGGTTCCATATTGATTTTTAAAAAGGAATTGAAATTTCCTACTCAGTAATTGATTCTTTGAAAATGAAAATGGTTTATATTGTTTTGAAAAGAGTTGACTGTGATATTATGCAGCTTATAACTCGTGAACCCTGATTTTTATTCTGTTGATCATATAATTGATTCCATATAATGAAAAGATTGTCGCTTTCTTTTTTTAAAAGATCTGTTTTGATCCTTTTATGATTTGTGATGAATGTCGGCTTTCACCCTGCTTTGAGCCTTGTTCCTTGAAAGCTCCAAATTTTTCCTTCATAACCCGAAAGATAGAAATCTGCCACCTAGAACTGATAAAGTAGAATGCCCTAAGATTGATAAATTATAGTGTGGATTCTATATCGTAGAACTGCTTTATAGTTACTTGCTGAGTTTTATACTCATATGTTTGTTTTTAATCTAACCATGGCAGTTAAGCAAGAAGATGGCCAGGCTTAGGCGCACTGCTCGTAAGAGCGTACATGGTGGTCCCTATCGTGTTGAGGGCTTCCGGTTGCCAGAGCAGGTAGTGATGTTTTTGAGTAAGCAAGCGCTTAGCCAGAGAGTTGTAAAGATACAATGGGATATCTGTCGGTTCCAAGCCGGGATCGATTATGATTATTTAATATTATTTTGGGGTTATAAGTTATATTTATGGTTGGTAGTTGTAATCTTGTCTCACACTTTATCATGTTTGATCATATTAGTAGTTAATCGGGGTTTATGCTTATTTAATTAATAGATTAAAGGTGTGTGAGTCCTCATTTTCTAACCCCGAGATTGAGGGCGTCACAAGTTGGTATCAGAGCTATAGGATCTAGTCTCTGAGATAAGTTAGGACTTAAAAAAGGGGGGGGGTATTTTGGGTATATATTTATATCGCGAGAGAGTTCGACTCGTATAGAGTTGAGTTAGACTATTAGGTATAGTCTAAGGAAAAGTGTGTATAAGCTAAAATGGTAACTAGAGTTAGGGTGTGAGTTAGCTAGAAGCTTTATTTAACCCTAACGTTGTTTCTTGGTTGTTGTTTTGTGTTTTCTCTCAGGATCCCAGTAGTGGCAGTGATTCAGATTTAGAGATTAGTTTGACCGGTACCCCAGTGGACCTTATTCCACCCTCTCCAGAGGAGCCTGTGTATGTTAGTTCAGACCCAGAGGAGGATCCTTCTGAGAGTAGTGAGATCCCTATGCAGATTTCACCCTTGAGGCCAGATTCAGAGACCCCTTCCCCTGAGCCAGAGTCTGAAATGCCTAAGACTGTGCCTGTCAGTGTTGGTGGCAAGTTAGCCCAGGACCGAGACTTTGTGTACTCCCGTATTCCTGAATTGGGAGCTTTGGTGGATAGGTTGATTCGAGACTCTAGCCAGAGGACTTTAGTAGTGATGGAGGAGTGGAGAGCTAGGATTCAGTTGGTGGAGCAGGTGTCCCGGAGGAGATTGGATGAGGGACCATCCACTAGTGATGCTGATGCTGAGGCCCGGAGGCTGCATAAGATCATTCGCTGGATGTTGGTCGTTCTGAGAGAGATTCTGGATAATTAGTTGTTAGACGGGATTGTTGGTTGAGCCCGTAGTTGTTGTTCTTCATCGCCGGTAGGCTTTGGGATACTTGGTCAGATGCCGGGATCCCTTTTTCATTTGTTGTATTGTATTCTAGAACTTTGTAGTAGTAGTTACTAGAATTTAGGGGTAGATAGGGGGATATTTTCCAGTTTTTCCTCTGTTTAACCCTGCTATATTATTGTACCTTATTTCTGAACTTGTGGTAACCAGACTTTTATTTATGTACCCTTTGTTTAATAAATCCATTATGTTGCTTTCTATTGTGCACCCTAAAGATCTGCATAAACTGTTCTAAATACCATGTTTTCGTATAACCATGTTTAAAATTCATAATACCCTATCCTGTGCCATGAGAAAATAACATTGATATGAGAATTATGTAGCAATACGATTGCATGTGCAAAATTGGGTAAAGCTTAAAACCCATAAAAAAGATTTTATAGTAAAATGTTGTTTTATATGCCATGCTATCGTATTGCTAAATAATTGCTCAATCAGGTTTGTGAGAAATGGCCAACTCACCAGATCACCAAGAAGAAGAAATTCCAACCCATTACCCAGAAGTGAACCCAGAAACCACCATGATGAGCAGACTTGCTCAGCTTTTGCAACAACCTGTGGCCCCTAAAGTTGGAAACTTCAAACACTTTCAATCTGTTCATCCCCCAGAATTCTTAGGATTACCCGATCTGATAAAAGCACAGTCCTGGTTAAGAGAAATGTAAAAAGCCTTTGAATTAGCAGAAGTTAAGGACGATAAGAAAGCCCAGTATGTGAGTTATTACCTAAAAGATGAAGTCAGTTTCCGGTGGGAATCTTCAAAGGCGTTGTTGGAAGGAAAGGACTTAAAATGGGAGAAGTTTACTGAAATGTTTTTGGAGAAATATTTGCTGAGTTATATGCAAGATCAGTTGGAAATGAAATTTCTGGACCTTAGGCAAGAGGATATATTGGTAGCAGAATATGAAGTGAAATTTTCGGAGTTGTCTAGGTTCGTACCTGAGTATGTAAATACGGAGGCAAAGAAGACTAAGAGGTTCCATTAGGGACTTAAGCCATGGATTAGAAGTCAAGTGGCATTATTGGAAATAAAGAATTATGCTGCTTTGGTAAAAAAGGCAATGATAGTAGAAGGAGAGCGTGAAGCTGCGAGGAGAGAAAATTAAGGAAGGAAAAGAAATTTTGACAGCTCGGAGCAAGAGCAAGGAAGTTCAAAGTTTAGAGGAAAGTTTGGAAGGAATGGTGGAGGTCAGCACCAAAAGTTTCCGAAGTTTAAACCCGGTAACGGAGCCTAGAAGAACCGTTTCCAGAAAGCAGGACAATCGGGGAAGGATGATAGACCTCGGATTCAAGAATGTAAGAATTGTGGGAAGAGACACCCGGGAAGGTGTAATAAGTTGGACGTGACCTGTTTCAAGTGTAACCAAAAAGGGCATTACTCATCAGAATGTCCAAATGGAGCAAAAAAGCCTGACTTGGCTTGTTTTAAGTCTGGAAAGGTGGGTCATATGGCCAGAAATTGCAAGGAGCCTGTTCAGAAGGCCAATGTTCTTAGGATTGGTGGACCGCCGTCTCTCCCAGCACCATCAGCTCAACCCAGAGCTAGGACCTTTAATATGACAATGAAAGATGTGGTGCAAGATGTGGATGTGGTAGCATGTATGTTTGTTATTAACTCAGTAGAAGTAAAAGTATTGATGGATTCTGGGGCAACTAGATCTTTTATCTCTGAAAGTATTCTTGATAAGTTAAATCGTGTTGCGTACCCTCTGGAACCTAATTTGATTATAGAGGTAGCAAATCAAGAGAAAGTTATTGTTAATAAAGTTTGTCCCAATTGTGATGTAATTATAGAAGGTCGGCACTTTTCTGTTGACTTAATTTCCTTTAAGTTAGGAGAATTTGAGGTTATACTAGGAATCAATTGGTTGTAAAACCATGAGGCGCAAATAGAGTGTAAAAGTAAGAAGGTGAAGTTAAGAACCAAGGATGGTGAGGAAGTGATATTCAAAGGGAAGAGGCAAGAGAAAAAATTTCTAACGGTTATCGAAACGAGGAGATTAATACATCAAGGATGCGAAGTTTATTTAGCTCATGTTAAAGACGTGGAAAAAGGATCCGTAAGGATTGAAGATATTCCAATAGTAAGAGATTTTCCTAATGTGTTTCCTGATAAATTTCCTGGATTACCTCCAGATAGAGAGATTGAGTTTACGATTGATTTGGCTCCTGGAACGGAACCAATATTGAAAGCTCCCTATCGTATGGCGCCAGTTGAGATGAAAGAATTGGCACCACAGTTGCAAGAATTGTTGGATAAAGGAGTAATTCGGCCGAGTGTATCCCTGTGGGGTGCACCGGTGTTGTTTGTAAAGAAAAAGTATGGAAGTATGAGGTTGTGCATTGATTATCGTGAATTGAATAAGTTGACGATTAAGAATAAGTACCCTCTACCGCAAATCGATGACTTGTTTGATCAGCTAAAAGGAGCTTCGTGTTTCTCCAAGATTGATTTAAGATCTGGGTATCATCAATTAAAGATTAAAGCAAAAGATATACCCAAGACAGCGTTTCGAACGAGATATGGACACTACAAGTTTTTGGTAATGGCATTTAGTTTGACGAATGCGCCAGCCGCATTTATGGATCTTATGAACAGAGTGTTCAAGCAATATTTAGATAAGTGCGTTATTGTGTTTATTGACGATATATTGATATATTCCAAGACGGAGGAAGAACATAAGGAGCATTTGAGTATATCTTTTGAAATTTTGAGAAAAGAAAGGTTGTACCCTAAGTTTTCGAAGAGGAAGTGCAATTTCTTGGTCACGTAGTTAATAATTAAGGAATCAAAGTGGACCTAACCAAGATAGAAGCTGTAATGAATTGGGAAAGGCACAAGACTCCTACGGAAGTCAAAAGTTTTCTGGGATTAGCCGGATACTATAGAAGGTTTGTGCAAGATTTCTCTAAGATTGCTATTCCATTAACGAAGTTGACAAGTAAGAACGAGAAGTTTGTATGGACGGAAAAGTGCGAAGAAAGCTTTTAAGAGTTAAAGAAGAGGTTGGTAACCGCCCCAGTGTTAGTGTTACCAGATAAAAAATGAGAATTTGTAATATTCAGTGATGCTTCATATAAAGGACTTGGATGTGTGTTAATGCAATACAGAAAGGTAATAGCATATGCGTCAAGGCAACTCAAGCCGCACGAGCAAAAGTATCCCACGCATGATTTGGAATTGGTAGCAATTGTGTTTGCCCTTAAGATTTGGAGACATTATTTATACGGGGAAAAGTGCGAGATTTATATAGATCATAAGAGTTTAAAGTATATTTTCACTCAAAAGGAGTTGAATATGAGACAAAGAAGATGGTTAGAATTCATCAAAGATTATGATTGTGCGATAAACTATCATCCTGGAAAGGCAAATATGGTAGCAGATGCTCTAAGTCGCAAGGAAAGGTTGAATATGTTAACGTCATTGGAAGATTTGATCAAGGATTTCGAAAAGATGGAAATAGAAGTGCAGACTCCAGAATTTGGAGGTGAAGCTATATATGCGATGTCATTTCAACCCGAAATTTTAGAAAAGATACGATGTTGTCAAGAGCAAGTGATGAATCGCGAAAAGGATAAGTTATCCGGAGAAGAAGTCAAAGCTCAAAAGGATGAGAAGGAATATATCGTGTTAATTCACGTATTTGGATACCTAATGTTGTAGAGCTAAAGCACGAGATTTTGCAAGAAGCGCATAACTCGAGATTTTCAATTCACCCTGGAAGCACGAAAATGTACCAGGAAAGTTATTAGTGGCCAAACATGAAAAAGGAAATTGCGGAATGGATAAGTAAGTGTTATACATGTCAAAGAGTCAAAGTGGAACATCAGAGGCCAAGTGGATTGCTTCAACCACTAGATATACCAGAATGGAAATGGGAACATATCGCGATGGATTTCGTTGTAGTATTACCTAAAACCAAGTCTAATCATGATGCAATTTGGGTGATAGTCGATCGATTAACTAAATCAGCACATTTCTTACCGATAAATGAAAGGTTTTCATTGGAAAAGTTGGTCAAATTATATTTGGATAAGATCATGATGCGTCACGGAGTTCCTGTATCTATCGTATCTGATAGAAATCCAAGGTTTAACTCGAGATTTTGGAGACAATTCCATGATCATTTAGGAACTAAGCTGAAAATGAGTACGGCATATCATCTGCAGACGGACGGACAGAGTGAAAGGACAATTCAGACAATTGAGGATATGTTAAGAACTTGTGCAATAGATTTCAAAGGAAATTGGGACGATCATTTGCCGTTAATTGAGTTTTCCTACAACAACAGTTATCACGCGAGTATTGGCATGCCGCCTTATGAAGCGTTGTATGAAAGAAAATGTAGGTCCCCTACGTATTGGGACGAGGTTGGTGAGCGCAAATTAATTGGCCCAGAGCTAGTTCAACAAACGAAAGAAAAAGTAGAAATGATACGAAAAAGATTAATTGCAGCTCAAGATCGACAAACAAAGTATGCAAATCGAGAACGAAAAGATGTGCAATTCGAACCTGGAGACAAAGTCTTGTTAAAAATATCTCCTTGGAAAGGTATAACCAAATTCGGAAAGAAAGGGAAGTTGAGTCCTAGGTATATTGGACCATTCGAGGTACTGCGACGAGTTGGGAAGGTGGCATATGAATTAGCGCTACCTCCGCAAATGCTACACCTATACAATGTATTTCATGTATCTCTTCTGAAGAAGTATAATGCTGATGTGAGCCATGTGATCGAATTGGAACCAGTGGAAATTCAACCAGATTTTTCTTATGTGGAACAACCAGTTCGAATCTTAGATCGAAAAGAGAGGATACTTAAAAATAAAGTTGTACCTCTAGTTAGAGTGTTGTGGAGAAATTCATTAGTGGAAGAATCAACTTGGGAATTAGAGAGTGAAATGCAAGAAAAGTATCCCCATCTATTTGCTTAGACTAGATTCTGGGGACAGAATCCTTTTAAGGAGGGTAGATTGTGACGACCGAGAATTTTGTGACGTAATTAAGAGAATAAAATGTGTTTTATGTGCTGTAAATATGAATTATGTGATTAAGTGTTGGTTAATTGTCTTTAGTGAATATTAATATCTAGGAGCGTAAATAGAAGCGTTCCAATTTAAAGAGTCAGCTCAGGAGTTAAGCTGTGTTGTCGGGCCGTCAGGTAGAACGGAACCCGTCCTAAAAAGGGGATTAAAGTATTTAAAATATGAATTATGTGTTATTATGTGAAATGAAATGCTTGAGTAAAGTAATGCGTTATAGTTATGTGTCGGTCGATAATGATATTGTGAAGCGTGATTGAAACATTGAGCGTCGGGCCATCAGGCTGAACGTGACCTGGTACGCATAAAAAGGAATAATGTAAAAGAAAGGCAATTTTTATGATCAGACATGAATTATGATGTGTCCGTATATGTTCTTGCTTGTCTGTATGCATGATTACGTGATCTGTTAATATTTTATGGATTTAAGGGAATTACTTGCTTTAAATAAGGTTTATTTAACCTTCGCACATTTTTATAAAATTATCTGAGTAAGGTAAAGGCATGAAATTTGTTCTGTTATCTTCGAAATAGTCCTAGAGACTTTCTAAAAATGATGGAAGGATTTATTTTATGATACGTTGCATTTTAAATTGATTTTTATGTGATAAAATGCTATATAAAATCAACCGTACGCTCAAAATTTTATTATCAGTAATGGTTGGAAAGCTAATTTCGAGATCTACGTCTTAAAATTATCATTCTTTGCATACCCATCTTTTCTGAGAGAGTTATTCATTATTTAAATTCATTTTTGACTTTTGAATAAAAGAGAAAGGAGAATAAAAGGAAAGAAGGATTTGTAAGTTACAAAAGTACCCCTGCCTTTTTATTATAAAAACCCATTTCCCCCTTCTTTTCTTCCTTTACCCGGTTCTTCTATCTCTCTTTTGTTTTCTCACTTTCTCTCATCTCTCTCTCACTCACGAAGCTCTCTCTTCTCTCTCTCTTTTCCTCTCGGTATATTGTCTCTCTCTCTCTAATTCTTTGAAATCCTCCATGAATTTTTATCTTTGTTCCATATATGAGCTTCAATTCATGTGCATGTGTGTGCTTATTCTTGCATGCAAAGTGCGTGTGTGAGTGTTTGGGTTCGGTTTTGAACCGAGGCCCGAGTTTTGCTTGATCAATTCTTGTTTCTGTGATTTTTATGATGAAATCATATTGCATGTAGTGTTGCTGTATTTTTTCAAAGAGAATCAGAGGTTTTATGGTTGGACACCTTCGAATGAGGGCACCACTGTGAAGCCACCGCCACCGGTGATGAACTCCGGTGAACCGGTGGTGAGTGATGATGTTGTTACTGAACTCTAGTAGTCATAAAACTTATTTTCGGTGTTTGCATATGGTGATTTCTTAAAAACCGAATGGATTTTTGTTTTCGAAAGTTATTGAGTTGATTTTTGTTGATTAAAGTGATTGTGGATTATTGTTTTAGGATAATAGTGGGAAATTAGAATGATTATTGGTTTAAAGAGATGAATTGATAAATGCATGTAAGATCTGAGTATAATCGAATAAGTTTAGTTTGATTTGTAAAGAAAATGAGTTGAATGTCTAAGTTAAGGTTTAAAACAAGTTGAAATTGTGATTTAAAACTTTGCATGTCAAAATCAATCTTTGCATGTATGTTTTCTTGAAAAATCCGAATGGGTCTTATGGTTAAAAAGAGAATTAAGTTGATTTTCTGAGTTTATATGCTAATGGTATTAGTTGCTAGTGATAATTGAAAGGAGAACTTGGTTGTATGTCAATGCTGGACGGTGCTTGTGTTCGAATTTTTGATAATTGAAAGAAGGTGTTGATTTTTGATTCTTAATGTGATTATGATTCGGGTTTTTTTTTGGATTAAGAAAGGATGAAGCTTGATTGCATAAGTGACTCTTGTAATTTGCATATTACCAAAAGAGGTTTATTTGTGTTTGGTTATGTGTGATTGAAATTGAGTACACTTGGTTGTGCTTTTTGGTTATAGCCGAATGGAATATAGGTATAAAAGCGATTGATTTGGTTCCATTACCTTGCTAAGTGATTGCATGTGAAATTCTAGGAGATATGTGATTTATTTGTTTGTTTGATTGTTGTTGTGGTTCGAATTAGGAATAAAAGAAAAAGGGGAATTAAGTTGTTTGGTATTAAAGAACTATAAGTGATATTTATTGTCGTAAAGATTTAGTTGTGAATAAATCATGTACTCGTATGAGTTATAATAGTGTAATTTGAAGAATAGTTAAGGTTAAGCAAGTATAAGTTGATTATTGAGTATATAAAGATATAAAGGCTATGAGAAAGGAATGTGCTATGTGCATATGTTTATAAATTATACTCGTATATTTGAGTCAAGAGTATAATCGAGTTAACGTATTGAGTGAACGTTCCGGGAACATGAGTTGATAACTAATTAAGGTTTTGGTTTTGGATTGTAGATTTGGAGCGTGAGGGCATTCAGGCTAGGAAAGGGAAAGAAATACTAGGTGGCAGCAGTTCAACCTTAAGGAAAGCGAATTCTGGCAAGTAACTCTAATTACTTGTGTAAATGGTTATAGAGAGGATATTGTTCATGCCATGTAGAGTATTGATCTGTTAAAAAAATGAACCCATGTTATTGATTTGAGATACCCTGTCTTTGATCTTGTAAAACTGTTATTGGTAAGCTTATTGATTCAACCCTTTGGTAACCTATCTTTCCTGTTCAAATTATTTGTTATACCATGAACTGTTATAAACCCTATAAGTACCTTTACAAATCCCTTATAATGATGCTACATTCCCTGATCACCATATTCCCTATTGATCCTTGAAACAGTTTTGATTCTTCTAACTCAAGTACCTTGTTATCATTGATTCAAGATCCCTAGAATTGCGCCTTTTTATCCTTGATTCATTTCCTTAACTTTGATTTCTTGAAATTGAATCTAAGAATGAGTTTCGACTTGAAAGAGTCTGAATGATTTCATATTCTTGGCAATGATAAAATGAATTTAGAAAACCTACTTTTTCCAACTCAAGGTTATCCAAACGAATTCCTGATGGATTGGATTGGGACGTAAGAGGCTAGTGGGACTAGTCCAGTCATAGTAAGAGGCTAGTGGGGCTAGACCAGTTTAAGGCTGAAATTATGCCATTTGGTACCTTAAAGACCGGATGGAAGTCGGTACGGGCTGATCACCCCATTACCCATGAATTCTTCCTACAAATTAGCCATTATCCCACTCATAATCTAATTTTAACCCTAATCTTACCCTATAAATAAACACAACCTTTCCATATACACTTCCATATATTTTCAACTTACAAACCCTTTCCTACACACAAAACACAACTCTACAACTCTTATTCTCAGTTTCAAAGGCCCCAAAGAGATCTCGAACAGTCGATAGCAGCAACACCGTTCCGACTGTTGATTGGTACTGCTACGAGGCCCCGATTGGTGGATAGGGCTGCTGAGGAGGAGTATGCTAGTGTAACACCCCCAGATCCGGGGTCGGGGATCCGGGTCGTCACGGTCTTTCTTTCCAAAATATCACTAAACTTAATTAATTAATAAATAACCTCATGCTGTGACCCCACACTAACACACACCACAACACGTTATAGTCTCAGAGATGAAATTGAAATAAGTACAAGTCCTTGAATCCATAATTTAAAAGTTATTACAACCCAAAATGATTACTTGATAAGTTTACAGTTAATTGCCATTATCTGCCACAAGTTATAATTATACATAATTGATTCCCAAAAGTAGAATGCCTGATCTACAAATAGATCTACCTCTGCAGCTATAGCAGCTACGATATCAACGGGAAGACGCGGGACGCTTCCCATGCGCTTGCGCTGGGTCTGCTTGAGTCTGGCCATCTTTCCTAACTGTTGTTGTGTGATGAAAAAATGAAGCAAGGGTGATCATTACAGCTCGCAAGATAATATATAGTGTAAACAATAATGCAAGTATCTAAATGGATAACTTACTAGAACCCCTTATCAAGTGTAAGGTAATTACTTACTGGATATAAGCTTGAAGGAAGTGAAGTTACCAATTACTTCACTATACTTATACCATTTTAGAAAACTACTTGAACTACCATTGTTCAAAGTATAATAGGTTTCAAAAGTTCATCCCATAGATGAGACCACAAGTTAAGACTTGAATAGATTAAATCTTTGAAATATTATTGAATGAAATGAAGTTACGAGGTACTTCATTAAGTCCCGATATATATATCCACATATATATCTCTTATACATTTCCTGGAAACCTCTATCATGTAAAGTATGAACAGAGTTTGTAATATCCAATAAGTTTTGGAAAGAAAAGAATTTTGGCATAAATATGATATCTTGCTGATCAGGAAAATATACCAATAAGTAACCTTTTCTACTAGTAGATGGATGAATCCCCCACCGGTCATCATCCTGGCCTCATTAGGACCTTGTGCTGGACCACCACCCGGCCTCTTACGCGTTGATGGACTGCCACCCAGCCACTTACACTTTGATAGACCGTACCCCGGCCTGTCGCTTATGCTGACTCAATTAGATGGGCTTACTTCCCGAACGTTGGGTAAGTAATCAATTCATTTGTCAAAACAACAACCTCGTTGTGAATATAAAATACACCACAGAGTCGGATCCCTCAGGTTTTGAGCGAGTATTTAAATCCCCTTCGAAAGGAGAATCTTAAATATAAAAATAAGTTTTGGGATCCGCGCTAACTTTTAAAAATCATTTTGAAGACTCGAAAACATTTTTAAGAATGTTTGGAGTAATGCTGATTTAATAAAATAAATCAGTCCCAATATATTTAGAAAATATCTGAATATTATTATTTAAATACTATTCCCATAAAGAATAATCTTTATAAAAATAATTGAAGTAGAAATATTAAAACTCATAATTAAAATGAATATTAATAACCAAAGATATACTTACACGAAAGTATGATCTTTATTTGAATAATCGAAAATAAGATTGATTATCGAAACATTATTCTTTAATAAAATAAAGAATATTATTTAGTAAATAAGCGGAGTCATAAGTCCTCGAATGAATATTCAAAATTATATTCATTAAATAGAATAAACAGAGTCGTAAGTCCTCGAATGAATATTCAAAATAATGTTCATTAAATAAAATAAACGGAGTCATAAGTCCTCTAATGAATATTCAAAGTAATATTCATTAAATAAAATAAAGTTATCGAATAAACCTTATTCGATTAATATTTTTGAAAACTATATATATATATATATATATATATAAATATATATATATATATTATACTCGGGAACATCGACTCCTGGTTTAGAAAAACAACAGTATACAAGATAATGCATCATGCATCTATCACAAGATAATGCATATACATATATACATCACAACAACAGTATAACGGGTAGAAAACTTGCCTGAGCGACTAGGGGTGGTAAAAGTCCTGGGATGAGTCTGGTAACCTATAAACATCATATAAGTTGGAATTAAACCAAAGTCGCTTAAGAATCTATAATTTAACCAATTAGACCCTAAAGTTCGCTTTTGCGCTTAACGATTCACTTAAGTCGCTCGAGTACCCTCGGCTCCACCATTTTTAATAAATTAACCATTAAGATTTTTAAGGAGATTCTTTCGTGAGTACTTTACCAACTGCCTAATCCACTTTACATAATTGTTTCATAATCCAATTAGTCATTTAAGGTCCTTAACCAATGTTTCAAAGTAAGGCGAGGGGTAATGGTTCGTTCGCGAAACGCCGTTACTTAAAATGGTTGTTTCTCCTAAACCGTACATCGGATACAATCGAACCACATATCACAACGAAGCTCGTAACATGAACTATCTAATAGTGGCACTGGTCAAAACCTAACAGTGAGTTCTCGGGTCCTGATTTTAAGAACAAAAACAGTCTAAAGTAAATCGGGCATTACGACGACTATGTTTACGCGATTACCAAATTTTATCCTACTCCAAATCAATCCACAATCATTACTACAACCAAACTCCATCCATACAATACTACAACAGCCCCAACACCTCAAGTTCTCCAATTTATATTATTCTCAAATATGAACTAAAACTATTCTTAAGTTCATTAACCAATAATCCAAGATTTATAACTCCAAAATTACAAAACCAACCACACTCTAAGTCTACAAGAATCATGCTTCTCATGAACCATACCAAACACAAAAACTCTAAATATACAAAAATAGGGCTAGGGTATGAGATTATACCTTCCTTGGTGAGTAAAAGTAACTAAGGAGCTTGGAATCACCCTTGAAAGTCTTTACCAAAGCTTAATCTAACCAAAAACACAAGATCAAACAATTTAAATTTCTTGAAAACACTATTCACTCTCTTCTTAAATGAATTTTTGAAAGAGATTGTGAAGGAATTTGGAGTTTAAACTACTAGGATAGCCATAACTAATCATAAGGAACCTTGTCTTGGATTTTGAATTTTCTTCTTTGAAAAAAAGGAAGAAGCCGAGAGCTCTTCTTGAAAAATGGAAGTGTTTTGTGTTTTTGATGTTATGATTTGTTTTTGGCTTGGTTGATCCACTTTGTTTGTTAATTAGATTGTTACCATGGTAAATTTTGTGTGGTTCACAATCAACCAACAACACACTTCTTTTTGTCATGCTTAGGTCATCATTCTTGTGTGATCTTCCCACACGTGTCCTCTTCTTGTTGGTTTGATGACATCATCATCCCTGACCTCCTTGATTAACTCCTAATTACTTGCCTAATGACCGCTGATCTGTTATACGGTTCGCTTAACTTTCGTTCTCGTTTATCGTTTGAGGGATCATACCCGGGATCTTATTACTTAGGTTCCCTTAACCTTTCTCAATACATTATATTCCTTTTATGATCCTCTCTTATAATCCTTGAATTAAAATCCTTTTAATCATGTTACCTTATACTCAATTCTTTCTGTATCTGGTGGATTTTCGGGAAAAATCAAAGTGTTCGAATTTGGATTCTGACGATCTTTACATACACTTATATACCATATAGAGTGCTAATAAGATCTCAGAATATCAATAAAAGATTTGCTACATAGTGTGGCATGAAACGTTTTCTTATTCAGCATAATCAGCAAAAACACTATTCATAAGGGTTACAAAAAGTTCAAAAATTTTGGGGTTATTACAGTCTCCCCTCCTTAAAAGGATTCCGTCCCGGAATCAAATAGAAAACAAATTGGGGTACTTTTCTAGCATTGCGCTCTCTAGTTCCCAAGTTGATTCTTCCACATTATGATTCTGCCATAGCACTCTGACTAGCTTGATCACTTTGTTCCGAAGCACCTGCTCCTTCTTATCCATAATCTTTACTAGTCTCTCCACGTAAGTCAGATCTGGTTGCATATCCACCTGCTCGTACTCCACTATGTGTCTGGCATCCCGATGATAATTCCTTAGCATTGACACATGGAACAGATTATGAACTTGTTGTAGGTTCGGGGGTAAGGCTAGCTCGTAAGCCAACTTCCCAATCCGTCTTAGTATCTCAAAAGGTCCAATGTATCTCGGGCTTAGTTTCCCTTTCTTTCCGAAGCTCATTAATCCCTTCCAAGGGGATACTTTTAGCAGTACTAAGTCCCCTACTTCATACTCCTTGTCCTTTCGGGCTAGGTCTGCATATTTCTTCTGTCTGTCTTGAGCTGCTACCAGCCGTCCTCTGATGAGATCCACTATGTCTTTAGTCCTTTGGACCACTTCGGGTCCAAGCATCTTCCGCTCTCCTACTTCATCCCAGTATAAGGGAGATCGACACCTTCTTCCGTACAGGGCCTCATAAGGCGGCATTCCGATGCTAGCATGAAAGCTATTGTTATAAGAAAACTCGATCAACGGCAAGTGATCATCCCAACTTCCTTTAAAGTCTATTGCACAGACTCTCAACATATCCTCTAGTGTCTGGATGGTCCTTTCA
The DNA here is from genome assembly GCF_009905375.1 of Apium graveolens. Lineage (NCBI taxonomy): Eukaryota > Viridiplantae > Streptophyta > Magnoliopsida > Apiales > Apiaceae > Apium > Apium graveolens. The sequence continues at coordinate 45,387,732 of NC_133650.1, read as the reverse complement.
CTCTGCCCATCCATTTGGGGATGGTAAGCGGTACTCATATTTAACTTGGTCCCCGCACATTCTTGAAAGCTCCTCCAAAATCTGGAGTTGAACCTGGGGTCTCGGTCTGAGACAATGGACGTTGGGACTCCATGTCGCGTCACTATTTCCTTAAGGTAAATGTCCATCAGTCTATCGACCGTGTATCTCTCATTGATAGGAATGAAATGAGCTGACTTTGTCAGTCGGTCTATAATTACCCATATGGCATCATGATTGGCTTTCGTCCTTGGTAAGCCGACAACAAAATCCATGGCTATCAGTTCCCATTTCCATTCGGGAATCTCCAGGGGTCGTAAAAGTCCACTGGGTCTCTGGTGCTCTGCCTTTACTCTTTGGCAAGTCAAACATTTGCTTACCCATTCTGCTACGTCCCTCTTCATGTTGGGCCACCAGTAATACTCCTTCAAATCCCTATACATCTTGGTGCTTCCCGGGTGAATGGAATACCTTGAACTATGGCTTTCATCCAAAATCTCATCTTTAAGCTCCTGAACATTTGGAACCCAAATCCGGTAGGAGTACCTCATTATCCCTTTATCATCCCTCTCAGTATGGATCTCTTCTCCAGTCATTGACTCTCTGCCTTCATTCATTACTTTCTCTTGGCACAATCTAATCTTTTCCAATAACTCTGGCTGCATCGAGATCTCAAACAGCTTTTCAGTTCCGGCTCCGGTTACCTTTACTTTTATTTCCAGTCTCTCGAAATCACTTATCAATTCCTCCGATGTCATTATCATTTTGAGTCTTTCCTTCCTGCTAAGGGCGTCATCCACCACATTGGCTTTCCCTGGATGATAGAGAATCTCACAATCATAGTCCTTGATTAGTTCTAACCATCTCCTCTGGCGCATGTTGAGCTCTTTCTGCATAAATATGTACTTGAGGCCCTTATGGTCTGTGAAAATCTCGCACTTCTCTCCATACAAGTAGTGCCTCCAAATTTTTAAGGCAAAAACTATTTCCGCGAGCTCAAGGTCATGATTAGGATATCTAATCTCGTATTCCTTCGGTTGTCTCGACGCATACGCAATCACCTTACCATGCTGCATAAGCACACACCCTAATCCCTTGTGCGACGCGTCACTATATATCACAAAATCTCCTTTTCCATCTGGCAATGCCAACACCGGGGCCGTTACCAACCTTTTCTTTAATTCTTGAAAACTGTTCTCGCATTTTTCCGTCCATTCAAACTTCTCTGTCTTACGAGTAAGTCGTGTCAAAGGGGCTGCGATCTTCGCAAAGTCCTGTACAAATCTACGATAGTAGCCGGCCAATCCTATGAAACTCCTTACCTCTGTGGGTGTGGTTGGCCTTTCCCAATTTGAAACCGCCTCTATCTTAGAGGGGTCGACCAATACTCCTTCTTTATTGATCACATGTCCTAAAAACTGTACTTCATTCTGCCAGAATTCACACTTCGAGAATTTGGAAAATAACTGTTCCTCTCTGAGTATTCCTAGAGCTATCCTCAAATGCTTTGCATGTTCTGCCTCGGTCCTTGAGTAGATTAAAATATCATCGATAAAAACTATCACACACTAGTCCAAGTACTTCTTGAATACTCTGTTCATTAAATCCACGAAAGCCGCTGGGGCGTTGGTTAATCCAAAGGACATTACCAAGAACTCATAGTGCCCATACCTGGTACGGAACACGGTCTTGGGAATATCTTCGGGTTTAATCTTTAGTTGGTGATATCTAGTTCTCAGGTCAATCTTGGAAAAATAAACAGCATCCTTTAGCTGGTCGAACAGATCGTCTATTCTAGGTAACGGGTACCTGTTCTTTATGGTTAGCTTGTTCAACTCTCGGTAGTCGATGCACAACCTCATGCTCCCATCTTTCTTCTTAACAAATAACACTGGTGCCCCCCACGGAGACACACTGGGTCTTATCATACCCTTATCTAAAAGTTCCTGCAATTGGATAGCTAATTCCTTCATTTCTAATGGGGCTAACCGGTAAGGTGCCTTTGAAACTGGCGCCGTCCCTGGGGCCAACTCAATAGCAAATTCAATCACTCTATCGGGTGGTAATCCCGGAAGGTCTTGTGGAAATACATCTTCAAATTCGTTGACTATCGAAATATCTTGCAAGTTGGGCACCTCTTTCTGTGTGTCCACCACATAGGCTAGGTAAGCCTCATTTCCTTTTCGTAGTATCTTATTGGCCTGGGCCATGGTCAAAAATTTTTGCATCTGCCTCTTTCCTCTAAATATGACTTCTTTCTTCCCTGGGATATTCAACTTAACTTTCTTCCTTTTACAGTCTATCTGAGCATTATTGCTAGATAGCCAGTCCATTCCCAAAATTACATCAAACTCCCCTAATTTAAAAGGAATCAGATCAACACTAAAAGGTTGTTCCCCTATGCCTAACTCACAGGCGGGGTGAATCTGGTTAACAGGAATAATTTCATGGTTGGCTATTTCCACTTGTAAGGGTTCTATCAAGGGTTCTTCAGCCTTAAGTCTTAATTTATGCGCAAAGTCCTTTGATATAAAAGATTTAGTTGATCCAGAATCAAATAAAACATTTGCACTGATTGAATTTAGAGAAAGGATACCTGCTATCACATCTGAGTCTTTCATAGCATCTTGGACTGTCATGTTGAAAGTCCTCGCAGTAGGTGGCTTATTTGAAGCAGCTCTGCTTGCTCCTGAAGCTGCTGGTTTGTTCATTGGGCATTCCCTCTTCCAATGACCCGGGCGTCCACACTGATGACAAGTGGTGGTTAGGCGGGTAATGGGGGTTGGCGAAGTGCACTTATCCGAATAGTGACCTTCTCGACCACACTTGAAGCAGATTACCGGCTTTCCTTTACACTACCCAGAATGCATTCTTTCACAAGTGTTAAAGGCTGGCAATGGGGGTCGAGACTGGTTGGAATAGGACATTCTTGACTTCTGGCCGCTCTGGCTCACATTCATACTCATTGGCCGCTTAAACCCAGTGTTCCTTCCCGATAGGGACACTACTCCTCGATTAAATCTAGTTGGGAAGCTCCTTCCTGCGGAACCTCCACCCATGCTCATACTTTTCCTCTTTATTCCCTTCTTCTCTTTTTCCTTCTGCATCTGTTCACTTCCGGCTTCTACAATTGTTGCCTTTTGCACCAGAGTGGCATAATCAGTAAGCTCAAGGATTGCCACCCTATTCTGAATCCACGGTTTCAGTCCCTGCTGAAACCTCCTAGCTTTCTTTTCCTCGGTGCTCACAAACTCCGGCACAAACCTTGATAACTCAGTAAATTTTGCTTCGTACTCTGCTACAGATAAGTTATTCTGCTTTAGCTCCAAGAACTTGAGCTCCATCTGGTTCTCCATAAACCTCAAGAAATACTTTCCCAAAAACAACTGACTGAATCTCTCCCAGGTTATAATAGCATCTGTCTCCATGTTTTTCTTGGCCTCCCACCAGTAGTTAGCCTCTCCTTTCAGAAGGTAGGTAGCAAATACAGTCTTCTGTGCCTCATCGGTACTCAGAATCTCAAAGGATTTCTCCATTTCCTTTAGCCATGCCCTTGCCTCAACTGGGTCGGCTGATCCGTGGAACTCAGGGGGCTTAAGGGACTTGAAAGCCCTGAAAGAGTTGCCACATCATTGTTATTTCCTTGAGGGGGTGGGTTGGGTTGCCGTTCCAAGTTCTGCCTTAGTAGTTGCATGAACTGTCCCATGGGGTCCATGCCTGGGTTTGGTACTGGTTGCTCAACCTCAGTTTCTCCTTCTTCAGCCTCTATCTCAAATCCTTCAACATCATATGTTTCCTCCTCCTCTTCATACAGGGAGTCATCCTGTTCCACATAATCCTCGTCTTCCTCTTCACTGTGTTCTTGGTTCCTACCGTCCTGGTTATGACTTCCCTGGTCCTCAGATCCAGGGTTCGCCCTAGTTCCAATCTTTCTTGGCGGCATGATACTGATAAATTTTTTCAGGAAATTCAACGTTAGGTTACAATCATACACAAAATTGTGCCTTGCACAGTTCTATAATAGGGAGAATGTATCTCACAATTCTATTATATTATGACCGTTCTAATAAGAAGTGCAGTAATAATAATGATAAAAACAGTGATCTCGTCACTAAGGAACTGAACTGAAAGGAAACAAATATATACATAATGCGGGAATTACATAGTTTGATTTGGTCAAAAGTACAACTGTTCTACAGCCATCTGCCCAAAAGTGATACACAAGAGTCTAACTATCTAGTCAGAGAAAGGGATACTATATACAAGTCAACTATCCCGGAAAATTGGCTCTTACTATGGCCTCGACTAGCTAGATGACTAGACTACCCCATCACCGGTCCTGAATCACACACCGGAGCGGGTCAGCTCCCACACCCTTTCCATCGTACGACAGAAGATGTAGTCAGCCTGCCTCCTAGAGATCCTGCCGTGCCTGTCCTCCTGGAGTGATCGGAGCCTCGCACGAGCCGTGAGCTCTATCCCCATCAGCTCCCTCCTTAAGGATCGGGGTATAGTAGCCCTAGTCTCATAAGCTCGGGCATGCCTACCCGCCCTCTCCGCATCCAACTCCCTCCTGACCTTATCCATCCGGGCCTCAGCAACAGCCACTCGGGTCCTCTATACATCCTGAACATAGCCGTGAGCTAACAAAGACTGCCTATGGGCGGGGTCGAGAGGTGGTGAATCTGGAGCCACTTGGGGTGCCTCCTCGGTCTGCCTAGGCTCGGGAGTATAGGTCTCTGAGCTGTCATCATAGGGTCTCCAAGATAGTGGTGGAGGGGTAGGAGCTCTGACCACCGGGAGTGAGGGTAAAGGGGTTCCAGTGTACTCTACCATAGCTCCGACATGCTCCTCAGCCCCTAGGACCTCATCCGGGTCCTCCTCATCTAAACTCGCAATAACCTCCGTCTCTGACTCCTCTAAGGGGTCCTCCTCCTTCTCCTCCATCTCAGGCTCCTCCTGGTCCTCGGCATCTAGCAGTGCCTCATCATGCTCACGCTCGAACATCTCTGGGTCCTCTATCTCATGAGCCTACACATTAAACGAGCTAAGTTACTATCATGATACTTATAAGGGTTCCCGTAAGGGTTTTAACTGTCAGTGCTACTTTAAGTAGTCCGACTATGAACTTGGCAAGAGTTCTTATTATCTTTGTGGGTTTATTATTATATCGTCGCATCATCTCTGAGGTTTATAACGCTTAGCTCCGATACCATTTCTGTAACACCCCAAGATCCGGGGTCGGGGATCCGGGTCGTCACGGTCTTTCTTTCCACAATATCACTTAACTTAATTAATTAATAAATAGCCTCATGTTGTGACCCCACACTAACACACACCACAACACGTTATAGTCTCAGAGATGAAATTGAAATAAGTACAAGTCCTTGAATCCATAATTTAAAAGTTATTACAACCCAAAATGATTACTTGATAAGTTTACAGTTAATTGCCATTATCTGCCACAAGTTATAATTATACATAATTGATTCCCAAAAGTAGAATGCCAGATCTACAAATAGATCTACCTCTGCAGCTATAGCAGCTACGATATCAATGGGAAGATGCGGGACGCTTCCCACGCGCTTGCGCTGGGTCTGCTTGAGTCTGGCCATCTTTCCTAACTATTGTTGTGTGATGAAGAAATGAAGCAAGAGTGAGCATTACAGCTCGCAAGATAATATATAGTGTAAACAATAATGCAAGTATCTAAATGGATAACTTACTAGAACCCCTTATCAAGTGTAAGGTAATTACTTACTGGATATAAGCTTGAAGGAAGATGAAGTTACCAATTACTTCACTATACTTATACCATTTTAGAAAACTAATTGAACTACCACTGTTCAAAGTATAATAGGTATCAAAAGTTCATCCCATAGATGAGACCACAAGTTAAGACTTGAATAGATTAAATCTTTGAAATATTATTGAATGAAATGAAGTTACGAGGTACTTCATTAAGTCCCGATATATATATCCACATATATATCTCTTATACATTTCCTGGAAACCTCTGTCATGTAAAGTATGAACAAAGTTTGTAATATCCAATGAATTTTGGAAAGAAAAGAATTTTGGCATAAACCCGATATCTTGTTGATCAGGCAAAGATACCAATAAGTAACATTTTCTACTAGTAGATGGATGAATCCCCCACCGGTCATCACCCTGGCCTCATTAGGACCTTGTGTTGGACCGCCACCCAGCCACTTATGCGTTGATAGACTGCCACCCAGCCACTTACACTTTGATAGACCGTACCCCAGCTTGTCGCTTATGCCGACTCAATTAGATGGGCTAATTTCCCGAACGTTGGGTAAGTAATCAATTCATTTGTCTAAACAACAACCTCGTTGTGAATATAAAATACACCACAGAGTCGGATCCCTCAGATTTTGAGCGAGTATTTAAATCCCCTTCGAAAGGAGGATCTTAAATATGAAAATGAGTTTTGGGATCCGCCCTAACTTTTAAAAATCATTTTGAAGACCGAAAACAGTTTTAAGAATGTTTGGAGTAATGCTGATTTAATAAAATAAATCAGTCCCAATATATTTAGAAAATATCTGAATATTATTATTTAAATAATATTCCCATAAAGAATAATCTTTATAAAAATAATTGAAGTAGAAGTTTTAAAACTCATACTTGAAATGAATATTAATAACCAAAGATATACTTATACGAAAGTATGATCATTATTTGAATAATCGAAAATAAGTTTGATTATCGAAACATTATTCTTTAATAAAATAAAGAATATTATTTAGTAAATAAGCGGAGTCATAAGTCCTGGAATGAATATTCAAAATAATATTCATTAAATAGAATAAACAGAGTCGTATGTCCTCGAATGAATATTCAAAATAATGTTCATTAAATAAAATAAACGGAGTCATAAGTCCTCTAATGAATATTCAAAGTAATATTCATTAAATAAAATAAAGTTATCGAATAAACCTTATTCGATTAATATTTTTGAAAACTATATCTATATATATATATATAAATATATATATATATATATTATACTCGGGAACATCGACTCCCGGTTTAGAAAATGTTCACCTTTGGGTCCCTATACTAAGGGTATACGCAACTACTGTTTATCTCTAGCACAAGTATTATGCAACTATAAACATTGGAATCAATATATAGATATCAAGATTATGAAACAGACATGCATATATCCCATATTGGCATGCTCCAATATATCGCAAAATTTGCTAATTAACCAACATGCATCCATCACAAGATGATGCATATACATATATACATCACAACAACAGTATAACGGGTAGAAAACTTGCCTGAGCGACTGGGGTTGGTAAAAGTCCTGGGATGAGTCTGGTAACCTATAAACATCATATAAGTTGGAATTAAACCAAAGTCGCTTAATAATCTATACTTTAAACAATTAGACCCTAACGTTCGTTTTTGCGCTTAACAATTCACTTAACTCGCTCGAGTACCTTCGGCTCCACCATTTTTAATAAATTAACCATTAAGAGTTTTAAGGCGATTCTTTCGCGAGTACCTTACCAACTGCCTAATCCACTTTACAAAATTGTTTCATAATCCAATTAGTCATTTAAGGTCCTTAACCAATGTTTCAAAGTAAGGCGAGGGGTAATGGTTCGTTCGCGAAACGCCGTTACTTAAAACGGTCGTTTCTCCTAAACCGTACATCGGATTCAAGCGAACCACATATCAAAATGAAGCTTGTAACTTGAACTATCTAATCATGGCAATGTTCAAAACCTAACAGTGAGTTCTCGGGTCCTGATGCTAAGAACAAAAATAGTCTAAAGTAAATCGGGCATTACGACGGCTATGTTTACGCGATTACCAAATTTTATCCTACTCCAAATCAATCCACAATCATTACTACAACCAAACTCCATCCATACAATAATACAACAGCCCCAACACCTCAAGTTCTCCAATTTATATTATTCTCAAACATGAACTAAAACTATTCTTAAGTTCATTAACCAATAATCCAAGATTTACAACTCCAAACTCATTACAAAACCAACCACACTCTAAGTCTACAAGAATCATGCTTCTCATGAACCATACCAAACACAAAAACTCTAAATATACAAAAGTAGGGCTAGGGTATGAGATTATACCTTCCTTAGTGAGTAAAAGTAAATAAGGAGCTTGGAATCACCCTTGAAAGTCCTTACCAAAGCTTAATCTAACCAAAAATACAAGATCAAACAATTTAAATTTCTTGAAAACATTATTCACTATCTTATTAAATGATTTATTGAAAGAGATTGTGAAGGAATTTGGAGCTTAAACACCTAGGATAGCCATAACTAATCATAAGGAACCTTGGATAATTACCTTGCAATTTAACAATGCTTGGATCTTGGATTTTGAATTTTCTTCTTTGAAAAAAAGGAAGAAGTCGAGAGCTCTTCTTGAAAAATGGAAGTGTTTTGTGTTTTTGATGTTATGATTTGTTTTTGGCTTGGTTGATCCACTTTGTTTGTTAATTAGATTGTTACCATGGTAAATTTTGTGTGGTTCAGAATCAACCAACAACACACTTCTTTTTGTCATGCTTAGGTCATCATTCTTGTGTCATCTTCCCACACTTGTCCTCTTCTTGTTGGTTTGATGACATCATCATCGCTAACCTCCTTGATTAACTCCTAATTACTTAACTAATGACCGCTGATCTGTTATATGGTTCGCTTAACTTTCGTTTTCGTTTATCGTTTGAGGGATTATACTCGGGATCTTATTACTTAGGTTCCCTTAACCTTTCTCAATACATTATATTCCTTTTATGATCATCTCTTATAATCCTTGAATTAAAATCCTTTTAATCATGCTAGCTTATACTCAATTCTTTCTGTATCTGGTGGATTTTTGGGAAAAATCAAAGTGTTCGAATTTGGATTCTGACGATCTTTACATACACTTATATACCATATAGAGTGCTAATAAGATCTCAGAATATCAATAAAAGATCTGCTACATAGTGTGGCATGAAACGTTTTCTTATTCAGCATAATCAGCAAAAAACATTATTCATAAGGGTTATAGAAAGTTCAAAAATTTTGGGGTTATTACAGCTAGGCTTCTAACTAAGCCGATTCTGAAGGAATGGGGACTTTTGCCATTGGGGAGGGATGGTGAGTTATTGCCGATGATTGCGGAGAAGGGTTGGATTACTTTTTGCGAGTCACCTAAGGTGGTCCCGATGAGTGTTATTCGCGAGTTCTATGCGAATGCCAAGGCCGACAAGAATGGGTATTCTGTTGTTCGTGGGCTTACTGTTGATTATCAGCCCGAGGCGATTCGCCGTGTTATTGGGCAGCGACAAAGGAAGCCCTAGGAGGAGAATTGGAATGAGAAGACCCCTGAGGATTTTGACTCGGATTTGATTATTGCTACACTCTGTCAGCCGGGCACGGTGTAGAAGTTTAAGACGGGATCTAACGAGTATTGTTCTTTTCCGGCTGTTGCGATGAACATGTATGCCCGTTCATGGAATGCCTTTATTTGTGCTAATATTTTGCCTTTTTTGCATGCACATGAGGTTACAGTTGAGAGAGCCAGGTTGTTGTGGGGGATTTTGAATGAGGAGTATTATGTGGACCTTGGTGAGTTCATCTACCAAGGGATATTGAAGTTTTTGAGGGAGAGGACGCATTATAACATCCCTTATGCCTCTATTATCATGAAGTTGTGCAAGGCAGTTGGAGTCCACTGGCCTTCTTATGAGCAGCTACAGATGCTAGTCGCTTCTATTGATTCATCGAAGCTGAATGTGATGCAGGAGTGGAAGGGTGGAGAGCCCGAGGAGCATGGTTTGGGATATCATCTCCCAGGAGGACGTCCAGCAGCTGGTGCTACGATGGCTAGGCCCAGTCAGGCTCATGGTGAGGCAGGTTCTTCTAGAGCCCAGGGAGGTGATGGTTCAAGGATGGCTGATGTCCAGTACAGGAGGCTTTCCAGGAGGATGGATGCGATGTATGAGTCGCAGAGTAGGTTTGCACAGAAGCTCACCCTAGCACTTGGGACTGCTTTTAGAGGCCTTGGAGCTGACATCCAGTGGCCCGTCTTTGGTGAGGACTCTACTTATCCGCGTCCTGACACTCCACCCTCTGAGGGTGATGATGATGATGATTTCTCTGAGTAGGTATACCATGTGTTCCTTTCTATTACCTTCACTGGGGACAGTGAAGATTTTAAGTTTGGGGGTGGTAGTTAAGAAACATATTTGTCTGTGTGTCATGTAGTTGCATATTAATGATAGTGTAGTTCATATAGTTGCATATATATTCATGATAGTTTAGTTCATATAGTTGCATATTTTTTGCTATATAGTTTTTTTATTATTATTTTATAGCTTTATTTATCATGTCATATAGCTCACGCATATACCATGATCCCTTTGTGTTGCTTTACCAATTGATATGTGATATTGATGCGAGTGTAGTGATAGCGTTAGAGTGATGTTGAATCTTGTTAGGTTGACATGCATGCTAGAAACACTTGTAATTTCACTAAGTCTTAGAGTATGCTTAAGGACTAGATTATTGTCATGGTTTGATGGTTTTTGAGTTTAATCTATTATTTATGCTTAGAATGTATGATAGGCTCTTAATGATAAAAGGCATGGAAAGATAGAATTGGAGTAAAAATTGGAATTCATTGATAGTTGTGGCTAGGAGTCAAATGGGTAGTAGCTGGCTCATATTGTATGCGAGTAGTCTAGGGTTGAGCAAGTTGGAGCGAAACGCACTTGCTCAGAAATTGAAAAAAAAAAGAAAAAAAATAGAAAAGAAAAAAGCATAGAAAAGAAAAAAGAAAAAAAAGAAAAAAAGTATGGTTTAATGCATAATTGATCACGAGTGAGCTCTTTGGTATTTGAGTTATTAAGTTCTTAGGGGACTTTGTGCCTAGTGACCTAAGGCTTTTATAGTCTGGGATCCACTAACCTAACGCTCGCTAAATGGATGCCATTGCATAAGTCTTTTGTGGACCTCACTCATTTCACGATCAAATAAGCATTTATTTATTGTGTTGAATAAAAGCATGATTCCGTAATAAGCTCCAGTGATCTTGAAGTGTTATAAGTCATTTTGTGTCTAGAATATATTCTTCGTATAATCTTGTGATTGCCTTGAGGATAACTGAGTTATTATAATTGATCTAGTTTCGAAGCATATCTGTTAAGCATTCGCACACACCACGTTTCTAGTTGTATATTAGCTTGCGTGATTTGATTGATCTTTAGTCGCCTAATTGCATTTGTTGAGATGTCATGTGTTGGTTGGTTTAGTCATCGCGATGGGGATCGTTGCATTTCATGTAGTTTGCATTCATGCATGTTTTTATTTTGTTTTTGAGTCTGTGACGCTTAAGGACAAGCATCGATTTAAGTTTGGGGTGTGATAAGTGGCATTTTATACCACTTAGAACGTCTTATAATGGCTTGAATTGATGTCTTGAAATCAAGTATTTTGTGTATTTGATGTGTTTTTCTAGTGTTTATGTATTTTAGGGTATAACTTGCGTAATTAGGGAGATTTCATCATAATAAGCCTAGAGGAATACTTAGGGTCAGTTGCGGGGAGTTGTGCGAAGAATTCAGCAAAATCAGAAGCAGAAAGTGGGATTTTCCAGAAGCTGTGCAGGCACCCGCCTAGGATATGCAGGCGACCGCCTGGAGATGCAGGCGCCCGCGTGGGAACTGAGGCGGCCGCCTGGGGTTATAAATTTAGAATCTGGATTTTCTAATTCAACTTTTATTGGGCTTTTGAGACTGCTGTTTCTTGTGGACTCTTATATAAACCTACTTGAGAGACGTTTCACAATAACAAGTGACAAGCAAAGAGAAAGGAAAGAAGATTAAGAAGACCGTTTTAGTACACCGCAACGAAGAAGAGGAAGCATACGTTATCTTGTGATTCTTTTATTCTTTGTAACAGTGGATTCTAGTTTTTTTTACTTTGAACCTTAATACTCTTGTGACGTACTCTATTTTTATTAAGTATTTTTATTAGCTTATATTGTTGTGTTATTATCATGTTTTCATATGAACCCATGGTGACGATGAGTTCTATCATGGGCTAATCGTGATCATGGGGTCATAGCCGATTTACTATGGATTTCTTTAGTTAATTGTTCAATACCTTGGTATGTGATGATTGTATGATATCTAGCATAGGTAGTGCTTATTCGTCTTATGTGCGTCACGAACATATAAGATAGCCTGTTAATCTCTTGTGAAGCAACAGTGAATCTTGAGATTTAGAACTTGCCATGCTAGCATAGGTTCATGTATTGTATGCATGATTAGTGGGTAAATCTAACCATTTTACTTGCCCTGTGTAATCATAATGAATAACTTGCGCTTAAATGGTTATGTTGTCAAATTCTGTAGACATATAGGGTCTCAACATAATTGATGCCTATTCAACTTCTATCTTAATTGTGGATGCTTGGTAGAATGGTACTTGTGCAACGAAAGTTGGCTTTTATCAGTTTCGTGTTGTTCGATTAATATCATCACTGTTACATGCTAAGGGTAATAACAATAACTATTGAATGAAGTAGTAATGAAGTTATGATCTCATGTGTGTTTAATATTGTTAATTCAAGTGTTAATTTATGTGTTTAATTCTCGTAGTTAATAGTAGTTAATAATTAGTTAATCAACCTTAAGTGTTATTGTCTTGACATTGAGAAGTAATCATACATTGGTGAGTAAGTGTTAATTAAATATAATTAATCAGAGTCTATATGGGAATGAACTAGAAATCATTCTATATTACTTACGAACGCGTATACTTGCGTGAATTATTAGCGCATGCTTTGTGCCTAACAGGTAATAAGGGGGGACAAAAGGACAATGAAAGGAGAAGAGGTGAAAAGCTGGTTGGGATTAGTGGCTCATCAAAAGCAATCACTAGGTCTCAATCCAGATAAGGTGGAGAAAGTAAGAGAATTGAAAGAAGAGTTAAATCTAAAGAACTGATTGTGGCTACAACAACTCAACAAACTTTCAAAGTCACAAATGCTGATGAAGACCAAGGTATTCTGGAGATAGAAGTTGGTGCAGAAGCAAGTCAGTATCTTCAAAATATGAAAGTAAAAGGAATAATGACAACTCTATTTTACAAGGATCCAAAGATTCAAGCATTTGACTCTGAGGTGAGTAGAAGAATATTTGAGAAAGAAAATTCTAGAGTTGATCTAGAACAGCTAAGGCAAATAAAGGAAGATTTCAAGAATTCCATGAAGACAACAAATACTGATACTGCTGTTATCTCTCAAGATGCATATGAATATGATCCTTCTAATAGACCAATAAAAGGGGTAGTAATAATGAAATATCTCTCAGATCCCAAGCTATTTTAACTGGTGACATGAGTCATAAAGGGAAAGAGAATATAGGAGAGAAGTCAAAGCCTTCAGAGCCTAAATCCAAAGTTATTGCTAAAAAGAAATCAGTATCTAAGGCACTTAAATCAAAAATACCGATAGATCCAATCTATACAGTTGCTCAATCTTTTGATACTGATAAAATTGTTGAAGAATAAGAAGTCAATCAAGTTCACCAAAGAAGAAAGATTCATGGAGATGACTGGGATGAAAAACTAAAGTTAACCTCTGACATTGCTCAAGTTAATAAAGAAGAAGATGATATTCAACTAATCACAACCTCTAATACTACTCATGTTGTTGATTTTTCAAATCCAATTCAGCTGAGTTATCAAATCCTGATTCTGAAACCATAGTCTCTGATAAGCCAGAACTTACTCTAGAAGAGAAGAAGAAGCTACTATGGGGAAGTAAGAAACCTGAACCTAGAAGAGATTCTTCTACAATATTAAAGAAGATTTACAGTGGAAGTTCTCACTCTAGAAAACCTGGAATCACAAGTGGTCTGGGAAGGTTAAATGATGATCCATCTGTAGGAGATGCTCTGATTCTAAGGAAGCATGCTAATTTGACAGAAATTGGAGACAATGTGATGCTTGAAGACTTACAGAAGAACATATCAGTACAAATTGTTATTGATCATGTTGGAGAGAAAATCATTTATTTTCTGGAGTCTGGGAGAAAATTAAGGTTGACTCAAGAACAGTTAAGAGACAAACCATGTCAGGAATTGGAACTTATTGCTATAATTCTCAAGGTAACCAATCCTGTAACTATCAGATGGTCTGCATTCATAAAGCACCTGATACAGTTAAAGCAGAGAGAAATGCCTTACAAATCTAACTACATTCCAAAGTACATTGATCAAACCGAATATGTTGTTGATATGCCTATTGGAGGAGCCAGGATAGAAATAAGTCTAGGGACTAAATTCTTAACTTTTAATCCTGATGGAAAGAGGATTGGGTTTCTGGAACTGGATGATCTATCTCTTGTAAATTCAAAGTTACATGATCTCAGGGCTTCCATCTATCAAACTGATGAATCAACAGGTGAACTGAAAGAACACAAACTGAGGATGGAATGGTATTTGAATGTACTGGAAGAAAATCTGCTGAGGAAGTTTTTTGAAGATTTATAGACTGTGTTAGAGTTCAGAATGAAGAGTAAATTCTGATATTCACTGATGTAAGAATGAATATGTTTACTTGATTTCTGCATTTAGATAGTTTTGACATCATCAATTAGAACTTATACATATATTCAAAATGCACAAGTTGTGGGAGAATGTTAAATATAATTGATGATATCTGGACAGAAACTATCATAAGTTCTTATCAGGACTTATATCAGTATTTACTGAAGAGTGACGTCATCAGTACATATATCAGTACTTGATGATCAGCAGATGATGTCATTAGGATTTATCATATATTAAAGTGTCTAAATTTGAATACTGATTACCTTTACATACACTAATTTACATTACGGAATACTAATATGATCTCAGAATTTCCATAACAGAACTATTATATAGGGCGGTCTTATAATGTTACTCAATCAGCAAAAATTAGCAAAAGTTACTATTCATCAGGGTTCAAAAATTCCAAAAATTGGGGTTATTACATTCAGTAGTGCAGTCCTTCTTTTCTTTATCAATCATCTTTTTAGTCTCACTAGGAACTGGAACAACAAGTTTCTTGGGCCTTTGTGGACCATCATAAATCCTGTTCAGATATTCAAGATCTGTGGCTTCCAAACACATAGCAATCTTAAATTTCCAGATAGGGTATTCAATCACTTTCACGATTGGAACTCTGATGGCTTCATATCTTCTCATTTTGTTGTTGATTTTGTTTATGACTGGTGTTGGTTGTATCTGAGTTTCTCTGTCTACTATTATATATTATTTTCTGGATCTTAAACTTTTTGTGTATTAACATCAAGCTCTGATACCAATTGTTAGGCCTTTAAGCATACTGTAGAGGGGGAATATACAATATTAATAATAAAATCAAATTAAAACTCAAATATGAAGAACATTTTTTATATTAATAAATAAAAGTTGTTTAAAAAACTCTCTTAAAGGATGAACAAATATCCTTGAGAGCTGCTAGGTTACACAAAATGATAAAATAATAATCGACATTTATAGTGTTAACCTAATTTGTATTTATATACTATACATTTACACAATTAATCTAGTTGATATAATATACATGAATAAGGAAATCTAATACATATTCAACCATTGATTGTTATAAATAAGTAAAGTCTTACACTTCCATACCTCTACAAATCATAGTAGTTATCATAGAATCAATCACTTCCCGAGATACAGCTTCCGACAGATACTGATATGAACATTGATGACAAACACTGATGATTTCATCTTCTGTCAAATGATGATATGATAAATTCTAATATCTTCTGTGACAAACCGTAATGGTAAATTTTGATAGTTAACTTCTGATATCATCAAATTATATCTAACAAAAAGTAATGCCAAATATAAAGATAGCTCATCATGGAGTGCTTGAAGCTAACTCGGAAGGACCATACAAGGTCAAGGCTATACTTTGGAAAGGGACTTATCACTTGGAAGACTTGGGCGACAAGCTCATCCCGCAAGCTTGGAATACAGAGCATTTGTGAAAGTATGTCAGTACGGAACGGCCTTGGCCTCTTACTAAGTATTATTTTACATTTGATTTATATATGGTTGTTCCTAAATAGTAGACTAGTAGCAAATAAATTCCTCCTAGCCTATGGGGTCGTGCATTTCCACTTACCCTAAAACTAGTTGAAGGATCAATGTTGTGCAAGACATGCATGTACAATAACAAGACTAAGTCAAATTGACAACCCTAAGTAAGTTGTATTGTAATCTCTGTTTGCATTTTGTATTGTATCACTTAAGTGTGTAAAAATGTTCAAGGGCAGACTGGAGTCTTTTTCTGTAAACAATATCAAGCCTAAGAATTCCATCTAGAAGAAGATCAAGAAGATCATGCCTCGGAAGAATTATGAACAAGCTTGGAGTTGAATAAATCTGTTTTGGGAAAAATATTCTAAGTCAAGATCTCTACAAGTCACATATTAAGTGTTATAGAGAAGTCATTCGAGAACTCCAGAATGATTTATCAAGAAGTCAGGAAAAGTTACTAGAGAACTCAGAGATATCGATAAACCAAATTGAAAACATGAAGAATGGAGATATCGACAAGTCATTTCTTCACTAAAGAACTCTGAGATATCGATAAGTTTATTTGTCACTAGAGAACTCAGAGTTATTGATAAGCCAACTTGTCATTAGAGAACTCAGAGTTATCGATAAGCCAAAGTGAAGACATGAAGATGAGAGATCTCGACAAGCCAAATTCTCTAATAGAGAACTCAAAGACTTCGATAAGTAAAAACAACTGTAGAGTGATTAGAGATCTCGATAAGCCAATATACTTATCGAGATGTCAAGTTCTCTATATATCAAATAGGAGATCTCGAGGTAAAACTCAAAGTACAAAGTGTAGACCAGTTCAATATCCTAGATTATCAATCAAAAAATAATCTAATCAGTTAGATTGACAAGCCTACAAAAGCAGCTTGAAGAGTACAAGATCAAAGGTCAAGATTAACTGACAAAGTAAAGTCACAGGTGTGCAAGATTAGAAAAGATAAATTAAGCCAGAAATAGAAAGATTTGATTATCAAAAAAATAGGGTTTAGTACATGCAAATGCATGCTGTGTAATAACCAGTATTTACTGTTCTATAAAGTAAACACTGGATGCTTTGTTAGAAGTAACAATTTAGATCAGAAAAATCTTGTTTTCTCTCAAGGAAGAAGCTAAGCTCTTTATCAACGAAGAGCCTAGAAATTTTGTAGAAAAACATTTTTAATTTTAATATAAAATTGACCGAGTTTTGAAAGATTTGTGTTCACTATTTTATCTGTCTAAATTCAGTACTAACACATTTAACTACAAGATTTTAATTTGCTTTGTTCATCACCATAAACACTTCACGAAAAGAAGAAAAACACAAAAACACATTCACCCCCCCCCTCTGTGTGTGATTCATTATCTAACAAGTGGTATTAGAGTAAAATCTGAATGTAAATAGATTCAAGATCTTGGAAGAACGAATACACAGAAAATCAGCAGCATCAAAATCCCTACTTTTGATAAGACTAACTACACTCTTTAGAAGAAGAAAATGTTGTTGTTTATCAAGATGGCTAATCTAATATATAGTCAGATTCTCAAGAATGGGCCTTTCACTCCTATGGTAAGAGTTGATGAATCTACAGATGGAGATATGGTCATTTCAGCTCATTATTCTCCTAAAGATCCTTCAGAGTACACTGAGCCTGAGAAAGAAAATGTCTCCCTAGACAGTGGCTTGCAGCTGATTCGGATAGAGTCACTTGACAATGTAATGTACAATAACATTGTCAACTATGACACTGCTAAACAGATCTGGGAGAAGATTGAAATACTTTGTGAAGGAACAGAGGAAGTTAGGACAAATCAAAGAAGAATATTGACTTCACAGTATGAGGATTTCATGGCCAAGCCAAAGGAAAGTATTACTGATGTGTTTGAAAGGTTTAACAAGCTGATTAATTACTTGCAGCTGCATGATAAATATTATGAAGCTGAAGAAGTAAACTTGAAGTTTTTGCTCACACTCCCTAATCATTTGGAATAGAAAATTTCAGCAATGAAGGGAGAGACTTGAGCAGAATAACTCTGGAAGGTCTATATGAAATCTTAAAAACATATGAATTGGAAATGATTCAAAGGAAATCATTAAGAGTTGGTCAAGGGCATGTTGTAGATGGTTCAAGTGCTTAAATTGTCAATGAAAGCCAGACCTCTAATGATGAGCCAAGATCCCAGACTCCAGTTGCCTCAACAAGTGAGTAAATAAACAAAGATTCACAGGAACAAGTGATACTGGAATTGGAAGAAGATGAGTTCTACACCCCAGATGAACTTGATGAGCTAGATCAGTCAATGGCCTATCTGGAAAGAAAGTTTTCTAACATTAGAGTAAAGAAGCCAAGATTCTTCAAGGGTAAAGGAAAATCATTCAACAAAGACAGCAGCTGGAAAGGAAAAGGAAAGTACACATCTGATAGCAAAAATGGTTACAAAACCGGATATGTTGACAGATCAAAGATAAGGTGCTATAACTGTGATGAGCTAGGCCATTTTGCTACAGAATGCAGGAAACCCAAGAAACCAAAGAAATACAAAGCTTATCTTGAACTGGAAGCAAAGTATGAAGCTCTTTTGAAGAAATAGCAAAGCAAAGCCTATATTGCATAGGGAAAGAGTTGGGATGATTCTGATATTGATGAAGATGAGGAAGTTGGAAATTATGCATTTATGGCCTTGGAGCAAGGAAAGTCATCTTCATCAAAAACACTGGTACCAACTCTTACCACCATTGATTTAAATGTGAGTCAATATAAGGAAACTGTAGAAAAGATGAGCACATAAATGTTTCATATTCATACAAGTATGGTTGTTGATAGTGAAAAGGTTAGCAGACTGACAAAGATAAATGAGAATCTTGAAAATGAGAAACAAGAAACTGAGTTGTTGCTGGTAGAGCTTGAAGCTGTGAAACAAAAAAATGCATATCTGAAGAACAAGCTCAAGTGTACAAATGAGATTGAAGTTATGTTAAGGGAAATGTTAGAAAAGAATGAAGTCAAGTTAAAAAATTTCAGAAATGCATCTGAGTTGGTTGGACAATAACATGAGAAGAACAAGCCATGTGAAAATATTGCTATTGGTCTTGATTATGATGCCTTGAATAATGAGAAGAAAGTTATAGGGGAAAAAGAGAAAGCAAATGAAAATGAAGATGTTCCAGCTATGTTGAAAAAGGTTGCCTCACCTATGTTCAAAGCATGTGAAGTAGATTTCAGTGAAGAGGAGTTGATCATAAAGTAAGAAATTATTGATGAAGACATGTAGAAAAAAATGCAGAAATAGCTCAAACTTCAAAAGATGAAAAGAAGCTCATGGATAACCAAGATTCCAAGACACCTGTCCAGGAAACAAAAACTGAAGATGCAAGAGAAAAGAAGAAGAATAGAAATGGGAAGATTGGGATAAAAAAAACAATTTTTCTTATGTTGCAGATGCTCCAAGGAAGAAATATGAAAAGGGTGGCTCTGTGAATCACCTAACTCACCTTTGTAAAAAGTTGTTAGCAAGCCAACTGAAGGAACCTGCAAGTATAAAGAAGCTAAGGAAAATGATCCCTATTCATTTTGTGATAAGCCTGACTGCATTCCCTCAACATAAAAGTTATGAAAAGTTGCCACAAGCTGAGAGTAGATCTCAAAGAAGTCAGTATTGGATCTACAGCTGCAAGGGAAATGCATAAACATCTATGAATGTTATTCTTTCTGAGACTTATAACTCTACTTCTGCTAAATCAGTTAACAAAAAGAAAGTACCCAAAACTGCTTGGGCTGCTAAACACACTTCAAACTCATTGTGTGCAGGGCAAAATGAAGAAGATCATATGGATCATAGACAGTGGATGCTCCAGGCATATGACAGGTGATAAGGCCATGCTATCACAATTTGAGGAAAAGGCTGGCCCTTTAGTGACCTTTGGAGATAACAGCAAGGGATTCACAATGGGATATGGCAAGATTGTTTCTGGAAATATTGTCATTAATGATGTATCATTGGTAGCTGGTCTTGAAGTAAATCATTTCAGTATCATCTAGTTTTAAGACAAAGGTTTTAAAGTTCTATTTGACAAAGAAGAATGTCTTTCATCAGCAAGAAAACCAATAAAGTTGCTCTGAAAGAAGCAAGGAAAGGAAACTTGTTTGTTGCAGACTTGAACTCAACAAATGAGGATGGAATTTGTTGCTTCTACACTAAGGCATCCATAGGGCAAAGCAAGTTATGGCATAAGAAACTCTCACATCTAAACTACAAGGCAATCAACACTCTAGTCAAGAAAGAGCTGGTGAGAGACATGCCAAAATTAGAGTTTGCTCAAATTGAAGTCTGTGAAGCCCGTCAGACAGGAAAAATGAAAAGATCAAGTCACAAGTCAAAAACTGTGAATTTCATAAGTGCGTCATCGCAACTCTTTCACATGGACTTATTTGGGGCATTAAATGTTTTATCAATTTTAAGAAACAAATATGCACTTGATGGTGGATGATTACTCAAGATACACATGGGTAGAATTTATGCATTCTAAAGATGGAACTCCATACATCATAATTGAGCACATAGAAAAGATAGAGAAACAGGTTGAAGATCAAAACTGTGTGAAGAGATTGAGAAGTGATAGTTGAACAGAATTCATAAATGTAACATTGAGTGAATTATGCAAAAATAAAGGCATTGTTCAAGAGTTCTCTGCTGCTAGAACACCTCAACAAATTGGGGTAGTTGAAAGAAAGAACAGAACATTAGTAGAAGCTGCAAGGACAATGTTGCAAGATGCCAATCTGTCAACTAGTTTTTGGGAAGAAGCTGTAAATACTGCCTGCTACACTCCAAACATATATCTCATTAACAAGGTTCATGGAAAATCACCTTAATCAATCATGTCTAAGAAAAAGCCTACTGTAAAATATCTTCATGTGTTTGGAAGTAAGTGTTACATTTTAAAAGACAACTCTGAATATGTGGGAAAATTTGACTCAAAGGTCTTTGAAGCAATTTTTCTGGGATATTCATTGGAGAGAACTGCCTACAAGGTCTATGTAATTAATCAAAAGAAAATCATGGAGAGCACAGATGTGACTTTTGATGATGACAAGTGTCCAGGCTTGGAATGCCTTGATAAAGATGAAGCTGAAGCCCTTGTATTTCAAAATCTCAATATAGACAGTGATTTTGATGAAGAAGCTAAAGTCATTGTACAACAAATGATGAATGAAGAGACTACTGAACAAGAAAATCATGGAAATAGAAATCATCTCAAACACCTAAATTTGATAGCATAAACTCAGGGGGAGAAAGAGAAGAAGGATCTACTATTTATACCAATAATGAAGAAAATAATGAAGGCACCGGTCAACAAACTCACACCAGAAAATGGAATAGGAGTCACAATCAAAATACAATAATTGGTGATCCCAATGTTGGTGTAAGGACTAGAAGTGTAACTGCTAATGAGTGTCTACATGCATGCTTTTGGTCTCAAGTAAAGCCTAAGAAAACTGAAGAAACTCTAACGGATCCTAATCAGATATCTGCCATGTAAGAAGAGCTTAATCAGTTTGAAAGAAAACAAAGTTTGGGAGTTAGTTCCTGCACCAAAGAACAGAAGTGTAATTGGAACAAAATGGGTGTCTAGGAACAAGATGGATGAAAATGGTATAGTTACCAGAAACAAGGCAAGGTTGGTTGTAAAAGACTACTCATAGGAAGAAGAAATTGATTATGATGAAACTTTTTCTCCAGTTGTAAGACTTGAAGCAATAAGGATTATTCTGGCGTTTGCTGCACATTCAAACTTCAAAGTGTATCAAATGGATGTCAAGAGTGCCTTCCTAAATGATGAGTTAGAAGAAGAAGTTTATGTGCAACAGCCACCTGGCTTTGAAGATCAAGAATTTCCAAATTTTGTGTACAAGCTACTCAAGGCTCTATATGGACTAAAGCAGGCACCTAGAGCTTGTTATGACATACTGACAGATTTTCTACTTAAATATGGTTTCATTAGAGGAACAATAGATAAGACACTCTTCTACAAGTTGCATGGTGGTGATATGATCCTAGTTCAGATTTATGTGGATGATATCATCTTTGGTTCTACTAATGAGAAGCTCTATCAAAGATTCTCTAAGCTTATGCAAAGTGAATATGAAATGAGTATGATGGGGGAATTAAGTTACTTTCTTGGACTTTAATTTAGTCAAAGAAGTGATGGAATCTTCATCAGCCAAACTAAGTATGTTAAAGATTTATTGAAAAAGTTTGGCATGGTTGATTGTTCACCTGCATCTACACCTATATCTACAGCAACAAAGTTGGATGAAGATAAAATGCTAAGAGTGTAGATATTTCAAGCTATAGAGGAATGATTGGATCATTTCTTTATTTGACTGCAAGTAGACCAGACATCATGTTTTTAACATGTCTGTGTGCAAAATTTCAAGACAGTCCAAAAGAATCACATTTGATGGCTGTGAAGAAGATTTTCAGATACCTGAAGGGTACTCCAAACTTGGGATTATGGTATCCTAAGGGAACTGGTTTTGAAGCTGTTAGATACACAGATGCAGATTTTGCTGGATGCGGGGTTGACAGAAAGAGTACTAGTGGAAGCTGCCAGTTTCTTGGACAAAGACTTGTATCCTATTATAGCAAGAAACAACAATCTGTTAACTTCCAAAGCTGAAGCTGAATATATAGCTGATGGAAGTTGTTGTGCTCAAGTGCTTTGGATTAGAAATCAGCTAATAAATTATGGCCTAGTGTTAAACAAAATTCCAATCATGTGTGACAATACTAGTGCTATATCTATTGTGGCTAATCCAGTTAATCATTCTAGGACAAAGCACATTGATGTAAGGTGCCATTTTATTAGAGAACATGCTGAAAATGGTACCATTGAGCTCATTTTTCTTCCAACTGGAAAAATAATTAGCTGACCTTTTTACTAAACCTTTGTATGAAGCAACTTTCACTAGACTTGTAGGTGAAATTGGAATGTTAAATTCTTCATCCTAAGGGAAGAACTCAGCTAATGTATTACAGCAGATTAATTTCTAGTAAATCAAAATTAATTTAATTTAATTAGAAATTAACTGAAATATGAATTATAAATAATTCAGAAGTCTTTGCATATTTATTTTTCAAAATTCAAAATTCAGCTTGGAATTTTTCAAATTCTAAGTAAACTGTATAGGTGTTGATTTACATTTTTAGTATTTAAAATAAACACAAGACAAAATCAAAATAATCAAAAGTATATAGAAAACTGAGTTCTCGATAAGTCTAACTGAGTTATCGACAAGTCATTTTAAGACTTCTCGAATGATTTCTCGATAAGTCAATTTCCTGGCTTCTCGAGTGACTTCTCGATAAGCTTTATTATGACTTATCGATAAGTCATTATAGAGTTCTCTATAAGTATTAACTTATAGAGTTCTTTACAAGCATAATTTTAGACTCAGAACTGAAATAATTTAATCTAATAAATTATTTTAGTAAAATACTTTTGACAAAATTATTCTGATTTTATTTTGATTTATTCAAATAAAAATTGGAAACAATTCAGTCCATTTTGGACAAACTGGGTATTTATTTGACATCTCGATAAGTTAATTTTTTAGTTCTCTAAAATAGTAAATTAAAATGACTTCTCGATATGTAATTCAACTTCAAAATGACTTCTCGATAAGTATACTCGAAACGCCTATTTTTGACTTCTCGATAAGTCATCTGCTTTTACTATAAATACCCGACATCTCGATACACATATACTTACGCCTTCGAGAATTCTAAGTGACCTAGCTTTTTCAATTCCAAACTGATTTCTCTCTCATTTCAAACACTTTCTCGCTAATTTTTCTTACCCATTCAATCTTACTCAACAACAATGGCCCTCAACAATGTTAGAACTGTAATCCCAGAGAAAGGAACCAACTATATTTTTTTCACTGATACTAACCAAGACCCTAACAGTTTCAAGGGGTTTGTGAATTTTTTGTCTGAATCATACCTTGCAGGTTCTCTAACAGCTAACCCAGTCATATACTTGGATGTTCTGCATTAATTTTGGATAACAGCCGTGGTGAGAACTGTTATGGGTGACAACTCTGTGTCCTTGGTGGTGACATGCTCAATTGGAGGCCAACAAATAGAGTTCAATTAGCAAGATGTGAATGCAGCTTTGGGTCTTTCAATTGCAAATCTAGTGGAAGTGCCAACCCAGGATGAACTAACAGAGTTTATGGACTTCATCAACTATGGTGGAAGAATCAACTTGGCAAGTTTGAACAGAACAAACCTAAGGAAGGAGTGGTCCTTTGTGTTTGATTATATTGTAAGGGCCTTCACATGCAGGAAGACAGGATATGACAACATTTTAAGTGTGGTGCAGAAGATGGTGTTCTCAATAGCCCATAATAGACACTTAAATATTGGTCTATTGATCCTGGAAGAACTTGCAACCAGGCTGACCATGCCCCAATCCTCTAGAGGTAAGGGAATTTTCTTTCCTAGATTTATTATGGCTACCTTAAATCATAAGGTATCAGACATACATTTGTTGAATGGTATAGACAACACTAAAATAGGCAATTGTAAGCAAGTGTCCAAATTATATTTGGTTCACTTACTACAAAGAATAAGGTAAATGGGAGTCTGAAAATTACTCCATTCATGATGGAGAGGTTTAGGACTTACCCTTACCATATGCCAGATTTGAGATCAAATGGTCAATCTAGTATAGCTATGGTCCCTGAACCTGTAAAAGCTCAAATACATAAAAACTATAACGACTCGTATATTTTGTACTATCTTGAAAGTGTAATTGTTGAATAATTAATTAAATGCAATGTGAGTATTGGTCTTGACGGCTGTGTGTTGTATATTATTAGTTATGTATGAATTATGATGTACAGGATTTATTTGCATAATTAATTATTGAGTTATACTGATTTGTTTTCACTTTTAAAAGTGAATTTAATGCAAATTCATTTACATAAATATTTGGATTGTCTTTACAATTGTTTATAAGATTTTATAATTTCAGTGATTATTTTTAGGATTTTATAGAATTGAGAAATCAATATTTCAAAAATTATTTATCTTTAAATGATTTTTTGATTGCATTTATTTGGTAAATCAGTATTTAATTCCAGAATTCTCCAAAAATTCTGAAACTCATATTTTATTAAGTTTTTAATATTTTGAGAATTTTAAAATTATTTTGGAGATTTTTGGGATTAAATTCACCCGCGCATTATTTCGTTTAATTGTTAAATGCGGGTATCGGTTGTGTTTTAAAATTAATTTAAAATTTATGGAAATTTTATTTTATTAACTTTCGGATATTTCGAGAATTTTGGTATGAAATTAGTAATTTTTCGGTGTGTTTTGACGAGCAGCTGGTACGTTATTTTAACCGGAAACGAATCACACATTTACAAAAAACAGTTCAAGGACACGTGTAATACATTCAGGATAATGTGTAGATGCGCGTCCTGTAATTGGGCTCGTGGCAGCAGATAAAAGAAATGAAATAAAAACACAAAGCACTCACATATACACACAGACTTGTACATCTCCTTCCTCATATTTTTCTTCTCGGCTTTCTCCCTCGACGTCACTAATCTTTCTGTTTCTTTCTCTCTCTCTCGCTGTTCCCTCTCTCTCTAAGTCTCTTTCCTTCTCCCATGTTCTTCCCTTTCTTTGATTGCTCCTGTCTATGGTGATTCCCCGCCACCGTCCTGGTTTTCCGATTATTTCTGGTGAATACTCTGGTCCAGCCCCGTTCGTTAATATATACGCATATATGTGTGCACTTTGTGTGAATTATGTGTGCAGTGTGTGTTGAGTGTGTGTGTGTGTGTACTGTATGTGTGTGTGTTAGTATGTGTGTGTTTGTGCGCGTGACGCGCGTGGAGTGCAGTGGTGATGATTCTGTGTTCCTGTGATTTGATTATTTCTGATGTCATCATTTTTATTAATTCTGCAGGAATTATTGATTGGTTTCGTGAAATAAAATAATTATTTTGTGCGAAAAAATATTGAGATAATCGGTGGAATCGGTCTGGACACCTGATTTATTCGGGCAGCAACAGATATCGCCGCCGTCAGCGATGAACATCGGTGAGCTGACGGTGGACTGTGATAACGCGATTCTCAGTCCTAATATAAATAAATAATAAATGCATAAATTTTATTTGTAAGTTTGAAGTAAAATAGTAGTTAAATATTATTATTCGAGATTATTGGGATTGTGATTATAATTGTTGGTTGGCGTTGTTGTGAATAGGGACGTCGATTTATGTTTCGACGAGTAGTCCGATAAACAAAGGAGACGCTGCGCGATTTTCGGGAAATAATTGAAAAAATTCGGGAACGTATCATGTAAAATATCGGGAATATCAGTCGAACGTGCCTAACTATATAATTATAAATATAACTCTTTTACAATAGTGCTTGCGTGTTGTGATAAATATATTTTAAAAATTCGTCAACCCTATCTTCTGAATCGATAGTTGTATATAATTATCGAAAAAGGTTATTGAACCAAGTTGTGAATGCGAACCTGATATGTTATGTGTATTATAGTAATATGAATAAGTACATGTCAGGATTGTTATCGTTTGGGTAAGATTGATAGCGAGGATATAGAGTAGTTCGACTCTGTAGGTTCTAATCGGAAGGCCTGAAAGTTGACGTCGGACTAAAGATAACCTAGTGATCAATCGACAAGCTCAGCAAGGTTCAAAGTGAGGGACCCGAGTGTTGAAGTTGGATCCGGGATAGTTTATTAGTAAGGCGATAAGGCCGATCGTCCATATCAGTCCAAGGTCAATCAGAGATAGTTGTAAGCTTTGCAAGGCAAGTAACCCTGACCATACTTTTGTGGTTCAGTATATATGAACGAACTGTTATTTTATTTTCAAACAGGAACAGAAACGTTTTAAGTTACGTATCCCCTGTATTTGGAAATATTGTTTTAAATTTGTTTTGGGGAGAAGTAACTTCTGAAAGTACATATCTCTAAAGTGATTGAAATGGAAAAGAGGTTTTGAATAGTGTGCTGTGACAAAATTGTTTTTAACAAGAGATAGGTAAAAGTGATTTTAAAAATTGGATAAAATAAATCAGATATTGGATAACGTTGCGTAAATGGCTAATTCGGTTGCGCACCCTATCTTCACCGATTACTCTAACATAGTTAATCAGAAACCTAGCTAGTCTTTGTGGATCCGGTTAATTTGTACGAAAGCCCGATCAGCTTTCCTAGACAATTTGTGTGATAGCCCGACCAACTATCCTAGATAACTTGTATGGAGGCCTGATCAGCTATCCCGGATAACATCCAATGCCTATCTGATTACGGTTGTTGGTTCCCGTACTGGAACAAATGGTTTTGTGGTCCTCGTAATGGGACAGATGGTTTCGTGGTTCCTGTAATAGAACAGTAGTTTTGGAAATGAAAATTAGCATACTGAAATTTGACTCATTTGGCGCCCTCCAAACCCGGGTCAGAAGTTTGGGGTCCACACACACACCTTATTTATAACCTGCTTATAACAATAATAAAGATAATAATAATATGCAGTGACCCTACTTACCAACCACCACGAACCGCAACAGGTTAAAGTATGCACACAAGCCAAACACACTATTATATTACAAACGTTCAAATCCCAACTATTCCAAACTCAAAACTGAGTATTAAACATTATTACAAACTTTTACAGACTTAAATTATCCCAAAAGAAGCCTACTAGCTCAGCTCAATCAACCTGAACCCCTAGCTCTCGCGCTGGACTGGGGATCCTCGGTACCAACCGGTTCCTTCTTAACTGGAAAAGAACAGAAACAATATCGCACAAATGAGCTAACTAGCTCAGCAAGTCATAATGACAAAACAGAGAATAATGATCATCAGGTGAACATGGTTATGATATCAAGTGAACAATGGATTATGATTTAGAATTGGATATTATATTTTCATGTTAAAAACCAAGGTTAGGCTGCTGATCAGTCACGCACTAACCCTGAGCAAAGCACACATCACTGCTCTAACTACTGGATCCAAGGCACACATTGGCCTAACTTGACCATTATATGGTCTGACCATGAATCTGGTCCACAATTTTATAAAAACAATCCAATTCTAACATAATAATAGAATAAACAATAATAAACAATAACCAGAATCATTAACAACATTTGATGTTCCATAATGAAATGGTTTTAATCTGCATAAGGATCAAAATAGTATTTTCAAAGTTTGGATGCTAGGTAATGAAAGAATTGGATAACAATGAATCAATGTTTCAGGGTTTCAAGGATTTAGTCTTTCAAAGCATAAAATACAATGGTTTGAGTATGTAGGTAATTCGATTCAGTGTATAGTATTTAGTTGTATGTGTTTGCGGAGTAGTATCGTATATTTGAGGTTTGTGTTTGGGTATACAACAATCAGTGGTCTAGAAAGAATCAGGTTACGGCTCAAGATCAATAACTGGAATCAAGGTTTAGGGTTCAGTGCTTCAAAGCACTTGCAATATAAAACAGGAATATCAATCACGATAATATCTCGAGAAAGTTCAGAACACTTGCCTGGTATTAGCTTACTACACTATACTCGTTTCCAATCTCAACCGTCTTACTCCTCAACTACCTGTTTCCCTTTCCTACGCCTTGCCTCTTCTGCTCACATATCATAAGCATCTATTAATATTTAACTCATAGGATTCTATTTAACACATACTTCTATCTACCCTTCATTTCATCCAAATCCGATTATCGGATTTAAAGTTACGTAATAAACCAGTAAACATCGAACATACAGACCGACAGTCAACCAACAAGTCACATATAACACATAACACGTCACATAATCAATGATATATCATTTATAAATAAGTCTCAGGTCATAAACAGGCTTTCAGGTATTTAAAATGATTTTTAAAACATTTTTCGGAATTAAAACGGGTCGTTAGATTAATTTCGGGGTAATAAACAAGGTTCGGTTGGCCAATTCTGGCTCCGAAACAATTTTATAATAATTATCGAGCCTTGAAAATAATTTAGAATAATATTTTAAAGCTCGAAACTATTTTTCGGAATTTTTAAATCATTTTTAAATAATTAAATCTAATTAAATAATTAATTAAAATCAATTAATAATTAATTAAATCGATTAATCAATTAATTTTTGAATTAATTGACCAATTAGTCAATTAAAAATTAACTGAAATTAATTAACTAATTAATTCAGATTTATTTTTGAATTAAAAATAATTTTCGGAATTAAAATAATAATTTTTGGAATTTTCAGAAATTAAAACGAATTTTTATAATAAAAATAAATAGGAAATATGATTTTTAAATATTTTTAAAACAGGAATCCCACTTTTGCAAACTCTGGAAAGTTCAGGGACTGAACTTCATCGTTTTCAAAAGTTGGGGTACTAAACTGCAATTTTCCAGCCTTGCGCCGGAAAACAGTCGGGTTCGCCGGAGAACTCAACTCCGGCATCCTTCCACCACCACAAACTCCAGATTTAATCTATAATTCACCAGGAATCTAAACATATCATCAAATCAACCTAACAATCCCTGAGTTGGCCGGAATTCGGCCGCGAAGTTCGCCGGTTTCCGGCGAGCTCGACGTAAACTTCAAAACACAACTCTCTTCTCTACAGACCTCGTTGATTCATGAAACTTATACGACTGGATTGCAAATTTCACCGAGAACACAACCCACTATACCACAACATCAATCTATTCCAAAATAAGAAACCCCCAAATTTCAATTAAGAACATTCATACGGGTTATAAACCCTAATTTTAAAATTCGAAAATCAAACTCAAATTTGAACATGTTATTGAACTCCAAATCAGACGTATAATATATCAAAATTATCAGTAAAACAAGCTCTACAACATGCAATCATCAAATCATACAAACAATCATCCAAACAAAAATTCATATTTTTAATAAAATTAATTCGAAAATAAATAAAAATATAGAAAAATAACCTTGATTTCTGCAGTAAAACGAAGCTCAGAATCTGGTAGAACACTTCAAATCTTTCGTTTTGGTTACTCAAGCTTTGAAAATAGAGATCGGTAACGCCTTCGTTTTGCTGTTTGATTCTTAGAACAGTTTATGAAATTAGGGTTTTTCTCTGAAAATTATAAAATTAACTATTTGCAAATGATTTTGATACAAAATAAAATACGGGAAAAGGCTATTTATAAT
The DNA here is from genome assembly GCF_009905375.1 of Apium graveolens. Lineage (NCBI taxonomy): Eukaryota > Viridiplantae > Streptophyta > Magnoliopsida > Apiales > Apiaceae > Apium > Apium graveolens. Next base: position 45,357,337 of record NC_133650.1, on the reverse strand, counting down.
TACAGAAAATTAGTATCCCGTTGGATCATTCCGGATATAAAACGGTACGTTTATTTATAAAAACTGATCCAAACGGTATCGGTTTTCGGGATAATTATCCAAACCAGTACAATTTGTACTGCGGTCTTGGTCTCAGCGCCTGGTTACACGTACTACGAGGTGATAATTGGGATAGTTTAATAAAAATCTCCCGTTTATCGAAAATACGGGTTTTATTGATTTACCGAAACGAATATTGTATCGAAAATATTGCGCCGGGACCCGCGCAGAACAAACCGTACGCCGGATCAAAAAAGTCGAAACATGGAATAAGCTCGGAATATTACAATTGGGTTAGGAAGGAGTTCTCGGAAGAGTTTCGGGTTCCAAAAACGTAACAACGGATAACGTCGGTTGGTTCCCGTTTTTATAAAATAGAATTTAAATACTCGGAAAAAGATTTTATAAATTTCATATGATCCTTATAAATCCATAAATCAACATAAAAATAATTAGGAAGATATGACAATTATCTATATTTTATTTTGGACATATAAAAGTTAAAATACTCAATTAATATTATTTTTAAATATCCAAACATAGATAACACTTAACAATTAATTCACATAATGGATAATGTGCACATATATTAATCATTTATTAACAACATAATTACACGATATATCCCGGATATTACATCCTTCCCCCCTTAAAAGGATTATGTCCTCAGAATCTTCTAAGAAAACAAATGAGGAATCTTTTCTCTCATATCACTTTCTAAATCCCAGGTTGACTCTTCAACCTTTGGGTTTCTCCACAATACTCTTACTAGCTTTACCACTTTATTCCTCAATACTTTCTCTCTTTCCTCTAGAATTTCTATCGGACTCTCTACATATGACAAATCTGCCTGAAGCTCTATTGGCTCATATTCTATTACATGCCTGGAGTCTGGATTATATTTCTTGAGCATCGATACGTGAAAAACATTGTGAATGTGCTCCATGTGCGGGGGTAACGCCAACTCGTAAGCTACTTTGCCAACGCGCTTTAGGATCTCAAAAGGTCCGACATATCTTGGGCTTAGCTTCCCTTTCTTTCCAAACCTCGTTAGTCTTTTCCATGGTGATACTTTCAGTAATACCAAGCTTCCTTCTTCAAATTCCATGTCTTTTCTTGACTGGTCTGCATATTTCCTTTGACGGTCTTGTGCTGCTATCAATCTTTTCTGGATTATTTCAACAACTTCCTTTGTCTGCTGCACCAATTCAGGTCCAAGTATTTTGCGTTCTCCTACTTCGTCCCAATATACTAGAGATCTACATTTGCGTCCATAAAGGGCTTCATAGGGTGGCATCCCAATACTGGCATGATAACTGTTGTTATAAGCAAACTCTACCAGAGGTCCCGTCCCAACTTCCTTTAAAAATTAATAGCACAAACACGCAACATGTCCTCGATTGTCTGGATCGTTCTTTCACTTTGGCCATCCGTCTGGGGGTAATAGGACGTACTCATATTCAGTCTTGTTCCCAAACATTCTTGAAAACTCTTCCAAAATCTTGAATTAAACCTTGGATCTCGATCAGATACAATAGACACTGGAACTCCATGACGAACTACGATTTCCTTCAGGTACATATGGACTAACTTGTCGAGCGAAAATCTTTCATTTATAGGTAGAAAATGAGCTGACTTGGTAAGTCTATCCACTATAACCCAAATGGCATCATGATTAGCCCTTGTCCTTGGTAATCCAACGATGAAATCCATGGTAATATGTTCCCACTTCCACTCTGGAATCTCCAATGGCTGTAACAATCCACTTGGTCTCTGATGCTCTGCTTTAACTCTCTGACAGGTATAACATTTGCTAACCCATTCCGCAATTTCCCTCTTCATATCTGGCCACCAATAATTCTCCTTTAAATCCCTGTACATTTTGGTACTCCCTGGGTGGATGGAATATCTTGAACAATGTGCCTCTTGTAAAATTTCATTCTTGAACTCTGTCACTGGTGGAATCCAAATTCTAGATGAAAACCTCAGAATACCTTGATCATCCTTTTGCGTACATAATTCTTCACCTACCAAATGATTTAAACCTTGATCCATTACATCTTCCTGACATTTCTTTATTTTCTCCAATAACTCCGGTTGGAAAGTCATACTGTACACTTTCGCTTTCTCAGGCTTGCAAATTCTAATCTCCAATTCCAATTTCTGAAATTCCTTATATATCTCTTCAGGTACCGATAACTCATTTAACCTTTCCTTCCGACTTAACGCGTCTGCTACAACTTCGCTTTACTGGGATGATAATTAATCGAGCAGTCGTAATCCTTGATCAATTCTAACCATCTCCTTTGCCTCATATTAAGTTCCTTCTGTGTGAATATGTACTTTAAGCTTTTGTGATCCGTGAAAATCTCGCACTTTTCTCCATACAGATAATGTCTCCAAATCTTCAAAGCAAAAACTATGGCTGCTAGCTCCAGATCATGAGTAGGATACTTTTGTTCGTGTGGTTTCAATTGCCTTGACGCATACGCAATCACCTTTTCGTGCTGCATTAAAACACATCCTAGTCCTTTGTGAGAAGCATCGCTATAAATTACAAAATTCCCTTGATCGTCTGGAAGTGACAAAACAGGTGCCGTGATTAATCTTTGCTTCAATTCCTGAAAACTTCCTTCGCACTTGTCGTTCCATATAAACTTTTCATTCTTTCGTGTAAGCTTTATCAGTGGTGTTGCAATCTTTGAGAAATTTTGGACGAGTCGACGATAATATCCCGCTAATCCCAAGAAACTTCTTACCTCAGTGGGTGTTCTCGGTCTCTCCCAATTCGTAATTGCTTTGATCTTTGCCGGGTCTACTCTGATCCCTTCATTACTGACTATGTGTCCTAAGAACTGAACTTCCTGTAGCCAAAACTCACACTTCGAGAATTTAGCATATAACTTCTTTTTCCTTAAAATTTCCAAAGCCGTTCTCACATGTTCCGCATGATCCTCTTCCGTTTTTGAATAAATTAAAATATCATCTATAAACACAATAATGAACTTGTCCAAATATTCCTTAAAAATTATATTCATCAGGTCCATAAACGCTGCCAGGGCATTGGTTAATCCAAAAGACATCACTACAAATTCGTAATGTCCATACCTTGTTCTAAAAGCTGTCTTTGGTATATCTTCTGGCTTGATCTTCAGTTGATGATATCCTGATCTTAAATCAATTTTGGAGAAGTACTTGGCTCCCTTCAATTGGTCAAACAAATCATCAATTCTAGGTAATGGATACTTGTTCTTGATTGTAAGCTTATTGAGTTCTCTATAGTCGATGCACAGTCTCATGCTTCCATCTTTCTTCTTGACAAATAATACTGGGGCTCCCCACGGGGATACGCTGGGTCTGATTACTCCTTTCTCTAACAACTCCTGCAATTGCTTTGCTAGCTCTTTCATCTCAACAGGCGCATTCTGTACGGGGCCTTGGATACTGGTTCTGTTCCAGGTGCTAAGTCGATCACAAATTCAATTTCTCTATCTGGAGGAAGTCCTGGTAACTCATCGGGAAACACATCTGGAAATTCATTCACTACTGGAATATCTTCAAGTTTTGCTGGCTCCTGACTTCTGTCGATCACATATGCTATGAAATGCTCGCATCCTTGTCGTAATAACTTCTTGGCTTGAATCATTGTTAAGAACTTTTTTACTTGCTTCTGCCCTTGAACGTTACTATTCTTTCGTCTGGCTTCTTCACCATTACCTTCTTATTTCGACAATCTATCTGGTCATCGTGCTTAGATAACCAATCCAACCCTAATATAACGTCAAACTCCCCTAACTTAAATGGTATCAAATCTACGCAAAACTTACTACCAGAAATCTCAATCTCACAATTCCCACAAACTTGATTAACAGATACACGTTCTTGATTTGCTAATTCCACAATCATTATTTCATTTAAACGCTCAACTGGACAATTTAACTTGCTAACAAAATCTTATGAAATAAATGATCGGGTTGCTCCCGAATCTATTAACACTTTAGCATATAAAGAATTCACATTAAGCGTACCTGCCACGACATCCGTATCCTGGATAGCATCCTTCACAGATATGTCAAAAACTCTAGCCCTTGGAGTCTCATTCACTGTTGGGGTAGATCCCATAATCCTTAATGCATTACTGACTGGGGCTGGTGTCTTGCAATCCCTGGCTATATGTCCTGGTTTCCCACATTTAAAGCACATAAATCCAATGGCTGGAACCTTCACTGTTGGATTCAGGATAGGCTGATCCTTATTTGTTGGTTCTCTTGCTGGCTGATTTCGGCACTCCCTCGAATAATGCCCTTTCTGATTGCATTTGAAACAAACTACATTCAACTTATTACAAACTTCCCCACGCTTCTTCCCACATACTTGACAATCCGGAAAAGTTAGTCTCAACTGATTCGGCTGATTTGCATTAACTGGATGGTTTCCCTGGCCTCCGTCGCTTGCATTTTGTCTCCTGAAATTAAAATTCCTCCCTGGCTGAAACTTGCCCTTCTTAAAATTTGGAAACTTCCCTGGTTGTGACTAGCCCTCATTCCCTTCAAATTTCCTTTTCTTGCTTTCCTTTTCCTTCTGGAATATCTCACTCTCTGTCTCTGCGATCATAGCCTTCTGTACCACTCCTGCATAGGTATCCAATTCAAAAATGGCTACCTTCCCTCTGATCCATGGTTTCAAAACTTGCTGGAATCTTTTAGCCTTCTTCCTGTCAATATCCACATACGACGGCACATACCTTGACAATTCCTCAACCTTACCCTCATAATCTGTTACCGGCATGTTCCCTTGCTTTAATTCTAAAAACTTCAGCTCCATTTGATCTTGGACAAACTGAGAAAAATACTTTTCTAAAAACAATTCCTTAAACCTCTCCCAAGTAATAATATATGTACCTTCCAATGTCTTCACCATCTCCCACCAATAGGTGGCCTCATTCTTCAGATAGTAACTTGTAAACTCAACCTTCTGTTCTTCCTTTACTTTTACTAAGGCAAATACCTTCTCTATTTCCTTTAACCAAACATTTGCTTTAATCGGCTCTAGGGAACCCTTGAATTCTGGTGGGTTTACTACCTGAAAAGTTTTGAAAGTTACCTGGGGGTTGGTCTGTCTTTATTGTTGTTGTGCCAGGTGAACTGTTTGTTGGACCAAGATTTGAAGAATCTGGGCTATTGTTGGGTCCATGGGTCCTGGGTTCACATTTGGATTTGTATCATCTTGGTTGTTATTGTTGTTGGTTTCTTCATTTTGGGTGTTGGTGCTAGTATTCTTCTAAGAGGCATTTTTCTATAAAGAATCAAACAACTTATTTAGCTTTTAAACCAAATTCTTTATAGAAAAGAAACGTTTAATAAAACAAAAATATCTTGTTTTTGAAAGCAGTTATAACTAAGTAAATTGCATGCTTCTTTACAGAATATAAACAGTTATGAAAAACAGGGTACATGGTATCACAGGGGTATAACTGGTGCAATAAATAAGGTAAGGTAAAACATGTGCAATAAAGTAAATGACAGTGCTGGAAAGGAAAAAGGTACTGATATATATAGATCAAAAGTTTTAGGTAGTACAAGCGTAAAGATGCTTCAGAAGTAAAAGCAAAAGGGTACAACAACCTACTCACTAGTCAGCATAGCTAGTCTATAAATACAACTCAAAAGGCTACTGATACACACTACACATTGATGTACATACTATACAACCATAATAACACTGCTCAGTATCTCCATCTCTGAATCTCTGGCTCATGGCAAGTCTGGACCTCTAATCTCCTCAAGCTCCTCTAGAACCCACTTAGCCCACTCCACTAGGAAATCAGGAGTGATGTCCTCATGTGTAGCCTCAGCAATCCTCACAGCAGCTGCTCTATGAAACGCCTGTAGCCTCTCTCTAAGTTGCCTCTCACCACTCCCAACCTCTTTGGTACGCATGATATGCCATAACTCCTGGATCTGACCCTGTAGGAATCGCTGCTCTATAAGGCAAGCCTCAAACTGATGATATGGGACAGGATAGGAAGAGAACTGGAAAGGTACTCCTGTAACTGAATGACTAGTAAAGCCTGAATCAGCAGGTGGGGGTCCTCTGACAGGTGGCCTCATACCTGGGGGTGGAATAACCTGCAGTGGTACGGGCTGCAACACAGGTGGAGGTAGAATAGCCAATACTGGTGGAACAACAGGACGTGGATCCGAAGATGGCACTCAAACTGAAGGCTCTGAGTGATCAGCTGATATGGGAATGAAAGAGTCGGCCATCGCTGCTATCTGAAATCATATCGCAATATAAGAATCTCGAACCATAACGCGAATTTCACTAATACCTGTTATACCGAAGCACTCAACCTCTCAACGTCTTATCATCCTATTCCTTACTACTAATCCTAACCGTCTACCCATTCCCGTCAACCTAGGCTTGTGTCAGTGACTTATAACCTGTAGCTCTGATACCAAACTTGTGGCGCCCTCCAAACCCGGGTCAGAAGTTTGGGGTCCACACACACCTTATTTATAACCTGCTTATAACAATAATAAAGATAATAATAATATGCAGTGACCCTACTTACCAACCACCACGGACCGCAACAGGTTAAAGTATGCACACAAGCCAAACACACTATTATATTACAAACGTTCAAATCTCAACTATTCCAAACTCAAAACTGAGTATTAAATATTATTACAAACTTTTACAGACTTAAATTATCCCAAAAGAAGCCTACTAGCTCAGCTCAATCAACCTGAACCCCTAGCTCTCGTGCTGGAATGGGGATCCTCGGTACCAACCGGTTCCTTCTTAACTGGAAAAGAACATAAACAATATCGCACAAAACTGAGAATAATGATCATCAAGTGAACATGGTTATGATATCAAGTGAACAATGGATTATGATTTAGAATTGGATATTATATTTTCATGTTAAAAACCAAGGTTAGGCTGCTGATCAGTCACGCACTAACCCCGAGCAAAGTACACAGCACTACTCTAACTACTGGATCCAAGGCACACATTGGCCTAACTTGAACATTATATGGTCTGACCACGAATCTGGTCCACAATTTTATAAAAACAATCCAATTCTAACATAATAATAGAATAAACAATAATAAACAATAACCAGAATCATTAACAACATTTGATGTTCTATAATAAAATGGTTTTAATCTGCATAAGGATCAAAAGAGTATTTTCAAAGTTTGGATGCTAGGTAATGAAATAATTGGATAATAATGAATCAATGTTTCAGGGTTTCAAGGATTTGGTCTTTCAAAGCATAAAATACAATGGTTTGAGTATGTAGGTAATTCGATTCAGTGTATAGTATTTAGTTGTATGTGTTTGTGGAGTAGTATCGTATATTTGAGGTTCGTGTTTGGGTATACAACAATCAATGGTCTAGAAAGAATCAGGTTACGGCTCAAGATCAATAACTGGAATCAAGGTTTAGGGTTCAGTGCTTCAAAGCACTTGCAATATAAAACAGGAATATTAATCACGATAATATCTCGAGAAAGTTCAGAACACTTGCCTGGTATTAGCTTACTACACTGTACTCGTTTCCAATCTCAACCGTCTTACTCCTCAACTACTTGTTTCCCTTTCCTATGCCTTGCCTCTTCTGCTCACATATCATAAGCATCTATCAATATTTAACTCATAGGATTCTATTTAACACATACTTCTATCTACCCTTCATTTCATCCAAATCCAATTATCGGATTGAAAGTTACGCAATAAACCAGTAAACATCGAAGATACAGACCGACAGTCAACCAACAAGTCACATATAACACATAACACGTCACATAATCAATGATATATCATTTATAAATAAGTCTCGGGTCATAAACAGGCTTTCAGGTATTTAAAATGATTTTTAAAACATTTTTCGGAATTAAAACGGGTCGTTGGATTAATTTCGGGGTAATAAAAAAGGTTCGGTTGGCCAATTCTGCCTCCGAAACAATTTTATAATAATTATCAAGCCTTGGAAATAATTTAGAATAATATTTTAAAGCTCGAAACTATTTTTCGGAATTTTTAAATCATTTTTGAATAATTAAATCTAATTAAATAATTAATTAAAATCAATTAATAATTAATTAAATTAATTAATCAATTAAATTTCGAATTAATTGACCAATTAATCAATTAAAAATTAACTGAAATTAATTAACTAATTAATTCAGATTTATTTTTGAATTAAAAATAATTTTCGGAATTAAAATAATAATTTTTGGAATTTTCAGAAATTAAAATGAATTTTTATAATAAAAATAAATAGGAAATATGATTTTTAAATATTTTTAAAACAGGAATCCAACTTTTGCAAACTCTGGAAAGTTCAGGGACTGAACTTCATCGTTTTCAAAAGTTATGGTACTAAACTGCAATTTTCCAACCTTTCGCCGGAAAACAGTCGGGTTCGCCGGAAAACTCAAGTACGGCATCCTTCCACCACCACAAACTCCAGATTTAATCTATAATTCACCAGGAATCTAACCATATCATCAAATCAACCTAACAATCCCTGAGTTGGCCGGAATTTGGCCGAGAAGTTCGCCGGTTTCCGGCGAGCTCGACGTAAACTTCAAAACACAACTCCCTTCTCTACAGACCTCGTTGATTCATGAAACTTATACGACTGGATTGCAAATTTCACCGAGAACACAACCCACTATACCACAACATCAATCTATTCCAAAATAAGAAACCCCCAAATTTCAATTAAGAACATTCATACGGGTTATAAACCCTAATTTTAAAATTCGAAAATCAAACTCAAATTTGAACATGTTATTGAACTCCAAATCAGACGTATAATATATCAAAATCATCAGGAAAACAAGCTCTACAACATGCAATCATCAAATCATACAAACAATCATCCGAACAAAAATTCATATTTTTAATAAAATTAATTCGAAAATAAATAAAAATATAGAAAAATAACCTTGATTTCTGCAGTAAAAGGAAGCTCAGAATCTGGTAGAACACTTCAAATCCTTCGTTTTGGTTACTCAATCTTTGAAAACAGAGATCGGTAACGCCTTCGTTTTGCTGTTTGATTCTTAGAACAGTTTATGAAATTAGGGTTTTTCTCTGAAAATTATAAAATTAACTATCTGCAAATGATTTTGATGCGAAATAAAATACGGGAAAAGGCTATTTATAATTACGGAAAATTAGTATCCCGTTGGATCATTCCGGATATAAAACGGTACATTTATTTATAAAAACTGATCGAAACGGTATCAGTTTTCGGGATAATTATCCAAACCAGTATAATTTGTACTGCGGTCTTGGTCTCAGCGCCTGGTTACACGTACTACGAGGTGATAATTGGGATAGTATAATGAAAAGCTCTCGTTTATCGAAAATATGGGTTTTATTGATTTACCGAAACAAATATTGTATCGAAAATGTTGCGCCGGGACCCGCGCAGAACAAACCGTACGCCGGATCGAAAAAGTCGAAACATGGAATATGCTCGGAATATTACAATTAGGTTAGGAAGGAGTTCTCGGAAGAGTTTCGGGTTCTAAAAACGTAATAACGGATAACGTCGGTTGGTTCCCGTTTTTATAAAATAGATTTTAAATACTCGGAAAAAGATTTTATAAATTTCATATGATCCTTATAAAGCCATAAATCAACTTAAAAATAATTAGGAAGATATGACAATTATCTATATTTTATTTTGGACATATAAAAGTTAAAATACTCACTTAATATTATTTTTAAATATCCAAACATAGATAACACTTAACAATTAATTCACATAATGGATACTGTGCACATATATTAATCATTTATTATCAACATAATTACACGATATATCCCGGATATTACAACTCTGGTATTTATACACAACCCACGACTGCTGATATTGTTTTACAGAGCATGCTAGTTGTTAATATCCACTTTATACATGTTTTAGTTATTTTCTAGCAAGTTATAAATTTTGTTCCTATAACTGTTTTATCATAAATTATTTTACTTGTTATTCATATAGTGGTACTGCTGAGCAATTGATTGCTCACCCTTGAAGAATGTTTTGTATATATGTATTACAGATTCCTAGGAGACTCTTCAGTCGTCGTCAGGGCAGAGTTCTAGTTCCTTTCGTATCAGACTCCTCTTAGGTAGTTGTGTCAGACCAAAGATGGTCTGTTGAGTTTCTGTATGAAATTAGTTGTGTCAGGAATTGTTTGTTATAAGTTGGTTTTGTAATAATTGTATCCTAAGTCAAACTTAAACCTGGAAAAGGTCTTGGTTAAGGGGTCATGGTTATGTATTATTATTGATTTGGAATATATTATGTTTGTTATTATTGTTTTTGGTGACGTCAATTCCTGACCCCAGGGTTGAGGCCGTCACAGTTGGTATCAGAGCTACAAGTTTGAGTCCCTGATTTAGGTGAGGATTAGAGTCAAAGGAGTGTAGAAAAGTTTATATAACGGTGTGAGTCAGATGCTCAATCAAAGGAGCGAGTCTATGAGTTCAGTCGAGGGTTTCGAAGGCGTAACCCTGACGTTTATTAAGGATTGGCTAGAACTACCTTATCTTAGAGTACGCCTCCTTCGTATATGTATTATTGGTAAGCTCCGATAGAGATTTCTAGTTCTCCCTTTTTAGAAAACGAGTCCGATAGTGAAAGTTCAGTTTCTGAGCGGACCCTAGATGTGTCAGCTGAAGAAACACCAATGTTATTCCTAAATATCGCATTTTCTATGTTAAAGAATGTACTGGACCGAGTGTGCGACCTCGATGAGTTCAGATAATATGTGATGAAGTAGTTGGTGGCGGCTATGACAGCCAAGTCTCTTAGTGTATGAAGATCAGTAATGTTGTATATGTCTTAAACCCTTTCACACCTTTCCTAAAACGCATTACGTTTCTAGAATAATTGTTTACCTTTTTACAAGTTTCTTTTTTTTTCGTAAGAAGGTCAAAGTTCGAATTAGGCAACTTAAAATTCCCGTTGCTCTCATCATAAATCAGATTTCCCTTTTTGTTTGTGAATTTTCTATCTAAAAATTATTTCCTTCCTCGGTGATTCTATTAGTTGATTGGGGCAGACAATGCATATGATTTGACTGTTTGTCTGTGTGACAAAGTGTCTGGTGGGACGCCACTGAATTATGTGTTGTGAACTATGCGGTACTAAGACTGGCCATCTTATGTACTAGTATGGTTTCTCTCAGTCATATCTATATCTTCATCCTTTTTCCTCCCTTTATAATTGATTCCTTGATTTTGAAGTTTCATGACAATGAATTCGTCAGTAACCTCTGTAGTTAGACAGTTCTGGTGATTGAAATTAAGCAAAAGTTGACTATCAGGAGGAATAGAAGTTTTATAACCGGTTGCTACTCCAGAAATGGAGATAGCAGAGAGGATTCAGGATCCAATGATGAAAATTGCAGCCTCGAAAAAGTAATTCAGTGGTTGGTGAACCACTCGCAGGTGATAACAAATCATCTATAGAGGAATGGTTGGTTGAAATTTGGACTAGAGTGTCTAGTAGAGTTCAGTGTTCCTTAAGTTTGACTTGAGTTACCAGTTTGCTCCATGTAGGTTGTGGCTGATAAAGCCAACCAAGTCTTGTTGCATATCTGATTAGTTTAGCTGTTGTAAATGAGTAGTGATGGGAAGTTAGTCAGTTGTTGTTGTATGGAGGAGCCATGCTATGGTGTTTAGTTTCTTTATATTTCAGTTTTCATGTACTGTTGTTGATTCTTCTACTGTCATTGTTTCTATTATTGCTAGTGCTGTTCAACTAGATATCTTTTATAAATGGACCCTGATAATAAAGACATGGGTACTTTGATTGGGCAGAATTTTCCTGACACAGGTGCACCGTTTAAACGGTGATATGTTTGTTATACATCCTCGTTATGTTTTTGAATAAATTTCCTGTTATATTTCAGAAAAATGCCATCCGAGAAAGCTACCCAGTCTAAAGGAAATAGTAGTAGTTTTGAGGAGGGTCCAACTATAAATGAAATTCTAGACTTGTTGCGCCAGCAGCAGCAACAACGGTTGCAGTTAATCCAACAGATTCAGCAGCAATAACATCAGCAAAGAGAGCCAAACCAAACTACTAGTTTTAAATCCTTTCAATCTGTTAAACCCCCCGAGTTTAAAGGTGAAGTGGACCCTGTTGCTGCCAGAAATTGGCTTAAGGAAATGGAAAAGGCATTTACCCTCACTCAGGTAAGTGATGATCTTAAAATGGATTATGCGAGTTATTTTCTGAAGGGTGAGGCAAATTATTGGTGGGAATCCACTCGTGCTTTGGTAAGAGAAGGTCATGTTTATTGGGCCAGATTTACAGAATTATTCTTGGAGAAATATTTTCCAAATTGTCTATAAAATCAGTTGGAAGTTGAGTTTTTAGAATTGAAACAAGGTGAAAGAAGTGTGTTGGAGTATGAGGCCAAGTTTACAGAATTGTCCCGAATAGTTTCTGCGTATGTAAGTACAGAGATCCAAAAGGCAAGAATTTTCAACAAGGGTTGAAGCCTGAAATTTGCATAGGAGTTGTGGCATTGCAACTCAAGATATACTCTTATGTAGTTCAGGTCACCCTGGTAATGGAAAGTGACCAGAAGTTGGCCGTTAAGGAAGAGGGTGATAAGAAAAGGAAGTCTGAGGGTGTTATAGACAAGGCGGACCAAGGAGAATCCAGTCAAAAGTTTCAGAAACAATTTAGCCGAAACAAGAATAAATATTCAGGAGACAGAATTTCTCCCAGACTAGGTTTGATGCTACCTCAGTTGCTTCTACTTCATCCCAGTTAGTCATGTCAACAGTGGATTGCAAGTCCTGTGGTAGGAGACATAATAGTTCATGCAAAAAGAATGTTCAATGTTTCAAATGTGGTCATAAAGGTCATCATGCATCGGAGTGCAAACCAAAAAAATCAGTAGTTACTTGTTATAATTGTGGAAAGGTTGGGCATATTGTGAGAAGCTATGGAGAAGCTACTCAAGGAACCACATCCCAAGGGCCAGTATCCAGCACAGCCAGAGCCAGAACCTTCAAAGTGTCCAAGAGATCGAACGCCTAGGACTCGGGCGTATTTGCAGGTGCATTTTCTCTCAACTCCATACCTGTTAAAGTTTTATTTGATTCAGAAGCGTCTAAGCCTTTTATACCAAAGAAATGTGTAAGTAAAATGTATTTGATATTAGAAGGCTTAGCCGAGCCTTTAACCATAAAAGTGGTCAATCAAGATGGACTTTCAGTGAGTCACTTCTGTCTTAACTGTCAATTAGGATCCCTGAGTATTCTTTTCTGCCTGATCTGATACCCGTTAAGCTAGGAGAGTGCGATGTAAATGGATTGATGTTCCCAATATAAAGCAAATATTGACTGCAAGAAAAGAAAGATTGTGATGTTTACAAAGGTTAACATTAGGTGAGTTATCAACGATAAAGGCAGGAAAGGAATTTCTCTCGATATCAAAGGTAAAGAAAATGTTAGACAAGGATGTGAGGCTCATGTAGCCCCTATAGAAGACATTGAGAAAGAGACACCTAATCTGGACAAGGCTCCAATAGCTAAGGAATTTCCAGACGTCTTTTCAGACAAGTTACCAGGATTGCCAGCAGATCGTGAGGTTGATTCTTCTACTGACTTAGTACCCAGAGCCAAACCAATATCAAAAGCTCTGCATGGCATGGCCAACGGGAATGAAGAAATTAGTTAGTCAACTGCAAAAGTTATTGAAAAAAAGTGATGAAATTAGGAGATTATATACCGATTATCGGAAGTTTATCAAGATGAAGAATAAGAATAAGTAACCCCTATATAAAATTGATTATTTATATGACCCAAGTTAAGGAGCGTTATTTTTCGGAGTTGACTTAAGATTCAGCCTAAAGATGTATCGAAGACTGCGGTTAGAATGAAATATGGGCATTACAATTTCTGGTAATGTTATTTGGATTAACAAGTGTACCAGTCAACGAACATGGTGTATGAGGAGTGCTTGGATAAGCATGATTGTATTTATTGATAACATCCTCAACTATTCAAAGACTAAGAAAGTCTGGGTAGAACGCTGTTATGGATCAAAAACTAAAGTATAATAATTGCTGTATTTATTACTAGGGAACGTGAGCTTCGAGGCTCGATTTGACTGCTCTTGTGTTTCGTGACTCGGTCTGCCTTAACAAGATGCCTACGTACCTTGCTGTTTGCCAAGGATCAAGTCAAAAAATGTAGTTCTGATTGATGGGGGTGAGACCCTTATATAGATGTTGGGAGTCCTTGAATTGGACTTGGTGTATGAGACTTGGTAGTCAAGTCTTCGAATTAGAATGGACTTTGGAGTCCTAAGTGGTAGAAAACTGATTCCTTATCCTTCTAGGTCCCTTGGAGGCTAATCTACAGGGATTTATGTCCTTATTGAGACTCTTCTTAATAGCTGATTTTTCCCTTATTAATTAATTACGAAATTAATTAATATTCAGGGTTTTGGGCCTTCTTTGTTCCCTCAGGCCTGATCTGGTCCATCAGGCCTGATCAATGTGTTAACCTTTTTGGTCTGAATGTCATACATCTTTTTATTGGGACTTGTAGTCCAAATCATGTGTAATTAATGTAATATTTAATTACGTAATCAGGATTTATTTATTCCCTATCATTTACCCCCAACTTTTGGGAAACCGTAAACGGTTTCGCAAAAGTTATGTTCACTTGTTCCCTTACAGGGTATCGTTTTGGTGTAAAGTGTGGAGCGACCTACACATTTACAACGATTTGCCTCGTACACGGCTTCAGGGTTGTTTTTAAAAGCTTCCCTATTATTTTCTTACCTTTTTCCCTTTTTTTATGAATTTTCTGGTATTTTTTAGGAATCTTTCCTTAATTTCCGGGACTTTTTCTTAATTTCTGGAACTTTCCGAATTTTCTGCAATTTTTCAGAAAAGTTTTCCAGTTTTCAGCCCTTTTCGACCAGGATTCTAGTCAAAAATTCGACCTGGATCCTAGTCAAATTTTGGGCCATCTTTTTAATCCTGGTCGAAGAATTTCGACTAGGTTCCACGACATGGATTTCGACCAGGATCCTAGTCGAACCTTTGACCTGGATTTTGGTCGAAATTTCGGTCCTTATTTGATTCCTGTTCGTGATGTTTCGACTAGGAATTACGACCAGGGTTTCGACCTGGATCCTAGTCGAACCCACGACTTGGATCTTGGTCGAAGTTTTAGTCCCTTTTTGGCTCATGTTCGTAATGTTTCGACTAGGAATCACGACCAGGGTTTCGACCTGGATCCTAGTCGAACCCACGACCTGGATCTTTGTCGAAGTTTTGGTCCCTTTTTGGCTCCTTCTTGAAAATTTCGAGCTTGATCCATGACTAGGATTTCGACCTGAATCCAAGTCTTTTTGATAGGTGCTGTTAGGTCCAAAGGTATCGTAGAAGGGGGTTGAATACGATACCACCAATTAATTCCGATTCAAAACAAGTTCTTAGTTTATGCTGGGAAGTAAAAACACAACAAAATTCAAGGAATATATTTCGATTGATATAAACCTTAATGTTGCTACAATCTAATCAATTTATTAGCTTCCACAGAAATTTCAACAGCATAACAGTACAGTTACAAAGCAATTAATATGAACTTGAATGCTCCGTAATTCTCTCTATAAAAGCTTCTCAGTTTGCTGGTGAAGAAATCTATCCTGAATGAATGCTGAGATTTCTGTTTTATTGTAGACTTAAAACCAAATTGAATACGTGGCTTCTTCTGGTCCAAGCATTCTAATTTGCTGCACTTCAAAGTAACCCAAGTCCCTAGTAGTTGATTGCAGTAGTCGATATAACCTTGGAGATTCAACTAGAAGTCGACCAAACTCAAGAGTATAAGGATTTGCCTTAGAGAATTCAATCACTTAGCTTGAAAAGAACCTAAGTCGACTTGTATAATCATGAAATCGACTAGTAAGAAGCAAATTCGATTTCCTAGAAGTCGATTTGCATTCAAAGGCCAATTCCTTGACTTAGTTTCTACACCAACTTCATACTACCATTTCATTCGACTAGTTGACCCATCCATTCGACTAGTAGGTTTATAAAGCCCCTAAAAGTCGATTTAGGCAATGTTTTGATTCTACTAGTCGATTTTTATCTTAAGAATATTTTCTTGCTTTAGACGTTTTTCTTGCTTGCATAAAATCGACTAGTAAGACCTTGGATTCAACTAGTGGATACTAGAAGTCAATTTCTTATGATTTTGCCTTAGACAAATTACCAACATTCCATCCAATGCTTTTTTCTTGACTAACAACTCCTGGAATGTTGACTTGAATCCCTTTTGAACTTGATCTTGAATTCGCTTACCACTTCTTTTGTAGACTTCAATGATCAATCCTGGAATGCTGATGCTTAGTGTACTGGTCTGGTTCACAAACGACTAGCCCTGAATTGAATATCTTTATCTTTTCTGATTGTTCCTTGTTAATGAATTCTGACTTGAGTTCTATAGATTGTTTTCTACTGGAATCACTTGATTTCTATACTTGAATCTTCAACTGTATTGAAACAACAAGTCCTCTAATTGTTTATTCTTCACAGAGGCTCGATCACTGAATGATCTTCTTTCTATGACTTCAAATAGACTTGCACTTGTAATACTATGTTCTGATTCTTGTATGTGTCTGATCATTCTTCTTCTGGATTCCTTGTGTAGACGTAGTATTATTAACATGTCTTGTTCTAGTGTTGTTATTGTGTTGAGTTATCACGTAACTGTTCATACAGCTACGCAGTCTCATCAACAATCTCCCCCTATTTGATTGTTAAACTTAACAAACAAATTAAATAGAGAGGATAACTCAACTAACAACTAGAAAAAGTAATGTACCAGGACTTGTAAGTAATGATACTAGTTTTCTGGATCAAATACCGCATTTCCAGATTTCTTGAGTACCTGAAATGAAAGATGCGTGTTCCTTTAGCACTGAACAGATCTTCAAGTAGTTTCATCTTCATTTCCTTGGTTCTTCAACTCTCTGCCAGATAATACTTCTCAGTCTTGAAGTAATCATCAGCAGTTTCTTTTGTACAACCACATTTCCTGTTGAGAAGCGCATATCTCTCTTGCTTCCCCCTATGTGAATCAACTTCTTAAAGGAGATCGCCTTTGTCTACCACCTCTCCCGTACAATAGGATCTGCAGATAAGAACTAATGGTACTCCCTTTTGGAAAATAGCTTCTCCCCTTATGAAGAACAGTGATGAACCAAACCACTTCTTCTAATCACTAGGAAATCACCTTGTGTTTACCACCTCTCGCGTACAATAGGATCCGTAGTTACAAACAACAATGGTGTGATGTAGTGTACATGTGCTTTACCTTTTTCCTCCTTCCTGCTATTTCTCCCCCTTAGTTGAGGAATCCTCCAAACTATTATATGAGCTTTTATCTCCCCCTTAGAGAAGGAATGTATGCTGTTGTCTGAAGGAGTTCTCATATGTTACTTGGTTGGAAAAGAAATAACAGGTCATAGTCTGATCAACCATGTCCCTTTAAATGCTGAAAGAATGACTTCACTGTTGATCATCATGTTCACCAATCTTCCCAACTCCTTATTCCTCCCAAATGTGAGATCACCAAGTGTTACCAATTGTGAGCTCCCAAAGATCCCGAAGTATTCTAATCTAATCTGTAAATGTTAGGTTCCTAAGAGTTAAGTTCCAATCAGAAACAGAATCGAGACCCGAAGTATCAAGAACCATGATTAGGGATAGGGAATGGGATATGGTGTTTCTGTCTTTCTTCCTCACTGTGAGTGTATGATTCTGTTTCGTGTACCTCACAAGTGTTTCACTCTTCTCTCCACCCGTGTTTACACTCATTCTCACAAGTGTATCACTCCTCTCATAGCTCCAAAATCCAGCGGTACCTACAAGGAAAATCACCTTAGCCATCCTTAAGGAGATCACAGGTGGTGCAATGGGAGTTCGCAAATCCCCATCCTCGTTAGACTCGTCAGATGAATCTGAGTCATAATCTACAAGTTGCTAGTTTCCCTTTTAGGGTTCCAGATTTGAACTCTGGGAAGGTAAACAATGATCCAAAGAATTTAGCATAAAGATCAAAGTTCCCTTCTAATGTTTGTGAAAACATTTCCTTATGACTCATCAGGTAATATCTGAATCATTGTCAACAAGTTGTCGATCTGCACCTACATCAGATCCACCATCCGCAGATACATCCAGGTTTATTAGTTCTGGGGAGGTACACACTGACCACTGACATATGGCTATTGGATCAGCATCCTCTCCTAACACATGTTAAGGCAATTGGTCCATTAAAGAACCTTAAACAATCGAATCTAACCGTAAAATGGTTGAAACTCTTGTTTCCGTCAACTCATTCTTTGTGTGTGTAACCTTTCCTTGTGCATCAAGAATTATTTATATTTGAGGTGGTGACACTACATCGGATACCCTGGCCGACAGGTGAATTTCAATAGACGCACCCTGTTGAGAGGATGAATCTAGTAACTGTTTTGTGCCTTTTCAGCGATTACATCTTTTTTAGAAGATGTATGGGGCTAGCAGTTGTCTTGGTTTAAATGCTACTCATCTATATAGGAGACAGAGCTGCTAGGTTGACGTCAGAACCTTCCTTATGTGGTGCACTAAGGCACTTTCTCCCTCACGCTCATTCATACATCATTTTAGGGGTAAGAGAGTATTGGTTGGTTCTATTTCTATTTTTGTCTTTACAGTCTGGGATAGAAGTTGTGGGTTTTCAACCTCACGACTATCAAATGAAATAAGGCCATT
The DNA here is from genome assembly GCF_009905375.1 of Apium graveolens. Taxonomy (NCBI): domain Eukaryota; kingdom Viridiplantae; phylum Streptophyta; class Magnoliopsida; order Apiales; family Apiaceae; genus Apium; species Apium graveolens. The sequence continues at coordinate 45,338,477 of NC_133650.1, read as the reverse complement.
GGAGGCTAAACCTGTTTCACAGAACATATGGAACTATAGAGATAAAATGCACTTAAGATCTATAATGAATGAAAATTATGCATTTAATCTTTTGAGAGAAATGATGTACAATTGTGATTTCACAAGATTTTAATGATATAAGCAATCACTAAAGTAGAAAGAAGTATGATTTTCTCCTAAAACTGTTCAAGTGCACAAGTCTGTTTTTATGCCTAAAAAGATAAATGATTTGATAAGACACGGACTGATGACCTAGCAGTATTAAGAAGAGAAAGAAAGATTTTGTCTTTTAATATGAATGAGTTTTTCTAAAAGCATTGATCACTTAGGGTAGAGTCTAAGCAATTCTCATTCATGTCAAAAGCTCCATAATCTATCTTTATAAAATGATTATCAACAACATTGTATATTAATAAATAATCTTAACAAGAATGACTATGCTGCTGATTTTAAATTATAGTGAAACTTTCAGATATAGCAACTCATATAAATTCACTAGAACTTAAAATCTCACAATTATCTGCAACAAAATATTAACAATATTACTTAGAGGAGTTCTAAGTAATGTCACAAATATTAATACTCCACAATTAGTTCATAGTTAAACTCTTAACTAAATATCATTAACTGATATAAGTCAAGAAATCACACAACTAATCATGCTACAATCATATTCTGATTTCAGTGACTTCTTGAGATATAAGCATTGCTAAATTCACTAAAACCAAAATCTCATAATTAACTTATAACACAGAAGTTACAATCAATATACTAGATATCAATTGTTGACAAATTTTAGTTATAATCAATCATGCTGCTTATTTATTTTAAGTTAGTTTGAATTATGGAGCAAATAAAATCATTGAATTGCTTCAATTTCCATAATCCAAGCTACCCAAAATAAATATTAAATAAATAAATACTAAATATCTAAGAGTTAGATACTAGCACTTAAATATTTTCATAATTATCCTTGAATAATCACCAATAGGATATATGACTTATATAGATGGCACTCACTCTCTGGATAATTAGAACTTTAGAAGTACTTTCTAAGCATAAAAAATATTGAGAGTTTTATACACATAACTTAGAAAATACTTCAAATTTCAATATCAGTAATTTTAGAAATAAGCATTGATTACTTAGAACAAAAATTCTAAATAATATCACTAATACTAAAAGTATGACAATTATTCGTACAAGATACAAATAACTATGCTGCATATTATTTTAACATACTTCAAATTATGAGACTGATATGGAATGGAATTGTCTATAGTCATAATTTAAATCAATTAAAATAATATTCAAACTTAATGCTATAAAACTTAACTACCACAAATGTATATGACATTGTAATCATGATAATTAAGATAGTAGCACTAAGTACGAGGTACTGGATTACTGATAAATTCACAAGTCCTTTAACTATTGAAGATTTAATACTTTTGAACTTATATTAAGAATTCACTATAGATGGTATTTCCAAAAAATATGTAATGAATGATATCCCACACTTACAAACCAGTCTTGAAAATTTAACTTAATCAATTGATTTAATAAATGTTTTTGTCAGTAACTCTTTAACTAAAAGACATGCTCTCAAATTAAATGATACCTGGTGTCAAGGTGCCTTGTTTCTTATCATAACAAGAAATTAATCTTCTTCCATGAAGTTGACAGCTTCTCGAGATGCTTCTCCTGTCACTTAAGTTGACAGCCTCAGAGATGCTTCTCCTGTCTTTCTTACAACCTGCATAATCTGTATCTATATAGCCAAACATGTTAAGCATAATATCTTTTAGGGTACTTTACTCCAAGAGTTGATAGTCCCTTAAGATATCTAATAATCTTATTAATAGCTATAAGATTGGATTCTCTAGGATCCACTTGGAACCTTGCACTTTGGCATTTTGGGAACATTACATGTTGTCTATTAGCATTTGAGTAAAAGAGTGAGCTCGTCATACCTCTATAACTTGTCATTATACCTGAGTTGCACTGATCAAGCTTTAGTGGTTTCTGTTGGCAAGTAGTCTTGGCATGTTCAGAATCTTCCAAATTTTGCATCTTCAAAATATCCTTAACTTACTTGTATTGCCATCATTCTTTCGGTTTACTTGTGCTCCTAAGAGAATTGTTCTTTTAGCTTGCTTCAGCTCCTAAAAGAATTATTCTAATGGCCTGCTTGAAGTAATTCCAAAAAGAATTGTAACCTTTCCAACATGCTCCTCCATACCTACTCTGTAATTACTTAACAAATAATCTTGCACAAGTTTTGTTAGTAGACCAACATATAAAATTATCATTATATAAGAGCACATACATAACATTATGTTTGTGCCTAGTGATAAGAGAGTTATTAATATGACGACTCTACTAGTTCACATTAAACTGCAACTTCAGTTAGAGTGCCATACCATGTCCTTGATGATTGCTTGAGTAGTATACTAGTTCATAACAATCTGAAATGAGCTTGTGAAGAAGAGATATACATGGTCCAATAGGTCTGCAACTGCAAAGTCCATGAACTGTTGTGCATTGACTTCCTCTTTTGACTCACCAACAAGGAGTGCACTTGTACACATCTACTAGAGTCCAATTCCAAGTGTAATGTGCATCAGGTGCCTCATATGTCATAATATCCTCAAGTCTCATCACTGGTGCTTTCTGTTAGATACTGCTTCCTGATAATAACCTACCATCCAGTTTGGCCTTGTCCCTCGTAACAATGCCATTGTCATCCAGTATGATTTCTGGTTATCCTTGTACCAATTACAATATTATCATTTGGTTTGGATACCAGCTTCCCTACAATCTGCTCGCTGACTGATTGAGCTCATCTTGCTTCGCAATCACCCAATCAATTGTAACGCCCCCAAATCCGGGGTCAGAGGATTTGGTCGTCACTATAAAACTTCAATCCAAATCAACCTGTTTAATCAATAAATAAATGCCAGCGGAAGATATTTATCATTTATGACCCCAAACTAATCCAAGATCTTTTAAGGTTACAGTTCTAGAAACAAGAAATCCAAATTCCACAAATAAATTTTTCACTTTCTTTTAAAACTCTTTTCAATAAATTCCAACTCAAAACTAAACCCACTAGTATAACTTCGAATTGAAGTACACTAGGCCTAAATAAAATATACAACTATAATATAATATAATATAAACAACTTTACACAATAAAACTTACACTAGCCCGCAAACCCTGGACTAGTCACCTTCCAAGAGCTTCTCCTTTGCTTCCTTGAATTACGCAGTTGAACAACACAAGCTAATCCTCACTGGAGGTTAAATTTAAAAAAAAACAGGCAAGTATGAGCGGAAGAAATGCTCAGCAAGATCATTGTGACATATATATGGTCTTTTGATATAAAACCGACATCTGCAATAGCGCAGAACATTTAAAAATCAAAATTGTTGATCCAGAAAATTTAGTTAAGGAATCCCAGAATTGATTCCTTCTCTGTATTCAAAATCCTTTTGATATTTTTGAGTGAAAATGCTTCATCCATACTTTGAATCTTGACGAAAATAAAACTCGTAAAATAGTGTTTACGGAAATATCGTAAACCACAATAACAAGAACCAATGATTATGGATTTAATCAAAAACTTTACTCCAAAACCGAACTCTTGAAATTAATACTTATTTTGCTGTCATATCAAATTAGATATTAATACGAACTTTGATGCTCACAACCTACCTGTGCTAAAATAGGGAAGTCAACATCAATCATCTGCATTAATACCACCTTTGATATTTAACAACTTAAATATCAACATCAATCAGAATCTGAATCAAAAATGCATTCCACCTTTATTCAAAACCAAAACAGTTGATAAATCATTCCTTATAAGATTATCAAAAGCAATATAATAATATAGATTGGAATCGTCGAACGACGGTATGTTGCCGCCGGTGATTAGCCGCGGAGCAACACTGGTATGCCGAAGCATATCCAACTAAACAAAGGGGTACCCAAGGCACATATCGGCCTAGCAAGGTGTTATATCCTGTATAACACATAGCTCACACTGGACCGCCGCCACGGCCTCTTACGCAACCATCCAACCTTAAAAATATTTTATTGAAAGGGGTCATAATACTCGACACCCTTATAAATTTTATTCGCCCATTCACTTGTGCAGAAAACCAAAACAATGACATCTTTCTCAAAATCCACAACATTTATAAATCCGATAATTCGATAAGTAAAATCACTTAGCTACTCTGAACATAGAATAACGGAAGAATACTTGCATAAACAGAATTATTTAATTCAGCGATATGTAAAACATTTATCGATTCTAAACTGAGAATAAGGAAAGCAATACTTGCATGAAAAGATTTAAAATAAATATCACTTGAACAATAAGTGATGATAGGGATACTTGCATAATATAATTTGAAATAAACATCACTTGAACGATAAGTGAAGTCAGGGGTACTTGCCTTTGAGTTTTAGCAGTTAGTCACACTCGCAAAACCACATCTATTCTGACATTCTGTCTCAAAACATCACCGCCTTTCTTTTCAACACTTCACCGATATGCTGGTTATGCGATTGCTAGAAGCCAAATATCCAAATGCCATTCCATCTCATTCTTTATCCAACGTCTTGTCCTGATCAACTCGAGAGATCCGCATCTATAATTAAAAGATATAGCTTTAATTGTCTAAACGATAATCACTCGACGAACTACGCGTCAAAATCCTATCGTCTACCCATACGATAGCCCACCATAAATATAACAGACAATCACAGGACTCTTGATCCACATACACACATAATTCATATAACACGTAATCACATAACTCACGTATCACATAATTCATATGACACAGGCGTCGTTACGTTTAAAACTGAAATTGGGTCAAAATACGATTTATCGATCAATAATCGACTCAGAATGACTCGTAAAACAAGCAACCTTTAGAAACAAAAAGGATTTGGGTCTCGAAAGTATTTTTAATGAAAGCGGAATATTTTTCTGAGTCTGTACGCGTTCGTTTCGTATTAAACGGATGAACGGTTTATTTAATATGAATTTTTGAATATTTTTCGGAATTAAAACAGGTCTCTGAATCATTTTATAACTAAATAATAGGGCTCGAACACCCGAAAATAATTTTATAAGAATTATCGAGCCTGGAAAATAATTTAAAATAATATTTTCTTGGAAATCGGACAGCACCTCCTCTATTCTCGGACTGCCAGTCGATATCATATCGACACAACTAACAAAAATCAACACAATAATTTATATTTACGCATATAAACACTCCAGAAATGAATAACACGGCCACCTGAACCAAAACTCGGACCAAAAGTGACTTCTCCAACAATTTCTAAAAATTATGAAATAAATATATAAACACTAACATGCTATAATATACAAAAGTACGAAGGCGGAATTTTGGAATCGTTACCCAAAATAAATTCTGATCACCCCGAAGAGAAAATCTGATGTCCGGAAAATATCTCCAGGAAAAATCCGAAATTAATAGCGATAGATATATACACGCTGAGATGCCATGAGGAGTAATCACCGCCTCCAAACTCTTTTTCTACGCCCCGAAAATAAATTAAAACGGAAATATAACGGAAATATGCCCCGCAATTTTTCTTCTCAAAACCTCGCAATATATATACCTATGCGTAGGTATCGAAGCGCTGATCGTTTATATATATAATAATTAAAATTTGGGCGAACGGTTTGAGAGATATGAATTTTTGAAAGTTGAAAGTATATATAAATATACGGGAGAGGGGAGACAGAAGAGGGGTAAAGAAAATGAAAAAGAAGGGAGGAGGTTTGTCTAGTTTCTAAGTAAAAGAAATAAAACGGGGGAGGGAGTGGTGCAGATCGCGGGTGGGGGGTGGGGTACTGGGGTTAATTTGTTTTGTTTTTTTTTTCAGCAATAGCAACATGCCACGCGCAACACAAAACACTAGGGCACGTGTCTTTGTGTTGACACGTGTCCCTCCTGCACTGCACGCTCATTTCTGTCCCGCATTTTATATTTTATCGAACCATGCTGCGCATAAAACAAATTTATAAAATTATGAAAATAATCTTAAAATTTTCTAAAAACCCCGAAACTAATAAAATAAAATTTTCATAATTTTTAAAGCATTTTTTACTCGCGCACTATACCCGCATTTTATAATTTAACGAACCAAGCTGCACTTGAAACAAATTCAGAAAATCACGAAAATATTCTTAAAATGTTACAAATATCCCAAAGTTTATAAAAACATAAATTTCGAAATTTTAAAATAATTTTTGAAACGCAATTTATACCCGCTTTTAGCAATTAAACGATTCAACGTGCGGGTAAAATTAATCCTAAAAATTCCCAAAATAATTTTAAAATTCTCAGAATATTCCAAACTTAAATAAATATGAGTTTCATAATTTTTGAAGAATTTTGGAATTAAATACAGATTTTACAAATAAATGCAATCAGAAAATCATACAGGGCTAAATAATTGATGAAATATTGATTTCTAAATTTTATAAAATCCCAAAAATAATTATTGTAATTATAAAGTCATAAAAATATTTTTTAAAAGATAATTTAAATATTTATGAAATTAGATTTTCAATAAAATCACTTTTAAAGACGAAAACAAAACGATACGACTCAGTAATTAATAATACAAATAATCCTCAATCACAACTGAGTCCCACACAATTAATATTACATATAACACATAGCAGACAAAATATCCATTCAATCCCTAATATTACTAAACGAACTCAATTTACTGATATCAATAATTGATCGGTTTTCAAATAACTTTTGAAAATAATACATTTAAGCAAATATTTTTAGAAATTAATAAGGATCGATATAACACTTAACAATTAGCACATTACCATTTAATAACACAAACTCGTCAAATAGGAATAAAATATCCACCATTTTATTCTTTCTAAATCAGAAAATCACATAAACATATTCAAATAATAATAATAATAATTCTGAAAATACGGGATATTACAATCTACCCTCCTTATAAGGATTCCGTCCTCGGAATCAGCAGAAGAAAACACTAATTATTCTTCTAGCCAACTTTTAATTTTCAAATAACCTCAATTTTCCATAATCTCAAATAAATCTTGTATTCCTTGTATAATAAAACTTTTATAGGAGCTTCACTGTGCACCACTGTTCCATTCACCTCTTTTGACCAATTCCTCAATAGAATCGCTTTACTGATTGCGATAAAGAAGAATAGAGAGAAAGATAGAGGGAAGAAAAGAAAGAGAGAGATAGAGAAATAAAGAAACAGATTGACTTCCCTATACACCCCTGATATTTTAATCGCATTGCAATCCATTGTTGCTCTTGATAATTCCATCACATAACCCTGCTTTGACTTGACCAGGAAAACTCAGCTTAACTTGATTGGCATACCTTCGAATGTTTGAGATGATAAAATCATGGAATTTCAAAAAGAAAAGAATTTGATATCATAACAGATGTCTCACCATTGTGGGTACCAAAGTCTGAATTTATGAGAAAGTGTTGTTGAAATGAAAGAATAACTGAGAGATCAATATGATCAAATGAACTTGGTATTGCGTGTCCAAATTAAGACACTACTAAAGGTTGTTAACCTTCATGTATTCACAATACACACAAGTGATGGCGTCCCATCCAACTCCTATCACACAGACAGGTTTACCTTGTGTCCCCTATAGTTAGGGTTGTTCATCTCAGTCAGAGTGAAAGAATATCAAAGTGATCGAAAATCAAATGAATAAAACTGAAAAGATTTCAAAGCTGATATTTCTGAAGGAATGAAATCCAGAGAACAAAATTCTGGCACCAAATAAGCAAGTGGTGTCACATTATCAAGAAACTATCCACCAAATAAGAAAAGTGGAATTAATTATCATAACTTGACAGAGCTATCAAAACCTGAAAAATAGGCTTCATGACAGCCTCTGGCACATTTAAAACACAGTTATGATTGAAAATGAGTGTTAGGGAATATATCCTCTAACAATTACTTCTTTTGAGATAGGCCAAAAGAAATTATAGAAAGAGAAGGTATTGCCAAAGTCTTAATGTTTATCTTCAATTTGAACTCTTCAGTTGACTCGTCATCCGATTCTTGACACTTCTTCATATTCCAGGGATATCGATAATCTTCATCGTCGTCGAATCGTAGTAGCCTCAGAAGATTCCACCATAGAAGTTTGCAGCTTCCCGGAGTTCCATTCAGCTCAACACAACCATCTCGAACGAATGCGCCTATCTTAACTTACTCGTTGGCACTATATCCGATAGTCCAACAGGAACTCGATATGAGCTCAAATGTCCTCACATAGCTATACACACTCCTACACACTCTCGTTTCTAGTTTACTATAACCTCAGCTCTGATACCAACCTGTAACGCCCCCAAATCCGGGGTCAGAGGATTTGGTCGTCACTATAAAACTTCAATCTAAATCAACCTGTTTAATCAATAAATAAATGCCAGCGGAAGATATTTATCATTTATGACCCCAAACTAATCCAAGATCTTTTAAGGTTACAGTTCTAAAAACAAGAAATCCAAATTCCACAAATAAATTTTTCACTTTCTTTTAAAACTTTTTTCAATAAATTCCAACTCAAAACTAAACTCACTAGTATAACTTCGAATTGAAGTACACTAGGCCTAAATAAAATATACAACTATAATATAATATAATATAAACAACTTTACATAATAAAACTTACACTAGCCCGCAAACCCTGGACCAGTCACCTTCCAAGAGCTTCTCCTTTGCTTCCTTGAATTACGCAGTTGAACAACACAAGCTAATCCTCACTGGAGGTTAAATTTAAAAAAAAACAGGCAAGTATGAGCGGAAGAAATGCTCAGCAAGATCATAGTGACATATATGTGGTCTTTTGATATAAAACCGACATCTGCAATAGCGCAGAACATTTAAAAATCAAAATTGTTGATCCAGAAAATTTAGTTAAGGAATCCCAGAATTGATTCCTTCTCTGTATTCAAAATCCTTTTGATATTTTTGAGTGAAAATGCTTCAGCCATACTTTGAATCTTGACGAAAATAAAACTCGTAAAACAGTATTTACGGAAATATCGTAAACCACAATAACAAGAACCAATGATTATGGATTTAATCATAAACTTTACTCCAAAACCGAACTCTTGAAATTAATACTTATTTTGCTGTCATATCAAATTAGATATTAATACGAACTTTGATGCTCACAACCTACCTGCGCTAAAATAGGGAAGTCAACATCATTCATCTGCATTAATACCACCTTTGATATTTAACAACTTAAATATCAACATCGATCAGAATCTGAATCAAAACTGCATTCCACCTTTATTCAAAACCAAAACAGTTGATAAATCATTCCTTATAAGATTATCAAAAGCAATATAATAATTTAGATTGGAATCCTCGAACGACGGTATGTTGCCGCCGGTGATCAGCCGCGGAGCAACACCGGTATGCCGAAGCATATCCAACTAAACAAAGGGGTACCCAAGGCACATATCGGCCTAACAAGGTGTTATATCCTGTATAACACATAGCACACACTGGACCGCCGCCACGGCCTCTTACGCAACCATCCAACCTTAAAAATATTTTATTGAAAGGGGTCATAATACTCGACACCCTTATAAATTTTATTCGCCCATTCACTTGTGCAGAAAACCAAAACAACGACATCTTTCTCAAAATCCACAACATTTATAAATTCGATAATTGGATAAGTAAAATCACTTAGCTACTCTGAACATAGAATAACGGAAGAATACTTGCATAAACAGAATTATTTAATTCAGCGATATGTAAAACATTTATCGATTCTAAACTGAGAATAGGGAAAGCAATACTTGCATGAAAAGATTTAAAATAAATATCACTTGAACAATAAGTGATGATAGGGATACTTGCATAATATGATTTGAAATAAACATCACTTGAACGATAAGTGAAGTCAGGGGTACTTGCCTTTGAGTTTTAGCAGTTAGTCACACTCGCAAAACCACATCTATTCTGACATTCTGTCTCAAAACATCACCGCCTTTCTTTTCAACACTTCACTGATATGCTGGTCATGCGATTGCTAGAAGCCAAATATCCAAATGCCATTCCATCTCATTCTTTATCCAACATCTTGTCCTGATCAACTCGAGAGATCCGCATCTATAATTAAAAGATATAGCTTTAATTGTCTAAACGATAATCACTCGACGAACTACGCGTCAAAATCCTATCGTCTACCCATACGATAGCCCACCATAAATATAACAGACAATCACAGGACTCTTGATCCACATACACACATAATTCATATAACACGTAATCACATAACTCACGTATCACATAATTCATATGACACAGGCGTCGTTACGTTTAAAACTGAAATTGGGTCAAAATACGATTTATCGATCAATAATCGACTCAGAATGACTCGTAAAACAAGCAAACTTTCGAAACAAAAAGGATTTGGGTCTCGAAAGTATTTTTAATGAAAGCGGAATATTTTTCTGAGACTGTACGCGTTCGTTTCGTATTAAACGGATGAACGGTTTATTTAATATGAATTTTTGAACATTTTTCGGAATTAAAACAGGTCTCTGAATCATTTTATAACTAAATAATAGGGCTCGAACACCCGAAAATAATTTTATAAGAATTATCGAGCCTGGAAAATAATTTAAAATAATATTTTCTTGGAAATCGGACAGCACCTCCTCTATTCTCGGACTGCCAGTCGATATCATATCGACACAACCAACAAAAATCAACACAATAATTTATATTTACGTATATAAACACTCTAGAAATGAATAACACAGCCACCTGAACCAAAACTCGGACCAAAAGTGACTTCTCCAACAATTTCTAAAAATTATGAAATAAATATATATACACTAACATGCTATAATATACAAAACTACGAAGGCGGAATTTTGGAATCGTTACCCAAAATAAATTCTGATAACCCCGAAGAGAAAATCTGATATCCGGAAAATATCTCCAGAAAAAATCCGAAATTAATAGCGATAGATATATACACGCTGAGATGCCATGAGGAGTAATCACTGCCTCCAAACTCTTTTTCTACGCCCCAAAAATAAATTAAAACGGAAATATAACGGAAATATGCCCCGCAATTTTTCTTCTCAAAACCTCGCAATATATATACCTATGCGTAGGTATCGAAGCGCTGATCGTTTATATATATAATAATTAAAATTTGGGCGAACGGTTTGAGAGATATGAATTTTTGAAAGTTGAAAGTATATATAAATATACGGGAGAGGGGAGACAGAAGAGGGGTAAAAAAATGAAAAAGAAGGGAGGAGGTTTGTCTAGTTTCTAAGTAAAAGAAATAAAACGGGGGGAGGGAGTGGTGCAGGTCGCGGGTGGGGGGTGGGGTACTGGGGTTAATTTGTTTTGTTTTTTTTTTTCAGCAACATGCCACGCTCAACACAAAACACTAGGGCACGGGTCTTTGTGTTGACACGTGTCCCTCCTGCACTGCACGCTCATTTCTGTCCCGCATTTTATATTTTATCGAACCATGTTGCGCATAAAACAAATTTATAAAATTATGAAAATAATCTTAAAATTTTCTAAAAACCCCGAAACTAATAAAATAAAATTTTCATAATTTTTAAAGCATTTTTGACTCGCGCACTATACTCGCATTTTACAATTTAACGAACCAAGCTGCACTTGAAATAAATTCAGAAAATCACAAAAATAGTCTTAAAATGTTACAAATATCCCGAAGTTTATCAAAACATAAATTTTGAAATTTTAAAATAATTTTTGAAACGCAATTTATACCCGCTTTTAGCAATTAAACGATTCAAAGTGCGGGTAAAATTAATCCTAAAAATTCCCAAAATAATTTTAAAATTCTCAGAATATTCCAAACTTGAATAAATATGAGTTTCATAATTTTTGAAGAATTTTGGAATTAAATACAGATTTTACAAATAAATGCAATCAGAAAATCATACAGGGCTAAATAATTGATGAAATATTGATTTCTAAATTTTATAAAATCCCAAAAATAATTATTGTAATTATAAAGTCATAAAAATATTTTTTTAAAGATAATTTAAATATTTATGAAATTAGATTTTCAATAAAATCACTTTTAAAGACGAAAACAAAACGATACGACTCAGTAATTAATAATAAAAATAATCCTCAATCACAACTGAGTCCCACACAATTAATATTACATATAACACATAGCAGACAAAATATCCATTCAATCCCTAATATTACTAAACGAACTCAATTTACTGATATCAATAATTGATCGGTTTTCAAATAACTTTTGAAAATAATACATTTAAGCAAATATTTTTAGAAATTAATAAGGATCGATATAACACTTAACAATTAGCACATTACCATTTAATAACACAAACTCGTCAAATAGGAATAAAATATCCACCATTTTATTCTTTCTAAATCAGAAAATCACATAAACATATTCAAATAATAATAATAATAATAATTCTGAAAATACGGGATATTACATCAATCCAGATCTATCAGAGCTTTTGTAACTTTCTTAGTTTCTTCTTCAGATAGAAAACTAGAGAAATAATCATTCGCACTCAGTAGCCCTGCTAATCATTACTCCACCATCTGGATCACTTAAGAACTAGACTCTGGGAATAATATTGACATCAAACCCTTTGTCTTAGCAAATATGTTCTTTAGTGTCCTCTAATATTCAATGTGGTGTTGTGTCTGACTAGTTGATCCTTCTTTTGCTCCTTCTTCTGATCCTCTAGCCTTTACTCTAGTATCAAAAACACCAAGTATCAAGTGCCAAGGATGGTTTTTACACTATTCTTACGTCTTGGTAGACTAGCTCTTGATAACTCACCATTTTCAAAATTATGTTAAGTCTGACCAGTGGATCTTTGTTCTTCTTCTTTTGCTCCCCCAGAGTTAATGTCAGCATGATCTAGAATCTGAAGCTTGTGGATTGGTTCCAAAGATGATATGACTGTGCTTCTTCCAATTTCCACTATCATTACTGCATTTAAACCACTTCCACTATCACCACTGTTAATTAATCCTTCAGAATTTGAATCTTGAGAACTAGTTCCAGAAATAGATTGACTATCTTTGCTTGTCTCAGAACCATGCCCATCAGAGTCTGAATCAAAATTGTGATTATTGACAAGATCATCTGCATAGACATCTTCATTTGGAACAACCTCAGGTTCATCTTCATCATCAGAAAGATCTTCAACATCTAGATTGTCTAAGCTGTCTTCCCTCTGATTACTTAGGAGCTTGCTGTCATTAGATGTTAATAATGACAAAAATAGAACCTCATAATCAAGCATGATTCACTATCCACTAAGTCTACTACAAATTATGATATTCAATCAAGAACTCATTAATTGTTAGACTCCGTAGAAATTGAAGTATGTTCAACTATACTACACACATGATTTTGATCTTAGTGAGTTTTTCAGAAAAAGTAATTTAAAATATCTCATTATCATCAAAATCTCACCACTAACTAGTGATAAAACTATCAACAAGATTTGTTACTAGATTTATCAAAGATTTATAGTGCTACAAATATCACCACTAACTAATGATACGAATTATCAAGAGTTTATGATGCTACAAAACTCATCACTAACCACTGAAAAAGATTCTCAGAGGTGTAATGCTGCTAAACTCATCATAAATCACTGAATAAATCATCAGAGATGTGATGCTACTACTACTTTAACAATTTGACTTATGGAGCAAATAATAAAGTTGAATTGCTTAAAGGTCCATAAAATAAACTATTAAAGTAGAAACTCAACAAATAACTGCAACAGGTATTCAACAAATATATGCATTTAAATATTGAGTGGGAGATGACATTCCTGATTTCACGCCATATCCCGTAGTGATTCCTTTGTTGTCATCTCCAAAGGTTACTACTGGGCCAACTTACTTTTCCACTTCTGATAGCAGGGCTCTATCCTCGAACTCTTGTGTATTAAACATCCAATGTTCACAATTCACATGGTCCGCTTCACTTTTTCTTGCCCTGTCTACATTATGGATCAAGTTTTCTTTGGTACCCAAACTAAATTGGGTCCAGGGGACTTAGAGAGATTCACATTATGAATAATAGCAAATGCAAATTTAACATGCTTTTGCTTCTCATCGACTGTCTCCTTCTTTTCTTTAGAAGCCTTAAGAATGCCTTTAGGCGTCCAAGTAGAAGTTGCCTTCCTAACCTTAGGAGGACTAACAGTCTTTGCCCTATCATGCTTTCTACTCATGTTCTTATCATTATACTTACAAGTGGTGGATGGCAAATGTATCAAGTTAAGATAAGAAGACAAGGTATTAAAAGCACATGACATACATTTAGATTTATGAAATGATGTATGAGAACTAGGCATGGTAGGCATGTTATGTTTATTATGAACTTTATCTTTATCTACTTTACTCACAATGCATGCATATGCAAGATGCGAAGCAGAATTACATTTAAAGCATAACTTCCTAGAAGAATTAGGTTTTAGCAGATCTTCATTTTTATTGCTAACACCTAACTTACCATTTCTATTGCGTCTTTTTTTTAGCCTTGTGAAGATTTCTATCATCTAAGTGAGTTTTAGGTTCATCATTAGAAGTTGACTCCTCAGATGACTCTACAGTTGACTTCTCATCACTAGAGACTTAATCCTCAACAAGCACCTCATCTTCATTGAAAGAATCAGGAGTAGCCTTTCTTCATAACAAATTATTGACCTTTTCAGAAGCTTGCGATGTATCTGAAGAGTTTGATTTAAAATTATCAACACTCTATGATTCTATCACATGTTTCTGTCTAACATCACTGGATCCAATGTCAATTATGGCTCCACCGATTTGGTTGTCACTAATTTTTTTTTGCACTAATGGAAGAGTCTTGATAAGCTTTCAACTTAGATTCTAACTCAGCTATCTGACTCCTACGGACAACATCTAAATCCTCACTGGCTTTGACCATGTTCTCTAGGCATTCATTATGTTTCTTAAGATTATCTAATTCAATAGTAATTAGGCCTAGTTCTTCTTGTCTAGTGAGCAACAATCTATTTTTAGATTTTATTCTATCTATTTCCTCTTTAAAGCTGATCACACTAGCATGAAGTTGAAATAATTCTACTCTTCTATCCTTATCACAATATTTGCAATCATGCCAGGATATATTAGTAGTGGTCTCAGAAGATACCTGTGATGAAGAGGTTTCCATTAATATTGGATTATTGCATTCTTCTTCCTCTACATCTGTACCATTCCAGTGCTTTTCATCACCGACTAATTCTTTGTCCTGATGCTTCTTTTGTCCATCTTCATTCCTTTTCAGACTAACTTCTTTCTCATTTTCTTGTGTGGACTCTTCTAGTTCACTGTTAGAGTGTCCCTTTTCTTCACCATCACACAGTTCATATGTGCTTCCTTCAATCAACTGTTCCTTGCAGCATTCACTGGATACTGACTCTGTAGATTCTTCATTTTCAAGATCTTGACTGTCTCCACTAGATGACTTAACCTTATATTTAGAATTTCTTCTGAATTTAATTGCACCACATTTAGAAGCCATCTCAAACATAGTTTGATCTTCTAATTTCTCAAGATCCTCTAAAGTATAATAGTCATCTGTAGCTTCTTCATTTCCAGTCAGATTTGATCCACTTGTAGAAGCTTCCGAAGACAGTGATCCTTTAACCTTTTCTTCAGGAATTATGTATTCCTCTACTACAGGACATGTTAATTCATTTATAGTCTTGTTCCTATTGTTTACTGTCTCAGACCCATGTTTGATATTTCTCTGCTTTTCCTCACCTTCATAGGTCTTCAACTTGTCATAAAGCTCATCCAATGACATTGTATTCAAATCCAATCCTTCTCTGTTGGATGACACTTTATTTATCAAATGATTGGGCAAGGTAAGAATAAACTTTCTGTTTATCTGTTTCTGTGAGTATTTCTTCCCAAATGTACTCATTTCGTCTAAAAGTTGGGTGTACCTTCCAAGCAACTGTTTGATACTTTCACTGGAAAGAGATTTAAACTCCCTGTACTCAGACATTAGAAAATTGAATATGTTCTTGTGTTCAATTCCCTCCACAATAGCTTCAATGGTTTCCCACATGTGTTTAGCACTAACACAATCCTTAATCAGATGACGCATGTTGGAATCCATTGACTCAACTAAAATTGATCGAAGACTTGCATCCACATAGATTAATTCCTTATCCCTATCAGTGTATTCAGATGGATCCTTTGGGATAAACTCTTGAGGAACTCTACTGTCCAAATTTGTAGGTACAGAAATGTCCTTTCTTGGTACAAACGGACCACTCTCTAAAATTCCCTTGTAATCACAATTTACTACTGAAATAAATAGAGTGATCTTTTTCTTCCACAATTTATAGCTATTTTCACTGACGTTACTGAAGGAAGGAACCTTGATGCCACTAACTGTCCGAGTACTCATAATTTCAGATCTACAAACATTCAGCAATATAAGGTCTCAAAATATGATAACCCAAACAGTCAAAATCCACCAATACCAATCAATCAAGCAGTCCATAACAATCAAGAACACTACGACCACAAATTAATCCCAATCAGTTCTACACACCGAAAGAAATCCCAGACTCCGTAATAAACAAAACCAATACAGAACGTACTAATCTTACGGATCTGATCTATATATCAATCAGTAGGCTCTGATACCAATTGTTAGGTCCAAAGGTATCGTAGAAGGGGGGGTTAAATACGATACCACCAATTAATTCTGTATCAAAACAAATTTTTAGTTTATGCTGGGAAGTAAAAACACAACACAATTCAAGGAATATATTTCGATTGATATAAACCTTAATATTGCTACAATCTAATCAATTGATTAGCTTCTACAGAAATTTCAACAGCATAACAGTACAGTTACAAAGCAATTAATATGAACTTGAATGCTCCGTAATGCTCTCCATAAAAGCTTCTCAGTTTGCTGGTGAAGAAATCTATCCTGAATGAATGCTGAGATTTCTGTTTTATTGTAGACTTAAAACCAAATTGAATACGTGGCTTCTTCTGGTCCAAGCATTCTAATTTGCTGCACTTCAAAGTAACCCAAGCCCCTAGTAGTCAATTGCAGTGGTCGATATAACCTTGGAGATTCAACTAGAAGTCGACCAAACTCAAGAGTATAAGGATTTTCCTTAGAGAATTCAATCACTTAGCTTGAAAAGAACCTAAGTCGACTTGTATAATCATGAAATCGACTAGTAAGAAGCAAAGTCGATTTCCTAGAAGTCGATTTGCATTCAAAGGCCAATTCCTTGACTTAGTTTCTACACCAACTCCATACTAGCATTTCATTCGACTAGTTGACCCTTCCATTCGACTAGTAAGTTCATAAAGCCCCTAAAAGTCAATTTAGGCAATGTTTTGATTCTACTAGTCGATTTTTATCTTAAGAATGTTTTCTTTCCTTAGACATTTTTCTTGCTTGCATAAAATCGACTAGTAAGACCTTGGATTCAACTAGTGGATACTAGAAGTCGATTTCTTATGATTTTTCCTTAGACAAATTACCAACATTCCATCCAATGCATTTGGCTTGACTAACAACTCCTGGAATGTTGACTTGAATCCCTTTTGAACTTGATCTTTAATTCACTTACCACTTCTTTTGTAGACTTGAATTATCAATCCTAGAATGCTGACGCTTGGTGCACTGGTCTGGTTCACAAATGACTAGCCCTGAATTGAATATCCTTATCCTTTTTGATTGTTCCTTGTTAATGAATTATGACTTGAGTTCTATAGATTATTTTCTACTGGAATCACTTGATTTCTATACTTGAATCTTCAACTGTATTGAAACAACAAGTCCTCTAATTGTTTATTCTTCACAGAGGCCCGATCACTGAATGATCTTCTTTCTATGACTTCAAATAGACTTGCACTTGTAATACTGTGTTCTGATTCTTGTATGTGTCTGATCATTCTTCTTCTGGATTCCTTGTGTGGACGTAGTATTATTAACATGTCATGTTCTAGTGTTGTTATTGTGTTGAGTTATCACGTAACTGTTCATATAGCTATGCAGTCTCACCAACAGGTGCTTTTCAGGCTTTTGTTCGAAAGAATTCGAATTGGATCCACGACTTCAACTTCGACCTCCATCCTGTCTTCTTAACACGTATTTTTCGGGCGCCTATTTGAAAGAATTCGAACAGGATTCACGATCTTTCGAACAAGATTCACGACCTCAAATTTGACCTCAATCCTGAAATATGGTCTTTATTGGGCTTTTCCTAATCCAACTTGGATTGGACCTTTTATTGGGATATTTTTCCAAATCCTATTTGGACTTGGGCCTCATTTGGGCCTTCACTTTTCCAAATCCTTTTTGGATTTGGGCCTCGTTTGGGCCTTCACTTTTCCAAATCCTTTTTAGATTTGGGCCTCATTTTGGGCCTTTATTTCTTTAAGTCCTCTTTGGATTTGAGATGGGCCTAAAGAATTATTGAAGATACTCTGGAAGGTTCCAGAACTTAATAACTCCAAAGATATTCTGGAACATTCCAGAATTTGGGCTTTTCCTTTGGGCCTTCAGCTTAATGGGCTTTTTGCCCTTTCATCTTCCCTTTTCTGCCTATATAAAGGAGTGACTAGGGTCACTCATTTCTCACTTTCTCATTTCTGAATTATCTTTCTCTTTTCTCCTCTTAAAGATCTCAGAGAAATAACTATAGGTCGGAGTTTTTGAGCCCCAAAGCCTTCTTTTAGCAAGCCAACCCCTTTTTGCAGCATTAATTTAGGTAAATACCTTTCACTCTTCTTTTCTTTTGCTCGTTTTTGCATAGTTTGTGTTTAAAATTGTCTTCTTTTACGCCCTTTTTCAGATGGATGATAAGAGAGTGACCCGTTTGGCCAAGATGAACGCGGCCAAAAAGTCTAATGAGTTCCCCATTCGATCAAGGTACACTTCCTTGATTGATATGATCAATACTCGAGGGGACGAGTACCCGTCTGACGTGCATCTGGACGCGCATGATCACATTAGTATCTTACGGGATCCAAAGGAGTTGGATAAGTTGAGTACTTATTTCAAGATCAAGGAACCCTTCAAGCAGGTTCTTGCGGGTCCGGCCGACAGGGCCTGTCAATGGAAGAAAGACGCTTTATGCGTCTACAGGGACACTCTAAGGGCAGGTATCAGACTCCCCTTTCATCCTTTTATCCCTGTTCTACTAGCTGATGTGGGCATCAGCCCTTGCCAACTCCCTCCAAACTCCTGGAGGCTAATTCTTTGTTACCTATCGCAATATGCCAAGCACAACATCCCTACCTCGGTTACTGTGTTTAGAAAAATCTTTCAGTTCAAGAACAGCCCCGACAAGAATCTGGGGTGTGTTTCTTTGAACCAACGCCCCACTGTTCCCCATATAGTGAATGGGAAGTCCCTCTTTCGCTCGTCATTTGGGCAAGTTGTGGATGGGAGCCCGAATGACATAGTTTTATCTGAGGAGGAGACCAGGGCCTTCAACCTCCTTACCCAGGATAATGGGGCATCCCACTCTTGGGATCGAATCAGGGAGACTATTCTTGTGGAACGTGGCCTTTCTCCTGTTCCTAAAAAACGTACATTTTCTTCCTTTTTCCGGTTGTCTTCGTTTTTCCTACTTTTTTACTTTACTATTTTCTCAATTCACTTTACTTATTCGTTGCAGTTGCTGAGAAGATCGAAGAGGCTACCAAGCCTAAAGACCTGGAAACGACCAGGATGAAGAGAGCGGGGAAGGTCTTCAAGTACCCGTGCCTTGGGGATCACTTCCCAGAGTTCCTTCTCCAGGCAAGGGAAGGAGACGAGGAAGGCCCTAGCCAACCCTTGCGTACAAAACAAAAATCAGGGGCCTTCTTCCAACCTGCCTGGGGAATCCGGGGGAAGGACTCGATCGTTGGCAATATAAAACTAGCCAAGGAGTGGTCAATTCATTCTATTACCCCTAGACTATCATGACCTTGTCCTTCAACAGGACTTGGAAACTAACGAGCTTTTCGGAGCTCAGGCCTTGGCGACGGTATGTCTTTTTCTTTTGGTATCCATAGTTTTCTAGTCATAATTTTTCTCATTCCTCACTTTTCCTTTCTCTCTTGCAGGCGAACGTCCACTTTCAAGGGGTAATTCACCAAGCCAAGGCTTGGAAAGTTGGTCTAGAGGACACAAACAAGAAGCTTGAGGAGGCTATCCAGTAGATAGAGGCTCTTAAAGCCCAACTTGCCTCCTCAACTTCCGATCTTGAAAGGGCCCGGGCTGAGATTGTTATTCTCAAGGCCCATAAAGACAAGGCCTTTGATGGCTGGATGGATACTCAAGAATTCAAGGACTTAATGGTAGAGCACGATGCCCTCGTCCATCCATCCAGTTATAAGGAAGGCTGGGATGCTGCTGTGGAGGCTATCCAGGACGAGTTTCCTGAGGTTCTTGAACAATCTTCCTTCCCTTGCCCTGTGCAAGTCCCAGCAGTTGGAGGCATTGCAGATAAGCTCGCTGATCTTATTAAGGAGGGCACTTCAGCGTCCCCGATCAGAGTGTCATCAGGAAGCCAGGGTCTAGGCCAAAAAAGGAGGGAGCCCGAATCCAGCTCTGAAGAGGAGGAATCTTCTTCTGAGGAAGAGGCTGAGCCCCTTATTAAGAAGGGAAGGGTGGAGGAGCCTCCGAAACAAGCATCCCCTAAGGCATCTAAGCCATCTGAGGGTAGTTTTGAGGAGACCTCGGCGGAGACTTCTGAAGAGACTTCCGAGGGGCCAACTCAGGAGACGTCCGAGGAGACTACAGATAGCAGCTCCGAAGAATCCGAGCCTTCTAAGGCCTAACTCTTTATGTACTTTTCTTCTTCAGATGTTTTTGAATTTGTGTAATTGACTTTGATTATTTTTACTTGTATTGTCCAAATATTATCGTAGTTTTTCCGAGTTTTCAAACTCAAGTTTATAACTTGGTTTTATCCTTCATAATGTATCAATCTAATAGGCTAGATCAAGCTGAACACTTTTTATTATAACTTGGTTTTCTTAATACCTTACATGAGGTGGGTTCAACCCTGATAAAATCTTAACATATTTTTTATTACTAAATACATAAAAATCCTAAACAAGCAAAGCTTCAAGGTGCTTTTAAACCTACTTATCATTCTGACAAGTGAGAATCATGCTTTAACTGTTTTACACATAGTAAACCTTCAGGTTTTGCGTATGCCAAGTTCTCGAGACTTCAAAACCATCCATAGTCTCAAGCTTGTAGGTTCCTCTACCCTGAACACTTTTGACCTTGTATGGACCTTCCCAATTCGGGGAAAGTTTCCCTTTCTACCCTACACCAAAAGCTTCCACCTTCCTCAGGACTAAGTCACCTTGCTTAAATACCCTTTCCTTAACCCTTAGGTTATAATAGAATGAAACCTTTTTCTGATATTCCACTATCTTCGCATGTGCCTCATCTCGTACTTCGTCGATTAGATCCAGGGCTAACCTTTGCCCTTCCTCATTTTCCTCAGCATTGAAAGCTTGTATCCTGGGAGAGGAATGTGATATCTCTATAGGAACAATTGCTTCTGCCCCATATGCTAACATGAAGGGAGTTGCTCCAGTCGTGACTCTACAGGTAGTCCTATAGGCCCATAGTATTGGGAGTATCTCATCCACCCAATTATTCCTTGACTTCTCGATCATCTTCTTTAGTCCATCTAGGATTATCCGATTCGCCACTTCCGCTTGCCCATTGGCTTGCGGGTGAGCCACAGAGGTGAATCGTAATTCAATTTTATTCTCCTCACAATACTTCTTGAATTCCTCATTGTTGAACTGTGTTCCATTGTCAGTGACCAGGATGCGGGGAATTCCATACCGGTACATGATATTTTCCCATGGGAATTGTGCAACCTGCTTAGTTGTGATTTTGGCCAAGGATTTAGCTTCAATCCACTTAGTAAAATAATCAGTGGCTAAAATCAGGAACTTCCTTTGTGTCGTGGCCATAGGGAAAGGCCCAAGTATATCCATTCCCCACATAGCAAAGGAGATAGGTGAGTTGATGGAGGTCAGCATCTCGGGGGGTTGTCTAACGACAGGTGCATGCTTCTGACAGCGGTCACACTTCTTCACATATTCTTTGGCATCAGCCATCATTTCTGACCAATAGAAGCCTAAACAAGTTATCTTATGAGCCAGTGCTCTGCCCCCCAAGTGTTGTCCACAGATACCTTCATGTACTTCTTTAAGAGCCAAGCGTGCCTCATCGAGCCTGAGACATCTTAAGTAAGCAACCACATAAGATCTTTTATACCGAATCCCATCTATCAGGGAGTATCTTAATGCTCGAACAGCCAACTTTCGTGCTTCGGTAGCATCATTAGGCAACTAACCAGTTTGAATATGGGTCTTAATAGGATCTATCCATGACGTCCCCAGACCTATAGGAGCTATAAGCTTAACATCAATGCTCTGTGTCTTCAGACTGCGGAAGTATAAACTTCTTGAACTTTTCTCTATCTCAGATGAAGCAAACTTTGATAATGTAGGGTTTTTAATCGCAGCAGGGCGTGGAAAAACACTTTTATGCATATAAACTCCAAATAAAAGCATATAAATCGTGAATAAAAATTCGAGGGATCGAATCTAACCTTTTAAAATAATTCGGAGACAACGATCAGAGATCCTTAGCAGTTGCTCCTCAAGTGTGAAGCACTCCACCGGTATCCACCAAGAAAACGATGTTAAGGAGGTGGAGAGAATTGGGTTGTTCCAAACTTTTTGGGTTTTCGGGTTTCGAGGTTGGAATAAAAATAGGGTCTATAATAGTGTATTTATAGGAAAAAATTTCACCTGAAATTTTCCCATAAATATTATTATTATTATCCCATTTATTATTCTCATTAATAATTAAAACACCTTTTAATCATTAATCCTTTTTCTAAACACTTTAGAAATAATTCTCTCTTTGATTTAATTTCCAAAAATTAAATCCTTTAATTAATAATATTAAGAACTTTTCTTAATTAATTTATAATTAATTAAAACTCATTTAATCAATTATTAAATTTGCCAATTAATTATTTATTTCACAAATAAATAATTATTAGCCATTATTAATTAATTCCTCCACCATTAAATCATTCTCTTTTTATGGTGTGACCCTGTAGGTTCAATATTAAGCCGGTAGTAGAAATAAATAATAATAAAACTATTTTATCATTATTTATATAAATTCTCTAATTTATTAAATATGATTAATTAATTAATCACATTTATTCTACATCGTGAGTGATGCTTCTCAACATATCGCGACTATGAGGATAATATGAATTCACTGTGTAGAATACCAAGAACCTGTCAGTGAATAGTTACCGTACAATAAACTCCTTCTACCCTACAATGTCCCGATTAAATACAAGGCATGGATCTCGTGTCAAGCCTATCTAATTCAATCACTTGCTTACCATTTACTATGCGTAGTTCTATGCAAATTAGAAACTCCTTTCTAATTTCATTCACTCTGGCCAGAGATTCCTGAACTAGCATAAGTGGATCAGCCTTGAACATTCGCTTCCTTCACTGGAAGGGGTAGATCCTTTATTGATCATACACTATCTTCGTGTACAAATTCCTATACCCAGAAGAGCCCTAATAATTGTCCCTGGAGACTAAGAACTAAACCAAAGCATAGTTCAGTGTACACAAGATGACTATGATGACCTCAAATCTAAGGATACTTGTGCAACTATCACTATGTGAACAACTGCTGACACGTGAGTGAACTCCATCAGTTGTTCAGCTGTGCGAGTCATGTTCAGTGAACTTATTCCATAATAAGCACCTACATACTAGCTATAGTGTCACCACACAAATGTCTATGAGAACAGACATCCTTCATAATGAAGCAAGCATAGTATGTACCGATCTTTGCGGATTATTAATTACCAGTTAGTAACCCTATGACCAGGAACTATTTAAGTTTAGAGTTATCATCTTTTTAGGTCTCGCTATTATGATCTCATCATAATCCATAAAAAGCTTTACTCTAAACTATGGTATATCTTATTTAAACACTTAAATAGATAAAGCCCGTAATAAAAACAAAAAAAAGTCTTTATTAATATCAATGAAATCAAAACAGATTACATAAGAGTTATTCCTAAATCCTAATACATGATTGGACTTGGGACATATTCCTTTCAATCTCCCACTTGTACTAAAGCCAATCACTCTGGTATCTAATACCCATCTTGTCTTTATGACGATCAAAGTGACTTTCATAAAGTAGCTTTGTGAGTGGGTCTGCTATATTGTTATGTGTGTCAACTCTAATTCAATACAATACAAGAAATGTTATCGCGCTCCCACTAACCCTTTTGTAGACGCATGGTTCATCTACATTTTTGATAAAATCAAACTCTTTGACTGTCTCATCAAAACGAATGTTCCATCTTTCGAGAAGCTTGCTTTAAACCATATATGGTTCGCAGCAGCTTACACACTAGGTTTTCATTTCCCTTGGAAAGAAAATCATCTGGCCATCTGCCAGATTTCATAGTCGTAGTAAGCAGCATTCGCAAGCAAAATCCGAACTGATTTTAACAGGGCTACAGGTAAAAGGCTTTATCAAAGTCAATCCATTGCCTTTGTTTAAATTCTTTTGCCACAAGCCTGGCCTTATAGGTCTCCACCTGGCCATCTACTATAATCTATCTTTTGTATACCGTATACATAGATTCCATTCTGGATTTCATGGCACTATGCCATTTCTCTGAGTCAACACTACTCATAGCCTCATTATAGGTCACAGGGTCGTCATCATCAATGATCGACAACTCATTGTCATTCTCAATGACAAGGCCATATTACCTCTCAGGTTGGCGAGACACTCTCCCTGATCTATGAATGGGCTGTTCCACAAAAGGTTGTTCAGTCAGAACAGGTGTTTCCACTCGATCTGTAGTAGTTTATGCTTCTTGAACTTCATCAAGTTCAATTTTGCTCCCACTGTTTCCTTCAAGGATAAACTCCTTTTCCAAGAAGGTACATGTTTGGAGACAAACACCCGATGATCGGTGTAAAAGTAATACCCTAAAGTCTCTTTAGGATATCCCACAAAACTACATTTTACGGATCGATATTCCAGCTTATCTGGGTCAACTTACTTGACATAAGCTGGACATCCCCAAATCTTAACGTGTTTAAGACTCGGTTTCCTTTCTTTCCATATCTCATACGGAGTTTGAGGAACAGATTTGGAAAGCACCTTATTCAGTAAATATGCTGAGGTTTCCAATGCATAACCCCATAGGAATACCTCAAGATTTGCATAGCTCATCATGGACCGAACTATGTCTAACAAAGTTCGATTTCTCCTTTCAGATACCAATCTGGAGGAGTCCACTGGGAGACTATACCATTTACTTTGAGATAATCTAGAAACTATCCATTCAAGTATTCACCACCTCGATCTAATCGAAGAATTATAATACTATGTTTGGTTTGTTTCTCCACTTCATACTTATACTCTTTGAACTTTTCAAAGGCTTCAGACTTGTGTTTCATTAAACACATATCCGAATATAGATCTATCATCTATGAAAGTAATGAAGTATGAAAATCCACCCATGGCTTGCTTAGACATTGGTCCACATACATCTGTGTGTACCATTCCTAGCAAATTTGCAGTCATCTCTCCATGTCTACTAAATGGAGACTGCAGTGCCACTATAAAGTGAGATTTTCATCATCCCTTTTCTTTTATTAGTTTGTTCAATCTGAAGTAAATTATGTCACATATATACAGACCATTATTTAAAGCACCACGTCTATAAAGAATATTATCTCTAAGAATAGAACATTCATTATTCTCAATAATAAATGAAAATCCAGCCAAGTCTAACATGGGAATAAAATTCCTCACAATCGAGGGAACAAAATAACAATTATTTCAAACAATAGTCTTGCCCGTAGGCCTATGTAAATGAAATGATTCTACATCTTCAGCAACAACTCTTGCTCCATTTCCCATCAGTAGAATCACCTCCTCTTCCTCAAGAGTCCTACTTCTCCTTGGTCCCTGCAACAAATTGCAGATATGAGAACCACGGGCGGTATCTAATATCCAAGTAGAAATGACATATTCACTTCTATCATGAACATACCTGAATCAGAAGCGGTAGTCTCACTACCCTTCTTCTTCAATTCTGCAAGGTAAACCTTGCAGTTCCTCTTTCAGTGCCCCACCTTGTTACAGTGAAAGCAAACAACTTTGCTCTTGGGGTCTTCAGCTTTTAGTGGAACCGGCATTTTCTCACCTACTTTCTTCTTCTTGGAAGAGTTCCTCTTCTTTTTCTTAGGATTGGAACCTTCACCAATTAGAAGAACAGAACTCTTCTTAGGGGGAAAATTCGATTCCGCAGTCTTCAACATGTTGTGGAGTTCAGGCAGGCTGACATCCAACTTATTCATGTGAAAGTTCACAACAAACTGCGAGAACGAACTCGGAAGCGATTGCAAGACCAAGTCTTGGCTCAGCTCCCCATCCATGGCAAAACCAAGTTGTCCAAGACGTTCAATCAAATTGATCATCTTAAGTACATGGTCATTCACAGATGATCCCTCAGACATCCTACAACCGAACAGCTCCTTCGATATCTCATATCGAGCTGTCCCCCCTGCCACATCATACAACTCTTGTAGATGCATGAGGATAGTGTGAGCATCCATATGCTCATGTTGCTTCTGTAGCTCAATGTTCATGGAAGCTAGCATGATGCATTGAGCAACATTTGTATCATCTATCCACTTATGATACACAACATGTTCATCATTATGTGCATCACTAGCAGGTTCAGTAGGCTTAGGTGAGTCAATCACGTATTCCAGCTTCTCAATCCTGAGAACAATTCTCAAGTTTCGAAGCCAGTCAGGATAATTAGGACCAGTCAATTTGTGAGCATCTAGTATGCTCCTGAGTGATACTGCAGAAGACATAACGTACAAAGTAAATCTGTAAATGATAAACACATAACAACACTTAGCAAATATTCGATTTCATTTCAAAACACTATATGAATCGGGTCTTTATTCATAAGTGGCTCCCACTAGTTTTCTTAATTTATTCAACCCCCTACGTGAAAAAATTAAGCATTCATAATGCTAGTGGGAATAGGGATCCTACTTTCCATTACACGACCCCGGCTATAGCACGAACCGCCATGTAATGTTTAATAGGCAGACAACTCTTGTCAATTACATCTCATGTTATTCCCTAATCAAACTTTAGCCTCTTGAATAATTGAGTCTCGGCTGTAGCACGACAAACTCAATATTCTAAGTCAAGTCTAACCCAACATTCCGTACAGTTGAATCAGTCCCCAAAGGCCCACGGCTGTAGCACGTACCGACCTTTAGATTCTTATTCAAAGTACACATCTCTATGTAATAGACAAGTATTTCTTATTTCAAAATCAAAGCCCTCGGCTGTAGCATGAACCGACAATGATTCAAAAATAAGAACTACTTTTCTATCATGTTGGAAGGCTATGACCGACACAAGCCCGTTGTATCATTGGCCAATTACTACTTGACATTATTTAATTTTAGAGGGATTATATTACGTTACAATCATAATAATATTATAAAGAGATTCTTCCTTTTAAATTAAATATTTCAAATCAATAATCAATAATCAGATGATTCCCAGATCGGGTGGAGCATTGTCAAGAGGCGTCACTTAATAACTCTTTCTTACAGATAGAAATCTGTTGTTGACAGAATCATCCTTTCTCTCATATCGAAAATTCATATTCAATTACGTGTTTCACAAACACAAGAATCTCATGATTGTATTCATAATATTATTCTTAAGGTTATGAAACAATTACACTATACTAGGTTGTCTAACAAACGCCTTATGTTCATTTAAGTTCACCTAAATCTATCATCGCATGATAAACTAAGCATATATCACATATATCAACATGAATAAACATCAAGGTAGGCATGTTAAATCATCTAGCACATTAGTCTAAGCATTATACATCTTTGTGTATCACATGAAGCATTTAAAAGCAATTAAAACAGTCAAAAACAGCTTTAAAACACTTCATGGAAATATAAACAGTTCAAAACTTTTATATAAACTAAAATTGATCACTCCATTAGATCCGGCTCGTAAAAACAAATCCAACGGTATATTGCACACCCAAAACAGAGTTACGAAACTCCCAGAAAATCAATTTTAAAATCAATAGAGGGCTGTAACGCATTACCGGAACGCGTTACAAGCCCTGTAATGCATTTCGGTGATGCGTTACACCCCTTTTAAGCCATTAAAGGGTGTAACGCATTCCGTGAATGCGCCACAGGTGTGTAACGCATTCCCGGAATGCGTTACACCCCTATATATTTTTTTTTGTTTTTCTGCAGCAGCCGCGTCTTTTTCTTTCTCGGAAACCGTGTCGCCGTACTGTGCTGTCAACTCTGTCCTTTTCTTTGTCCGTGCAGCAGCATCAGCAGATGCAGTAGATGTATATACAAATATATATATATATATATATATATACTATATATACATATATTTACTTATTTAATTACGAATTTTAATTATAAGAACTTCAAAAATTCATAATAAAAAATCTATACATCCTAAAATTATGAAAAAAATACCCAGACGATCTACAACACTTGTAGAACCCAGATCAACATTCAAAATTATTCTGAGAAACGATTTTTCATCAGACAAAATTAATCCATAATATAACTTGTAAAAATCATAATTAATTCATACAAGCACATAAAATTCTGAAATTTTTACCACAGATCTATATGCATACAACCTATGCTCTGATACCATTGTAGGATTTTTAATCGCAGCGGGGCATGGAAAAACACTTTTACGCATATAAAATCCAAATAAAAGTATATAAATCGTGAATAAAAATTCGAGGGATCGAATCGAACCTTTTAAAATAATTCGGAGACAACGATCAGAGATCCTTAGCAGTTGATCCTCAAGTGTGAAGCACTCCACCGGTATCCACCAAGAAAACGATGTTAAGGAGGAGGAAGGAGGTGGAGAGAATTGAGTTTTCCAAACTTTTTGGGTTTTCGGGTTTCGAGGTTGGAATAAAAATAGGGTCTATAATAGTGTATTTATAGGCAAAATTTTCAGCTGAAATTTTCCCATAAATATTATTATTATTATCCCATTTATTATTCTCATTAATAATTAAAACACCTTTTAATCATTAATCCTTTTCTAAACACTTTAGAAATAATTCTCTCTCTTGATTTAATTTCCAAAAATTAAATCCTTTAATTAATAATATTAAGAACTTTTCTTAATTAATTTATAATCAATTAAATCTCATTTAATCAATTATTAAATTTGCCAATTAATTATTTATGTCATAAATAAATAATTATTAGCCATTATTAATTAATTCCTCCACCATTAAATCATTCTCTTTTTATGGTGTGACCCTGTAGGTTCAATATTAAGCCGGTAGTAGAAATAAATAATAATAAAACTATTTTATTATTATTTATATAAATTCTCTAATTTATTAAATATGATTAATTAATTAATCACATTTATTCTACATCGTGATTGATGCTTCTCAACATATCGCGACTATCCGGATAATATGAATTCACTGCTTAGAATACCAAGAACCTGTCAGTGAATAGTTACCGTACAATAAACTCCTTCTACCCTACAATGTCCCGATTAAATACAAGGCATGGATCTCGTGTCAAGCCTATCTAATTCAATCACTTGCTTACCATTTACTATGCGTAGTTCTATGCAAATTAGAAACTCCTTTCTAATTTCATTCACTCTGGCCAGAGATTCCTGAACTAGCATAAGTGGATCAGCCTTGAACATTCGCTTTCTTCACTGGAAGGGGTAGATCCTTTATTGATCATACACTATCTTCGTGTACAAATTCCTATACCTAGAACAGCCCTAATAATTATCCCTAGAGACTAAGAACTAAACCAAAGCATAGTTCAGTGTACACAAGATGACTATGATGACCTCAAGTCTAAGGATACTTGTACAACTATCACTATGTGAACAACTGCTGACACGTGAGTGAACTCCATCAGTTGTTCAGCTGTACGAGTCATGTTCAGTGAACTTATTCCATAATAAGCACCTACATACTAGCTATAGTGTCACCACACAAATGTCTATGAGAACAGACATCCTTCATTATGAAGCAAGCATAGTATGTACTGATCTTTGCGGATTATTAATTACCAGTTAGTAATCCTATGACCAGGAACTATTTAAGTTTAGAGTTATCATCTTTTTAGGTCTCACTATTATGATCTCATCATAATCCATAAAAAGCTTTACTCTAAACTATGGTATATCTTATTTAAACACTTAAATAGATAAAGCTCGTAATAAAAACAAAAAAAAAGTCTTTATTAATATCAATGAAATCAAAACAGATTACATAAAAGTTATTCCTAAATCCTAATACATGATTGGACTTGGGACATATTCCTTTCAGATAATGCATCTGCCTTAGCATTTTCTTCCCTCGGAGTGTGCTCAACATTGCATTCATCGAATTGGTTCATCACAACCCTTACTAGGCGGACATACTTAGCCATCGTATCGTCCATTGCCTCAAACTCTCCCTTTACTTGGGATATGACCAGCTTCGAGTCTCCACAGACTTTTAAGTTCTTGACTCTAAGTGTCCCTCCTAGGCCGAGGCCAGCTATTAGAGCTTCATATTCTACCTCATTGTTTGTGGTCGGGAAGTCTAACTTTATGGCATACTCAATCAAGAACCCATCAGGGTTTGTAAAACCAAACCTGCTCCACTTGAATTTGTTTTTGATGCTCCATCAAAATAGAGCACCCAGTATTCTTTCTTCTTATCATCTTGTTCTTTGTCCCCCTTATCAACTTCCTTGTCTTGAGGTATGGTATCTTCCTACCCCCTGACTTCTTGGTTGGGTATGGTACATTCCACCACGAAGTCAGCTAACGCCTGGGCTTTTATTGCCGTTCATGGTTTATATTTGATGTCGAATTCTCCCAGCTCTATTGCCCACTTAATCAACCTCCCACTAGCCTTGGGACTGTGAATGATATTTCTCAGGGGTTGATTTGTTAGCACCTCAATTTTATGAGCCTGGAAGTAAGGACGCAGCTTTCTCGAAGCCATTACCAAGGCTAAAGCAAACTTCTCAATAGTTGAATAATTCAATTCAGCTCCATGCAAAATTTTACTGACATAGTATACGGGTTTCTGGATTTTTAGTTCCTCCTTAACCAATACAGCGCTCAAGGTACTCTCTGAAACGGCCAAATATAAGTATAAAACTTCATTCAAAGCCGGCTTGGCTAGCAACGGGGCCTGAGCCATATATTTCTTTAACTCCTCAAATGCCTTCTGGCTTTCCTCACTCCATACGAAATCTTTACCTTCTTTAAGGTCTTGAAGAATGACAAGCACTTTTCCCCTGACTTGGAGATGAATCGTCCCAGCGCAGCAACCTTCCTGTGAGTTCTGAACATCTTTGATAGTTTTTGGTGGTTCCATATCCAGGATTGCCTTTATTTTATCGGGATTGGCCTCGATTCCTCTCTTGGAAACCATTAATCCCAAAAACTTTCCAGGCCCTACTCCGAACGCACACTTCGTAGGATTTAACATCATCTTATGGTATCTCATGACCTCAAAAGCTTCCCTCAAATGGGTTATATGGTCAGTCTTTACTAGACTCTTGACCAACATGTCATCAACATAGACTTCCATAGTCTTGCCAATAAGATCCTTAAAAATTTTATTTACCAACCTTTGATAGGTGGCTCCAGCATTCTTGAGACCAAATGCCATAACAAGATAACAATAAACACCAAAGTCAGTGATGAATGATACCTTTGGAATGTCGTCCTTGTGCATCTTGATCTGATTGTATCCACTAAACCCATCCATAAAGCTCAGCATCTCATGCCCAGCAGTGGCATCTATTAAAGTATCAATCCTTGGTAATGGGAAACATTACTTAGGATAGGCATCATTCAGATCAGTGAAGTCCACACACATCCTCCATTTTCCATTGACCTTCTTCACCATTACAGGGTTTTCTACCCATTCCAGAAATTGAATCTCCTCAATGAAACCAGCCTCTAAGAGCTTCTCTACTACCTGTTTTATAGCTTCTTGCCTCTTTGGAGCAAAACTTCTTTTCTTTTGCTTTACTGTCTTCCGACTAGGATCCACATTCATCTTGTAAGTAATTAGTTTCTGGTCTATGCCTGGCATAGCAGCTGCCGACCATGCAAACACATCACTATTTTCTTGCAAAAATTTCACTAACTTCCCTCTAAGGGGCTCCTCTAGTGTGGCTCCAACAAAAGTAACTTTTTCAGGATCCTCAGGAGCTAAAAGAATTGAAACCAAGTCTTCCGCCGGCTTTCCTCTTTTCTCATCATTCTCTCGAATATCCAGATCTTCAATAGGCAGAACCTGCCCCCAACTCCATCTGCCCTCAGTGAGGTCACATAACAACTTCTAGCCATTTTTTGATCTCCTCTTTCTTCTCCAATACCATTCCGGGTGGGAAACTTCATAACTGAATGGTAGGAAGAAGGGACTGCTTTGAAAGCATGTATCCATGTTCTTCCCATGATAGCGTTATAAGTTGAACTAGATTTTACCACCACAAAGTCTAACATCTGTGTTGCTTGCCTTGGTTCCTGTCCTATGGTTGTTGGCAACTTGATTATCCCTTCCACGGGGTACTCCACTCCCATAAATCCATATATCGGCATGTCGGTTGGGGTCAATTGGGAGTCATTATATCCTATCTTTAAAAAGGTGTAATGGAGCAAGATTTCCACTGAAGCACCATTATCCACAAGGACCCTCTTCACCGGGTTGTTCCCTATTATCGGGGTTATGAACAGCGGGTCGTCATGGGGAAATTTCACACCCTCCAGATCAGAATCATCGAAAGCCATTGTTACTTCTGTCCTGGCCCTCTTTGGGGCTTCCCCAACAATATGCATAACTTCTCGGGTATACGCTTTCCTGGATTTCTTGGATGATCCAGCAACAGTTGGTCCTCCAAAAATTGTGTTTATCAAAGGCCCTCGGGGTCGCGGTCCTCCAAAGATTGCATTTATCACCGGTCCCCTAGGTTGGGGATTTCGCCCCTAATCATCTTGATCTCTTTTTCGATCATCAAAGTTCTCTGTCACGTTATTGCTCCTATCTCCTCCATCTCCAGTGTACTTGTTCAATCTTCCTTTTCTAATGAGGAATTCAATTTCATCTTTTAATTGTCTACACTCATCGGTGTCATGACCAACATCCTTGAGAAATCTACAATACTTCCTCTTATCTAGCTTGCTAGGATCAGCCTTCAAGGGCTTAGGCCAACGAATATCTCGATCTTTCTCGATTTCCATCAAAATTTGGCTCCTTGGAGCATTCAACTTGGCATACTCAGTGAATTTTTGTCCAGGTCCTCCCCTCTTCAGAGTTGAGTCATTGCTTTGCTCGGTTCTAGGATACTTGTCCTTAGCGACATACTCCAAATCAGTTTTCCGCTTATTGCCTCCAGCGGGCTCGTTGCTCACCAAGGTCTTCTTCATGCTCTCTTCCACCTTGATATACTTCCCGGCCCTATCTTGGAGCTGCAACATGCTCTCAGGGGAACGCTTGGCCAAGGACATCTTGAAAAACTCATCCTTAGTTCCCTGTTGTAGTGCTATCGTGGCTACCTTGTCATCAAGGTCCGGGACTTTTAAAGCTTCCTTCGTGAAACGATTCAGGTAGTCTCTTAAGGATTCCTTCGCTCCCTGCACAATGCTCATGAGGGATGCTGAACTTTTCTCATGCACTCTCCCACTGATGAACTACTTAATAAAAGCCTGACTTAATTCTATGAAGGACCCAATAGAGTTCGGGGGCAAACGACTATACCATCTTTGAGCCATACCCGACAGGGTTTGAGGAAAGGCCTGACACTTAATAGCGTCATTCACAGGCTGCAACAACAGTGCATTAGAGAATGTCCTGACATGATTGGCGGGATCTCCAGTGCCATCATAAGCTTTGATAATGGGCATCTTGAACTTCCTTGAGATATGGGCATTCATTATTTCTTCAGTGAATGGTGGGGTAGGATCATCAGGATCTCCAAGGGGAAGAAGATTGTTTGGATCTGCCCTTGGGACAACAGCCTTTCTCTGTATTGGACCATCCAGGTCTATGATAGGGGGAGGATTTCTCCCCCTTGGAGGTAGTGAGGGTCTGGTGTTCTGGTGCGCCTCCAAGTCGCGCTTCATCCTTTGAATCTCAGTCTCATGAGCCCTGATCCTTTCCTGCACTTCTTGGGAATTCGTCCCTTGGGTGCTCCTAGGACGTTGGCGACCATCAGCCATCGGCTCTTTGCCAGCACGCCTCCTTCTTGGGGCCACTTCATCATCTGAAGATTCGGAGTCTCTCTCAGTGTAAGGACCAGAAAATTCCTGATCCTCAGGGACAGGAGCCAAACCTTGTACATAGGGGTGCGATCGCCCTCGTGCTTCACTCTGCCCAACATGTCCACTTCCTCCAACCTCGGGGTAAAGGGGCATCCCATATGGGGGGTTAGTAGTCACAACAGTTGAATACTCATACCCAATGTGTCGAGAATTCACAGGTGCATGTACTTGTTGAACTTGGGAATTCATACCTTGAGTAGCCGAGGGAATCGTCCCTTATGGCTGAGGTTCAATTGCCCCTATCTAGGCTTCTCCTTGGGTGACTGCATAAGTTGAATGATGAGGTACCTCCACGGTTGATGAAATCACTTGGGTTGTCCCCGCTGGTGTTCCTCCTTCAAGGGCTCTAATGGTTCTTCGTGTTCTCGCCATAGTTGTTGTTGTGCTTCCCCACAGTCGGCACTAAATGTTATGGATCAAAAACTAAAGTATAATAATTGCTGTATTTATTACTAGGGAACGTGAGCTTCGAAGCTCGATTTGACTGCTCTTGTGTTTCGTGACTTGATCTGCCTTAACAGGATGCCTACATACCTTGCTGATTGCCAAGGATCAAGTCAAAAAATGTAGTTCTGATTGGTGGTGGTGAGACCCCTTATATAGATGTTAGGATTCCTTGAATTGGACTTGGTGTAGGAGACTTGGTAGTCAAGTCTTCGAATTAGAATGGACTTTAGAGTCCTAAGTGGTAGAAAACTGATTTCTTATCCTTCTAGGTCCCTTGGAGGCTAATCTACAAGGATTTATGTCCTTATTGGGACTCTACTTAATAGCTGATTTTTGCCTCATTAATTAATTATAAAATTAATTAATATTCAGGGTTTTGGGCCTTCTTTGTTCCATCAGGCCTGATCTGGTCCATCAGGCCTGATCAATGTGTTAACCTTTTTGGTCCGAATGTCATACATCTTTTTATTGGGCTTTATAGCCCAAATCATGTGTAATTAATGCGATATTTAATTACGTAATCAAGATTTATTTATTCCCTATCAAACGCCCAAGGATTTCCCTACGAAGATTAGAAGGGAATCAACTATACATTAAGTTTTCAAGTATGAATTTTGGCCGAAATTAACAAAAGATTCCAATTATCCCATTAACAACCTCCTAAGTAAAGTCGGTGTAGTAACAGATACCTTGTGCTGAAAGAAAGGATTGAATGTAATTAAGATCACTGAGGAGTTAATAGAAGAATTGGAAAGAGTGAAAGTTGAAGTTTGAATAACTGAAGGTGATAAGAAGCAGATATATGAAATTATCTTCCAGCCTTAACTGATGGCAAGGAGTAAGAGGTTTCCGAATGTTTGGAAACTAAGTTGAAAATGAGCACCGCCTATCATCTTTAGACGAAGAGTCAAAGTAGCAGGATAATTTAAGAGATGGTAGATATGTTGACAGTCCCCATTTTATTGAGATAAACTGGGAGAAAAGAAGTTGTCAAGTCCTAAGTTAATTTAGCACACCAAGGACGTCGTGGTGTTGGTTTGGAAAAGAATTGAAACAGCTCAGAGTAGACAGAGAAGGAACACGGACTTGTATCGAAAGGATATAAAGGATAAAAATAGGATCGATGATATTGTTAAAGGTGTTACCTTAAAAAGGATTAATTAGGGTTGAACAAAAGGACAGATGGGTCCTAGATATATTGGATCGTTTGAGTACTAAGAAAAGCGGGTAAAGTCACCTATGAGTTAGTACTGTTGCCATAGTTGCAGCATACTCATAGTATGTTTTATGTCTTTATGCCAAAAGAATATATCCTCGATTGGAATCAGGATAGGGTGTGCGAATCAATCTAGAACCTAGATTGTAAAGAGTGGGGCCTCAGGAATGAGTTTATATCTACAGTGAGTATGCTTCGAATAAATCCTCGAATAGAAGAGTCTACTTGGGAGTTAGAGTCGGATATGCTTGACAAATATCCTCATTTGTTTAATTAGTTCAGATTCTGAGGACAGAAACTCTTTTAAGGGGTGAAGGATATAACGACTCGTATATTTTGTATTATCTTGAAAGTGTAATTGTTGAAGAATTAATTAAATGTAATGTGTGTATTGGTCTTGACGGTTGTGTGTTGTATATTATTAGTTATGTGTGAATTATGATGTACATAGTTTATTACATAATTAATTATTGAGTTATACTGATTTGTTTTCACTTTTAAAAGTGGATTTAATGCAAATTCATTTACATAAATTTTTGGATTATCTTTAAAATTATTTTTATGATTTTATAATTTCAGTAATTATTTTTAGAATTTTATAAAATTGAGAAATCAATATTTCATTAATTATTTATCTTTAAATGATTTTTTGATTGCATTTATTTGTAAAATCAGTATTTAATTCCAGAATTCTTCAAAATTTATAAAACACATATTTTATTAAATTTTTACTATTTTGAGAATTTTAAAATTATTTTGGATATTTTTGGGATTAAATTCACCCGCGCATTATTTCCTTTAATTGTTAAATGCGGGTATAGGTTGTGTTTTAAAAATAATTTAAAAAAATATGGAAATTTTATTTTATTAACTTTCGGATATTTCGAGAATTTTGGTATGAAATTTGTAATTTTTCGGTGTGTTTTGACGAGCAGCTGGTACGTTATTTTAACCGGAAACGAACCGAACATTTACAAAAACCGGGTCAAGAACACGTGTAATACATTCAGGATACTGTGTAGATGTGCGTCCTGTAATTGGGATCGTGGCAGCAGATAAAAGAAAGGAAATAAAAACACAAAACACTCACATATACACACAGACTTGTACATCTCTTTCCTCATATTTTTCTTCTCGGTTTTCTCCCTCGACCTCACTAATTCCTCTGTTTCTTTCTCTCTCTCGTTGATCACTCTCTCTCTCTCAATCTCTTTCCCTCTCCCCTATTCTTCCCTTTCTTCGATTGCTCCTGTCTCTGGTGATTCCCCGCCGCCGTCCTGGTTTTCCGATTATTTCCGGTGAATACTCCGGTTCAGCCCCGTTCGTTAATATGCTTATATGTGTGTGCTTTGTGTGAATTGTGTGTGTAGTGTATGTTGCGTGTGTGTGTACTGTGTGTGTGCATGTGTTAGTGTGTGTGTGTGTGTGTGTGTTTGTGCGCGTGACGCGCGTGGAGTGCAGTGGTGATGATTTTGTGTTCCTATGATTTGAGTATTTCTGATGTTATCATTTTTATTAATTTTGCAGGAATTATTGATTGGTTTTTTGAAATAAAATAATTATTTTGTGCAAAAAAATTATTGAAATAATCGGTGGAATCGGTCTGGACACCTGAATTATTCGGGCACCGACAGATTTCGCCGCCGTCAACGATGAACATCGGTGAGCTGACGGTGGACTATGATGACGCGATTCTGAGTCCTAATGTAAATAAATAATAAATGTATATATTTTATTTGTAAGTTCGTAGCAAAATAGTAGATAAATATTATTATTTGAGATTATTGGGATTGTGATTGTAATTGTTGGTTGGCGTTGTTGTGAATTGGGACGTCGATTTATGTTCCGACGGGTAGTCCGATAAACAAAGGAGACGCTGCCCGATTTTCAGGAAATAATTCCAAAAATTCAGGAACGTATCCTGTAAAATATCGGGAATATCAATCAAATGTGCCTAACTATATAATTATAAATATAACCATTTTACAATAGTGTTTGTGTGTTGTGATGAATACATTATAAAGATTCGTCAACCCTATCTTCTGAATCGATAGTTGTATATAATTATTGAAAAAGGTTATTGAACCAAGTTGTGAATGCGAACCTGATCTGTTATGTGTATTATAGTAATACGAATAAGTACGAGTCGGGATTGTTATCGTTTAGGTAGGATTGATAGCGAGGATATGTCAAGCATAACTGGATGTCTAATATAGAGTAGTTCAACTCTGTAGGTTCTAATCGGAAGGCCTGAAAGTTGACTTTGGACTAAAGATAACGTAGTGATCAATCGATAAGCATAGCAAGGTTCCAAGCGAGGGACCCGAGTGTTGAAGTCGGATCTGGGATAGTCTGTTAGTAAGGAGATAAAGCCGAGCGTCCAAATCAGTCCAAGGTCAATCAGAGATAGTTGTAAGCTCTGCAAGGCAAGTACCCCTGACCATACTTTTATGGTTCAGTATATATGAATGAACTGTTGTTTTATTTTTAAATAGGAACAGAAAAGTTTTAAGTTACATATCCCCTGTATTTGGAAATGTTGTTTTAACTCTGTTTTGGGGAGAAGTAACTTCTGAAAGTACCTATCTCTAAAATGTGATTGAAATGGAAAAGAGGCTTTGAATAGTGTGTTGTGACATAATTATTTTTAACAAGAGATAGGTAAAATTAATTTTAAAAACCGGATAAAATGAATCAGATATTGGATAACGTTGCATAAGTGGCTAATTCAGTTGCGAACCGTATCTTCACTAATTAGTCCAGCATAGTTAATCAGAGACCTAGCTAGTCTATGCGGATCCGGTTAATTTGTGTGAAAACCCGATCAGCTTTCCTAGACAATTTGTGTGATAGCCCGGCCAACTCTCCTAGATAACTTGTGTGGAGGCCTGATCAGCCGTCCCTAGGTAACACCCACTACCTATCTGATTACGGTTTATGGTTCCCGTAACGGAACAAATGGTTTTGTGGTCCCCGTAACGGGACGGATGGTTTTGTGGTTCTTGTAATGGAACATTGGTTTTGAAAATGAAAATTAGCACGCTAAAATTTGACGCTGGTATTTATACACAGCACACGGCTGATGATATTGTTTTACAGAGCATGATAGTTGTTAATATCCAGTTTTTACATGCTTTACTTTTTTTATAGCAAGTTATGAATTTTGTTCCTATAACTGTTTTATCATAAATTATTTTACTTGTTATTCATATAGTGATACTGCTGAGAAATTGATTGCTCAACCTTGTAGAATATTTTGTATATATGTATTGCAGATTCCTAGGAGACTCTTTTGTCGTCGTCAGGGCAGAGTTCCGGTTCCTTTCGTATCAGACTCCTCTGAGGTAGTTGTGTCAGACCAAAGATGGTATGTTGAGTTGTTGTATGAAATTAGTTGCGTCATGAATTGTTTGTTATAAGTTGGTTTTATAATAATTGTATCATAAGTCATACTTAAACCTGGAAAAGGTCTTGGTAAAGGGGTCGTGGTTATGTATTATTATTGATTTGGAATATATTATGTTTGTTATTATTGTTGTTGGTGACATCAACTCCTGACCCCAGGGTTGAGTCTGTCACAAAAACCATCAGGGGTCTTTCCAAGCTAAGACCACTTCTTCAAAACAAATAGTAGCTAGGAAACCGACCACTACATCCTCTCAAAAGGATGAAGTGAGTAAAAAGAAGAGAAAGGAGAAAACCCTTACAGTAATGAATGAGAGTGGTGAGGACCAAATACAACCTGAGTCACCCTTGGTTAGAAAAACAAAGAAGGCTAAGAAAACTAAGTTGACCACTCAAGCCACCTATGTATCCTCCTCAAAGGATGCAGTTGTACAAATAGGGACAAAACATATTCTAGAGACATCCTCTCAACAGGATATTTCCATTGAAAAGAGAATTCTCCCCAATGCAATCTTGTAAAGAGTCTGCACAGCCAATACTTGAACAAATCCAAGTGTATGATAGGAGTAATAAGGATGGCACACACAAGGAGAGCACATCCCTTGAAGCTCCCTCATCCATTCAGGGGGAGCTGCCAACACTCAGTCTTAAACTTCAAACTCTTATATCTAACATTTCTTCTTCCTATACTGAAGCACTTGAATCAAATCCTTAAATGTTTCCCCAATCAAGTGACTTGGTTCAAGAACTTGGTTCAAGAAACATTGATCACCACCCAGAACCTCATTTATATGGTGAGAGGCTACTAGCTGGGGTACACCTTGATGACACCATCAAAACCATGGGGGATTCATCAGTTTTTACTTAAGACCCCATGGAGGTCACAAATGTACCTTTATGTGCAAATCAGTCTTCACAGACTGTAAGGTTTGAGGGTAGTACTCATGAGGGGGAGCTATCTAAATCCTCTCCAATTCAATTGGAGGTTCATGTTCCGGGAAAACCTCCCCTCAAAACCCTGGCTGAAATTGCTTTGACAATTGAAGCTGGGAGTACAATTGCCAATGATCCTATCATAGAGGAGGAAAGTATAGCACATTTAAGTGACAGTGTGGTGCAAGATACACAAGGGTTTGAGGCTGTTGCAAATGACAGTAGCACAATCAAATCCCCTCCAATTCAAATGGAGGTTCCCACAACTGGTGAGAAACAATACCCTGTCATAAACATAGAGAAATCTGTGAGTTAAACTGTGACTCCTGTCACAGGTCGTTCCGACCCTACACTTCAACCCTCAACCTCTCAATCTCAACAACCTCACATCATCTCCCAATGGTTGCATATAGATGAAGCTCAACCAACAACTATGGATGATCTTCTAGTGGATCAGTTGTCAGGACTTGCTCACATCTCTCAACAGCTGCTAACCTCAGATATGTCTAACCAGAATT
This sequence comes from Apium graveolens, assembly GCF_009905375.1. Taxonomy (NCBI): domain Eukaryota; kingdom Viridiplantae; phylum Streptophyta; class Magnoliopsida; order Apiales; family Apiaceae; genus Apium; species Apium graveolens. Next base: position 45,297,324 of record NC_133650.1, on the reverse strand, counting down.
ACTAAGCCATCATGCTCTCATATCAAATAAATGTCCAAAAATAACAAGATAAAATTGTTAATGAAGCTGAACAGGATGTCAACTGTGATGCTTGGATGAACAAGGACTACAGCCTGGAGATGGAGGATGTTTTGGCTAAATTCAGGGAAGATTATCTAACCATTTTGGGAAGCAATGCCAAAGCTCTAACTCTCGGTGTGGTTTATGATGCAATAAATGAAGTCTCCAAAGCTCAACTCAAAGCTTTCCATCTCTTTAGAAAAGCTCTAGCAATCAAGTTGACTGGTTATGAAGATAAAATAATGGGAATGGTGAGAAGAAAGATGGATGAAACAATCCCCTCACAGGTGGAGATCAAGAATCAATTCAAAAAAATTTCAGAACAAATGTCAAGGTATGATATAAGTGGGGTGGATAAGAATGTCACACAGCTCAAGGAATCCTTTGTAGCCTTGCACAAGGTAGTTCAAGATCATATAACAAATTCTAATGACACAAGGTGGAAGTTGGATCAAATGCACACTGCAAGATACACTCATTCCCCTTTGGTCATTGATGAAATACAGAAGCATGTGCAAGCTTCATTTGGACCATCTACCTCAACCTTTATTTCAAGCTCCTCTACTCAAGATATTCAAGATCTCAAGGCACAAGTTGCTTCTCTAGAGACTTCAAATGCCTCCCTCAATGCTCAAGTTCAGGCTTTGACTTCTCTAGTAAAGAGTCAACAATCAGTTATCAAAACCCTGGTGGACTCTCACAAGCATCTCCAAATGCAGAATTATGTTGCTTCGGGAGCCATCATGGGGAAACTCAACATCACACTGCCCTCACTACTTGAAGAAATAAGGCCAGAATTACCAACTCCTCTACTTATGCCTGTCACCAAGACTAAGGGGGAGATTGAGGATAGGATTCAACAATCCAGGTGTGCTAAATCTAAATCTAAGGAGCCTATTCAGGTTGGACAAAGCTCTTCACAAACTCAACAAGTCCAAGATATAGGAAAAGAAAGATTTATGAAGGTTGCAGAAGGACCAAATCAAGATCAAGAATTCAGTGAACCTCTTGCAGTCTTGAGAATGTCCCTTCATAATAACTTCATCACATACAAAAGAGAATTGGGCAAGATTATCAACTCAATCAGGGTAGTAGTTGTGAATGTTGAGAACTATTTACAGAAGAGAATTGTTGTTAACATCAATGATGGTAGGGTAGATAGATGCCTTCAAGTTTCACTTTCAAATCTCAGAACTCTAAGGGCATCTGAGCTAGATGTTGTGATTGACAAAGTTCATGTAGTCATCACAAAGGACACTCAGCTTCTTCATGAGCTTAACAATGCACAGATAGCAGCCTCTCCTGAAGCCTATCTATATCCAAGTAAGGGGGTAACCTACATCTGTCCACAGACCAAGAAGAACAAAATCTTTAATGTTCCCAAGAACTGTGTGAAAGGGAATATGAGGCTGATCATGACACTACAATCTGATTTGAAGTATAAAAAGACCAAGAAAATTGAAGATGAAGAAATGATCAAGACTCTTGAAAGGTATCTTATAAATGCGGACACCATGTTGCCACCCACTCAGTTTAATCTAATAAATGACAAGGATAATGATGAGCAGCAGCATGATGAACAAAAACCTTCTGCCTCAAATCCAAGTCAATCATCAAGAGCAACTGGTAGCAAGTATAAGAAGCAGGATGAGAAGAAGGATGGTGACAAGAAAAGAGGAGAAGAAATGAGAAGTAAGAAAAGGCAAGATGGCTCAGAACCACAACAAACCCTAAAAATCCAAACAAATCAAACTCAACCTTCAAAGCCAACAAACTCATATACTGAACCACCTCCTACCTCAAAGCCTAAGTTCATTTACAAGCAAACTGCTAACACCTTTCTAAATATACCAATCACCTCAGCCAAACATTTCTTAAGAAAATGAAAAATCTACCTTTTGTCAAGCCATCACTCAAGGTTCACTATAAATCTGTTGGGAGGAAATATAAAAAAGCCAACACACTGAAAAAGTGCAACTTAATGAGAGGGCCATCTGAAATTATTACAAGAAAAATGATTTTCTACATTTAAACCGGTGCATCTCAGATGAAGACTACTTTCAACAACTAGCTGAGGAAATAGTCAGAGTTTGGGTTGTAACATTAAGGGAAGCAAGAATCTACTATGAGGAGATTGAAATGTATATTAAAAGATCAGAAGAACTCAAGGAAAAAGGGATGAGCAGAATCTCCAAGGATAGAAGACTTCTAAATGTAAAAGCTGGCGCATTCTCAAAGTTTAGGATTAAGTTGTTAGATGGTTATCCAAAGCAAGACAGACTCAAACTTGTGGAAGCTCTAACAGGGATACCAATCATAGAGGAACTTGAAATTCCTGTATATCTAAAGGACCTCATTAGAGAAGAATCAAAAGTCCCAATCTTTGTCTGATGTATGTAACTGTTTAAACTCAAGACATCACCTAATGTATAAATGATGTATCTGTGTCAATTTTTTATGTATTAGTCTTATTTTCCATTAAAGCTTGGGGTTAGTCTTGTTAACAGGCATGAATTTGTGATAAGCAATCTTCTCACAAATTGGGGGAGATTGTTGTGCAAGACATGCCTGTACAGTAACAAGACTAAGTCAAATTGACAACCCTAAGTAAGTTATATTGTAATCTAAGTTTGCATTTTGTATTGTATCACTTAAGTATGTAAAAATATTCCAGGACAGACTGGAGTCTTTTTCTGTAAACAGTATCAAGCCTAAGAATTCCATATAGAAGAGGATCAAGAAGATCATGCCTCAGAAGAATTATGAAGAAGCTTGGAGTTGAATAAATCTGTTTTGGGAAAAATATTCTAAGTCAGGATCTCTACAAGTCACAGATTACGTGTTATAGAGAAGTCATTCGAGAACTCCAGAATGACTTATCGAGAAGTCAGGAAAAGCTACTAGAGACTCAGAGACATCGACAAGCCAAATTGAAGACATGAAGATTGGAGATATTGACAAGTCATTTCTTCACTAGAGAACTCTGAGATATCGATAAGTCTATTTGTTACTAGAGAACTCAGAGTTATCGATAAGCCAACTAGTCATTAGAGAACTCAGAGTTATCGATAAGCCAAAGTGAAGACATGAAGATGAGAGATCTCGATAAGCCAAATTCTCTTATAGAGAACTCAGAGACTTTGATAAGTCAAAACAACTGTAGAGTGATTAGAGATCTCGATAAGCCAATATACTTATCCAGATGTCAAGTTCTCTATATATCAAACTGGAGATCTCGAGGTAAAACTCAAAGTACATAGTACAGACCAGTTCAATATCCAAGATTATCAATCAACAAACAATCTAATCAGTTGGATTGACAAGTCTACAAAAGCAGCTTGAAAAGTACAAGATCAAAGGCCATGATTAAATGGCAAAGTAAAGTCACAGGCGTGCAAGGTTAGCAAAGATACAATAATCCAGTAATAGAAAGATTTGATTATCCAAAAATAGGGTTTAGTACATGCTAATGCATGTTGTGTAATAACCAGTGTTTACTGTTCTATAAAGTAAACACTGGATGCTTTGTTAAAAGTAACAATTTAGATCAAAAAAATCTTGTATTCTCTCAAGGAAGAAGCTAAGCTCTTTATCAACAAAGATCCTAGAAATTTTGTAGCAAAAAATTCTTAATTTTAATATAAAATTTGGTGAGTTTTGAAAGATTTGTGTTCACTGTTTTATCTGTCTAAATTCAGTACTAACACATTTAACTACAAGATTTTAATTTACTTTGTTCATTACCATAAACACTTCAAGAAAAGCAGAAAAACATAAAAACGCATTCACCCCCCTCTGTGTGTGATTCATTATCTAACAATCAATTTTTCAAATAAATTCCCCATAGAGTATAGTAGCCATGGTACTGGTTAATTTCCACGCTAGAGCGCATTATGAATAGGAATTCAAAAAAAAATTATATCTTTGCATTCCTTAAATATTTTATTTTTGACCAAAGACACACCCTAAATAAGAAGGCGTGCCTAGTCTATTATATTTGGGTTTGCGTTCTTATAAGTTAACTTGTTAAACACAAAATGTGCGCCCCTAATGGTGACAACGCCAATGGCATAACATATTGATTTAGAGAAAGTTTCCTAGAAAAAGGAAATGATTGTGTACAAATATCATAGTTTTGTTCACTCAACCAAAGAGGCTGCTAAAACAAGAAAAATATCTTGCTAAATAGAAAAAGTGACAAATATGCTAACAAATCATATGCTGACGGAAAAAAGATAAGGCATGGGTAATTATAAGCATAATAAACATTAAAAAATTTAAGGCATAAAATGCCTTAATAATCGTTCGGATCAGCAACAAGAATATTAAGTTTAACAATTTGCACAACATTAAAGGAGGGCTGACACCTCAAAATTACTGATAATAATAAGTCCACAAAGAAAATATAAAGAGTAAGGAATCTCAAGGCGTGTCCTGATAATTGTATTAACTGGATGAGAAGAAGGAATTTTCTGAAAAGGAATCTCATCAAGAGGCGCGCTCTGAGCAAAATCATCTTCTTGTTGAACGTTGCCATAAGTCTCGAACGCGTCATCAGCTTCTTTCGGTCCCTGCACAACTCTCCAAGATTTAATCTTAGCTGCATAGTCTTTCATAAACTCACTCATCTCAGCTATAGTTTCCTCTCCAAACATTTTAAATGACAAATCAGGGTCGTTGGCAAGAATCCAACCCGGTAATGGTGGAAGCAACAGGCAAAAAACTCATCAATCACCTCTCTCTTCACATCCGGCCAACCATTTTTCTGTTGATCCTCAAGATAATCAACTCTCATTTTTAGCTTTCAAATCTCAGTATCTTGGCTTTAAATTCTCTCATTAGCCAGCTTTAGTTGGGATCCTTGATTCTTAATCTCACCCTTTAGAAAAGAATTTGAGAATCCTTGGCCCTTATGTCTTTTGAACCCTCAAGTCTATGAAGGCACACATTCTCCTCAATAGCCCTGTCCACAGCATGAGAAGCATGAAATAGTTGAGCTGAAGCTTTGACAGAAGCTTTGGAAGATTACTTCAAAGACATAGCCTGCCACTTCTCCATTTCTTCAACACTGACATAAATAGAAGCCAATGGACCAAGATGTTTGAGAGCCAAAGCACCAGATTCAAGGGACGAGCCTTGAGTTTTTTTTTGGCACGCCCTATATCAAGTCCACAACATTCCTTTTTAGCACGGGTTTTTGTTGAGGAATGGTAAGAGGCGGAGGAGTGGGAAATTTCAAGGCATCCTTTTGTGGCGCTTTGGGCGTTGTATCGGTTCCAAGATGCGCTCCAAATGATTTGGGAATCTTTGGAGGTCCCATGCATGCAAAGCATATATAAACAAACATGTCCATAAAAATAAACACATGAGGGCACCATAAAATGAGCATCTCCTAAAAGATGCGACAGGATATGATGATATAACTGTGAAGCAAATAGTGAGGAAATACAGCTAGAACAATGAAAATTATGGTATTATTTAAAATGTGATGTTACGAAGAAGCATGACTAAGTAATGTAATGAAAGGAAAACAAGCAAAGTCAAATATAGGACGCGCCCTAACAAAGAAGCGCGCTCAAACAAAGTCTAACCTAAAGGGGATGCATCTTGAAGGATGCCCTCTTCATTTTCATCTGTCTCTTCCTTTTTACCAACATCATCATCACTGTCAACAATAACGATACGAGAAACTGGAATACCTTTCCTGAACTTTACACAGTTGCATTTTGTTCCAACTTGATCAGAAAGAATCCATATTCGCATTAAGTTAGTCCCGGTGACTAACATTTTTAGACTCCACCTTTCAGCAGCAACTCTCAAAAGGGCTTCAGCCCGGACTTTGGGTGTGCCCTCAAGTTCCCTTTTTAAAGGTTTGTCTAAAAAAATACAAGGAATGTGATAAGAAACATGGAAAAGAAAAAAATTCAAGAAAGGGCGTATCCTTACTTGGATTTGTGTTAAATTGAATTCTGATTCTTGGAACGTTATACAAATAGAAGAAATTTTATTTCCTGCCTTTCTCATGTCTAACTTTACCAAATAAAAATCCCTTTTTATTTTGCTACTTATCTACAACTAAATAGTAATAGCCATGGTTAGATTTTCTCGAACTAAAGAAGTGGCTCACTTCTTCCATGGTTGGCTGGGGAAAATCCAAGTCCATATAAAGGATATAAAGAGCTAGCCCAAACTTATAGATGTTTGGAGATAATTGAAGGGGAGCTACATCATACAATTCAATAACTTCCCTAAGATATGGATGTAAAGGCGCTCCCACTATACCACGTTTGGACTCGCAACTATCCTAGGAATCCTGAAGTTTTTTCCATAATTAAAAAGATAAGGGCACATCATACTGAAAGGACACGCCCAAATACCCTCCATGTCGTAAAACTTCATCAGCTAATTAAGTTGTTCATCCAAACAACTTCAAGATAAACCCACACAAAAAACCAGAATCATATTTACTCTAGTCAAAATCTAAATCTCTTTCAGAAACTTCCCAATGCTCGTAAGGGATTGGGGATGGCTCAGGGCCGTTTGAGAATTAATATGCGGGCCACTTGTTCCAAAAAAGATGGTGTTCTGTGTGGGTCTAGGAAATCAGTTTTTACGGGTGTAATTGGGGGGCATAAATTCATAACCTCGTGTAAAGATTTTCAAATGGATGGAAAGGTGAGGAAGGGGACGCGCCCCCATCTTGCAGCTGTCAAAACACGGAAAATACTATTTAAGGGCACGTTTAAAAGAAAAATAGATGTGTGAAAAGGATTAGAAAAAAAAGGAATAAGGATATAGGCATGCCTTAATTGCATCAAATTTCAGAATAAATTAAAGGCGCGTCCTAAAATATTCATCTAAGAAAACACAAAAATATAATCCTAATCCTACTAGGGCGCACCTGGAAAATTCTTCGCGCTATAAAATTATAAGGTGCGTCATCAATTTAAGTTACAAAGCAATACAACAGATGGAATTCCAAAAACATATTTTGAATTATCAAGATATGAAATTATAGATCTAATCACATATACATACATGTATACACACAACAGCTTAATGAAGAACAAAAAAATGATTACAAACAGTCAATACATGCAACTGAGTAATCTACTTGATGAAATTGAATAAGAAAAAAAACATTGTGTACCTCTGAAGTTCCTGAGGATGATGGACGGATTGAAAAAGAGAGAACGGCGGTGATGAGATCGGTCTCTGGTGAAATGACTCTTTAAATAGCAATAATCCGATTTTGAGAGAGAAATTAGTAAATGGGTAAAGTAAAAATGGAAATGACGTCTGATAAATTTTTTTGAGAGGGAAAAGATGTGGAGGACAATGTCGACCACACCATCCACGACTACCACATAAAATATTTCCACTTTTGAGGTCGCGCTCTACTAGGATGGCGCGCCTTCTTTGACAGACAGTTTGTACAAATTTACCGATGATTAGGGGAGTCAAAAATTTCAATCCCATTTTCAATGACATATAGGATTTGGGGGGATAGTTCTTATGCCCAAAATTTGGTATAAGATTTACCCGGGTCAAAATCGAATCAATTGAATGAAATTAGGGCAAAGATACTAAAATCTAGTCAAAATTAGGGTTTTTCCTTATTCTATAAAACGAAAGGGCGCGCCTTCCTAAAATGCACCTCAGAGGCGTCCTAAAAGATACGGTGCGCCTATTGTAGGAAAGGTAGGAAAGAACAAAGGTTAATAACCAGGGTGGTGCCAACATGCAAAGATGTTAAGGCGCGACCTCTCTGTTAAATAGACACAAGGGATGACTTGGACATACTTGGATGCTTCAGGAGGACAATGGAGAATTATTAGTAACTTATTTGTTGAAGGTACTCTATTGAAGACCTCTACCCTGTAATGCAACAATAAGAAGGCGGTGTCCGGGGTCAGAAATCTCCAAGGATATGCCTGGACGGAAAGCCTCCTCATGTAATCAATAAGTGTCTTTATTGGGGATGTGGGGTAAAACTCTAGTTTGTGCTTCGGAAGCTCTATCTCTATAGTCAATGGGTCTCCTCTTTGAGAGATTTCAGAGTATCTTGCACTTTGCACCCAAAAGTTTGGGATCATTTATCTTATAATCTGGTAGGGGCTCCTTATTCGGGGGATAAGGATGCGTCCAATATTTGGGGTAAACTGTGGCTGTACCTGTGTCCACAGACTATAGAAATAGCTAGTAGCGGAGGGTTACCCTCGGTTGGGGAGATGACTTATTCGCGGAGTCTCGAAACCTTGGACGAGCCTTGTGCCTTTGTGAATAAGCCTAATTGGCGGACATTCCTAAAGCTAGTACAAGAAGATTTCGAGTAGGTTTCCTACTGGGCCTTGAGATGAGAAATTTAAGTCCATTAGGTTTCTTGTTCCCCAAGAATTGTGTTAGCTTGACTCCCTATAAATAGGGTTACGTAGAAAAATTATAAGGGGTCGGAAGTTGAGAGTGCAAAGGAGCCATCACCAACCCTAAGCAATATTGGCCACCATTAAACACAACCACCACACTTTGTTCGATTTTCCGGTGAAGAACCGCCATCATAGATCTTATTTCTGGTAACATATCTCAAATTTTGTTGCTACCAAACTCCCCCGTCAACAATGATTAATCGGTAAAAGAAGAAAGAGGGGTAGCATGCTTGTGCATATATGTCATATATTACGTCACGACTACTGATAAAAAGAGGAAAAAATGATATTTTTACCTCTTTTTACCCTATCCGTTACAGGAATATCACATTTAAGAATGGGGGGTCAATAATACCCTTCTAACAAACATTTCCCAAATGTGTAATAAAAATATATGACCTCATGTAACCCACCTAAATTACTATATAACTTGACATCGTCCATACACATTACACGCATTACACAAACAATGCTCGCCCAAAACATACTTGAAGGTATGGTTTGAGAACTTAAATATCAGTTAATATTACGTTTTTAACAATTAAACATAATTTAAAAATATGTCTTAATTAGTTTTCATTAATATTTAATATTTTCATACAATTTTCTTAGGTTTTAGAATTATAAAATTTTATATTAATTTTTAAAAAATTTAAGTATGGACCCCAATTTAACATTTTTTAATAAATTTGGGTTAAATATTTCGATAAATAGGATTTAGGGTTCAGGGTCTTTAGGTCCCAAGCCCTATAGCCTAAACCCTTAAATTTAGGGTAGACCCAAAATCCCAAGAACGAAACTCTAATTTAATCTTATAACTTAATTTAACACTTCTTAATATTTTGGAATTCATCAATTCCCAATTTGATTTAAAAAATATTAAAATACATTAAAAATATATTACCGACAATTTGTTAAAAATAGCAAATACCCCGGACCGAAATGCGGATTACACTCTTTGTGCCTTTTTAGTTGTCATATTTTCATTTTTATAGGTCAAATTGACTAACTTTTTTTACCGAAGATTAAAAGTTACTCTGATATTATTTTAAAAAATTGAGCACGGTTCGATAGATTAAGTGATTAAGAGTTTATCCACTGTTATAATGGTTCCTAGATTCGAACATCGCTCACCCCAAGAACAGATATTCATTTATAAGGGTATAAGCCATATTTGTTTGAAAAAAACTTAAAAATATATATTAAAGTAGATATATGAAATGTTTTTTAATTGATATAATTTTTTTTATTTAATTCAATTATAAAATATACATAAACTTTAGTCCAATTTTATTTAATTTGACCACATAAAAATCAAATGTAATAACTAAAAAGGATGGGAGAGTATGGAGAACCCACTTGTCAAATGGGTATTTCATTATTTATTTAAAACATTTAATTAGTTAATCATATTACCCATTTGTAAAATACGTAATTACCATTACCCATGCCATATTCTAATTACTAGCACATATGTTTTTCAAAAAAAAAATTAATTGCCTGTTACGCATTTAAGGCATGCATAACAAACTATTACCCTTTCTTTTAATGCGTATCAGACCGGTTACCCATCCACCGTAATATTTTAATATAATATGCATTGTGGTAATCTGTATTAATTATTACTCATATTACATATGCGTAATAGGCGGTATATATGGCCAGCATCTTAGTGTGTTGATATTCCTATCTAAATTTTGCAAACAATGGTATATATGTCCTTTTCCCCAAAAGGAGGGAGAGCGGTTGATCTCAGCTAACAAAAAGGAGGGTGCTAAGTTAAATTTTAATGGGCTTAGTGTTGTTTTTATATTTTTGTTCTAATATTATTTTTATTTGATCAGGATCTTATTTATTATATGTATAGGTTTTTGCTCAAATGAAAATTTTTTAAAATGAAAAACATGAGAATTAGTAATTTTTTTAGTTAAAATTGATAATTTAATAAAATTTAAATTTTTTGGTTTGCATAACCTCACCAATTTACGAAATTTAAAATTTTAACTTTTCAAAAAATTATCAATTTCAACTACAAAAATCGTCAGTTCTCACGGTTTCCATTGGATAGCCAATATATATAGGTTCTGCAAATAAAATATCTTGTAAAACGGATTATCTTGCAAAATATTTTTCACAAATATCATTACTTCCATAAAATCATGTAAATCTCATATATTGTCAACTACAATATGTATATCTGCAACATGAACATTTATATTCTGCAAATTAAGAATGTTTTGTAGAATAATATATTTTACAATTTTACGTATAAAATGTATACAATCTGCAAGATTTTCAGTAAAATAATGATATTTGTAGAACATCATTCGAAAGGTAACATGTTTTGCAATATTTTAAAATATATTTTTACTTACAGAACATATATAGACTCCAGGAACTCCAATAAAATAGTGGACTCCATAGAATTTATATATATATATATGGTAGCGCTCTATATAAAACTCTCATATATAATAAATCGTGAAGAATTATTATTTAAAAAATATAACATATAAAATTTATTTTATTTTTCATCATATATAATTATAAATTTTAATTATCATGTTAAAAATCAAACTTACAAAATTTTTTATTTAAAAATTATTGAAATTAATGAAAAAAATTTAATTGGTTATATAGTGAAATATCAGTAAAATCATACTTATTAAAAATTATTCCACTGTAGAATCAAATTTAATATCAAGTAATTTTATCAAATTTTAATTGTTAAATTTTTATTATATTTAAATATAATTATTATTTTGGATTAGTATCGAATTTTATATTTTTTGGAATAAAATTTTACAATTTATGATGAAATTTTATTATAAAATTTATAGGTCTTCACGATTCTCCATATAAAATGGTTAGTGTGTATATATATATATATACACGCGACATGAAGAGCTCGTAGTAAATTATAATTTAATAAAATCTATACTTTTATAATATACTATTATAAGCAGAACATCCACTGTTTGGTAGTTGTTCGATCGTTTGGTACAGTTATTTGGTACAATAAATAATAACCGTCAGATCTAAAAACCAATAGATGGGATAATCGCGAAACGCGGGTTGGTTGTGGATTTAAATTTTAAAAACCGCTCATTCGCGGTTTGGATACGGTTTTAAATTCTTGAAAATCCCAACCGCAACCGCAACTCGCAACATATATTTATAATAAAATATATTTCCAAAAATATAGTTGATATCATATAAATTAATAAGTATACACATTTTTTAACTAATCTTAGGTTAATGTTAAAATTTCGTTCATAAGATTTACGATCATTATAAGATATATAACGAAACAAATGAAAAATGTAATCAACATGTAATTTTTTTTATCCGTTTCTTTTTTTTTCTCTCTCCCCTCCACATTTTTGTATGTTTTTAATATCTTTGCTCCACACGGAGCATTAGTTTATATTTTATTTTTGACTGTAATTTATCACGTAACTTAAACTTCAATTTATTAATATTTCGAATTTATTTTTTTGCAAATTATTAATTATTTTAAAATAAGTGGTTGAGCCGCAAACCAATCCGCAATAACCGCAAATTCGTAACCGCAATTGGCGCGGTTAACCGCAACCGCATTATGACAATTTTCTAAACCGCTCTTCGCGGTTTGGTTCAACTTTTACCCCAAAACCGATCCAATCCGAAGCACAGTATATTATAGAAATATCATTAGTATCATATCTTTTATATATATCCGTGTACTTTATTCTAATCTTTCTACGTTTAAATAATAAACAACCCCATCATTTCCCGGCATATTAAACAGACTCTCGATATTCTATCATGCTAAAAACCCACTTAAAGTTTTAAGATTCTCTGTAATAAAGAAGATTTTCTATTAAATTCATCAACCTTTGATGATGGGAACTTTCCCACTGTTCTGAACGTCTAATAGACCAGCATTACTAATAGAATTGAATGAAAAAAACAGACTTAAATGCTCTACACAGGCACGAAAGCAGTACCAGAATAAATTAAAAAAAAAACTAAAATTATCCTTATTATTTAATAAGATAGCTGAAAGAACTTTTTAAAGGCACCAAGGAATGTTATGTACAGATAAAGGACACAGAAGGATGGGGAGGAGGCTGGAAGATATGAAATTAACTAAACCAAAGCATGACATAAACAAAATAAATAAAAAGACAGATGCCCTAGACTGAGTGCAATTAATCTATCAACAGGACTTGAATTCCAGGTAATAAACAATTGCACAAAGTCATTTGATGCTGCTTAAAGATACTAGGGCCTGGGAATGAATCTTTAGAAGCTAGTAGCAAATAACAGAGGATAAATGGGTTGGAGGACAAGAACTAGAAGCCAAATAGTAGTACGAATCTGAGTAAATAAAGTGCCACCAGTTGTACAATCAATTAATAACTAGCTAATAACAGGGGGATTTTGCTAGCCAGGGATATATGCATCAACCCAACAACTTGTCATGGAATTTGTGAATGTTGCATCTAAGATATTACAGAGAAGAACCAAAATTATATTTACATTCAGAAATTTATTACAAGTCTGTTACAAGTTACAAAGAGCTAGAAACCAAGCTAAGACTATTTATATAAATATAAATACATTTTTGGAGGAAAACCTGTTTGACTAAAGCTATTACTTTGACTTAGTTGTCTTGACTTAATCACTAAGTAACACCAACACCCCCCCTAAGTTGGAGGGTGTAGAAGACAGACCCAACTTGGACAGTATGAAATGATGCTGAAGACCAGTTAAACCCTTGGTGAAAACATATGCCAGTTAAGTAGAAGTAGGAGTATAGGTCAATGATATTAAACCAGAAGCCAACTTCTCACGAATAAAATGACAATCAATTTCAATTTGTTTTGTACGGATTCTTGGCAATATATTAGCAGCTTGATTATCACATTTGACAGGGATATGAATGATATCAGGGACCTCAAGCTCAGAAAGTAAACGGGATAATTAAGCTAACTCTGTTCTAATTCGACGTAAAGATCTCTATTCTACTTCCGCAGAAGATAAAGAAATGGTATGTTGTTTCTTTGATTTCCAAGAAACAATACTACCTCCTAGCAAAATAACAAAACCACTGACTGACTTACGAGTATGAGGGCAAAATGCCCAATCTGCGTCACAATGTCCCTCTATAGCAACTGATGGAGAATTACTAAAGAACAAGCCCTGGGAAGGATCATTTTTAAGATACCTGAGAACATGCAAGGCAGCATCCCAATGTGGTTGTCTGGGATCAGCCATATATTGACTCAAATGTTGAACACTGAATGATAAATCAGGACAGGTGTGAGTCAAAAAATTCAGCTTGCCTACTAGTTGTCTATATAGGGAAGGATCAATTATTGGAGGCCCATGTCCATGCAGTAGCTTCACATTTATATCTAATGGACTAACCACAACCGTGGATGAAGATGAATCAAATTCCTTCAGCAAATCAAGAGTGAACTTCCTTTGAGACAGAATAACACCATTTGGAACATGAGTAAATTCTATTCCCAAGAGTTTACCTAAGTCCTTGATCTTGAAGGTTGAATCAAGAAAAGTCTTTACAGAATCAATTTCAAGCATATTATTACCAACAACCATGATGTCATCAACATATACTGCTAAGTAAACTACAGAAGAGCCAGCTTTTTTGTAAAAGAGGGAGTAATCATTCTTAGAAGTTTTATAACCTCAGGTAGTCGGAATAAGTTGGATTAGTTTTCAGTTATTTATAGTTCGGCTTATTTATAAGTATGGTTTATGTAAAATAAGAAATAAGAAACGTATATTCGGCCGGCGGATTAACCTTACTTAAAGGTCACCCCCGGTAAGACTAATTACATTTGGGTTGTAATAAAATTTCTCTAGTAATGATGGTTCGTTTCCAAGACAATAACATGTAGTGTGTGTGTGTTAAGTGTGGGGTCATGAAGCGTGAGTATTTACATATTGTAGTGTGAGTTGTGTGAGTTTAGATAGCGTGGCTCCCGAGACTCCTGACCCCGGGTTTTGGGGCGCCACAGCCATAGTGTCAGATAGAGACCCGAGGTTTAATTCCAGATTTTGGAGAAGCTTCCAGGAATGTGTAGGCACCAGACTAAACATGAGTACCGCTTACCACCCCCAGACTGATGGACAAAGCGAAAGGACTATACAGACCCTAGAAGATATGCTGCAAGTATGTGCCATCGACTTAAAAGGAAATTGGGATGATCACTTACCCCTGATAGAATTTTCTTACAACAATAGCTATCACGCTAGCATAGGAATGCCCCCGTATGAAGCTCTTTACGGGAGAAGATGTCGCTCTCCCCTGTGTTGGGATGAAGTTGGAGAACACAAGCTATTAGGACCAGAGTTAGTCCAGCAGACCAGAGAAATGGTAAAACTCATCAGGAAGAGACTGGTAGCAGCCCAGGACAGAGAAAAGAAGTACGCCGATCAGACCAGGAAGGATAGGGAATATGAAGTAGGAGATTCGGTGTTATTGAAGGTATCTCCGTGGAAAGGAGTGATGACATTTGGAAAGAAAGGGAAGCTGAGTCCCAGATTCATAGGACCCTTTGAAATTTTGAGGAGGATAGGACCTCTAGCTTACGAGCTCGCCTTGCCTCCTAATTTGCAACAAGTACACAACGTGTTTCACGTATCCATGTTGAGAAAGTACCATGCCGATGCCCGACATATAATAGAGTACGAGCAGGTAGATTTACAACCAGATCTGACCTACATCGAGCAGCCAGTTAGGATAATGGACCAGAAAGAACAAGTGCTGAGGAACAAGACGGTGAAGCTAGTTAGGTATTATGGAGAAATCAAAATGTTGAGGAATCAACTTGGGAACTTGAAGACACCATGAGGAATAGATATCCCCACTTATTTTATAATTGATTCCGGGACGGAATCCTTGTTAGAGGGGAAGACTGTAATAACTCGAATTTTTGAGACCCTGTAAAACGTTTAATGAATAGTAACCCTGACAGACGGGAAAACTTTTGAGCCAATACTATATAGTGCATAAGAAAATGAGTTTCGGAATAGATATTACGACTATACGTACCAAATGAGTGTATGTAAACGCTATTAGTTTTCGAAGAAAACGAACTTTGAAAAATGACCGTAATTACGACTTATCAAGGACTACGGGAATCATAATATAATTACGAGATTAAAATCCTACGGATTTATATTCAATTAGGATAAATAAAAATATAAGGAATAGAAATGAAAAGAATTACATTGCGAACCATTTACGAATAAGTATTGCGGAGAACGTTTAAGTAACCGAGCGAACACGTAAACGATTAATTAAACGTAACGCACAAACTAAACCATGGTAAGGAAGTAACCATGGTTACTTCATCAAATAGTAAGCTAACCCTAGGATGACCAAGCTAGCTAGCAAATAGTATGCTAAGGAGCTAACCTTGTAGTTTAGCTTGTAAGCTAGCAAGCTACAAAGATTTGTCCATGGATTTGGAGACAAGGAATAAACCTAAGCTATCCTAGGAAGAATAAAGATCAACTTACAAAGATATCAAGTCACCTTCCAAGAAGCAACCTAGAATTCATCCAAGAGAAGCAGCCAAGTGCTATAAATACCCACCCCCCCACCCCCATTTTTTCTTCCATTCGGCTATGTGAAGGAAAAGAAGGAAATTGCAATTCAAAACTTCAAGCTCTAGTTCTTGTAAAATCCCACAATTATTTCCCAAGCCTCCTAGCAACTAAACTAAGATAAGAAAAATCTTTCATCTCTTTTTATCAAGGTTTGATGGGTGGAATAAATTTAAGAAACTCACTAGTGAATAGTGTGAATAGTAACCTCTCTTTGATTTCTTGATTTTAATGGTGGTTTTAGGTTCCAAAAATCATACCAAGTACTTCCAAGCCTCCACCATCCTCAAGAATGCATCTCAAGCTTTCAAGAAACATAAAAATCTTTGGCCTAACTTTATTTAAGGTTCATGTTTAAGATCCATTTAGTGGGTGTTAGTAAACCTAGCTTACTAAGTGTTGTTTATGAAATCTTGATGATTAAGTTAAGTAGATTTAAGGTTGGTTGTTGTTGCCTCAAGAACATGATATTCTTGAGAGGAGTTTGTGTGTTGATAATGATATGATGATTGTTGGTGGTTGTGTTGATAGTTAAGGCATAAACGAAACCCCGATCGTAAACGTAACTTCGTTAAAAACAACAAACCGTAACTTTAAGTTTCTGCAGAAATTCTCGAAGTTTTAAACTGTAGATTCTTGAGAAATAACCTTTGTTTAAGATAGACAATGTTATAAGGATCGTTTAGGTGCTTGAATCGCTTAATTCCGATTTACGGATCAAAAGTTATGATCATTTTAGTAAAAGTGTTTTACGCGACAAAAACTGCTACGAATCACGAACTTTGAAAATATAAAGGATAGACTTAAAAGTATTCATAAATCATGAAATTTTTACAGAGAGTAACATGTGTAGTTTCCTAACTGTCATAAAAATTGCAAGTGAAAATAATGATTTCTCAATTTTATAAAAATGTCGGAGCCGAGACCGCGCGAGTAAAAACCGTAAGAATCTTTAAGCGGAGCCGACAACGATAATGAGAATGAACTCAAGATACTTAGGGAAATGAAGTGACCATAAAGTGTTTATGACTTAAAAGAAATGTTAATGGTAGTATGAGTTGAGAGGGTGTATAATGAGTAGCGCATGAGTGCGAGTACCGTGAATTAGGACGGAACCTAACAAAATGAAATATGTTTATGGTTATAGATTTCCGAGCGGAACCTAGAGCATCCTCCATCTCGAGATACCCAGGCAAGTTTACAAACTCAACTCCACTTTACTGTTGTGTTGTGAAAGGATTGTTTTACTATCATTGCATAAATACTATGTTTTCCATGATACGTAGTTTTGAATTTTCGCATGATATAGCGATGTTGTACGATAAGTATATATCGTGAAATGTTATTTTGCTTTAAGCGTAATGTATGATAGAAGACCGAGGGTCGGTCGGGATTTAAGATAAAACCCGGGAATCGTTCCGGAGATATTATAGGATGGATATAAGTCCATAATAGTACGTTTTAAAGGGATTCATCGTCCACTTACGAAACAATAAAACACCTCAAACTTTTAAAACGATTTCCCAACGAGCATATTCCCTCAACTATATTTTATTGATTCGGATATTAAATATTATATACGTATTCCTTTATTATAGGAGTAGTATACTTCAACGTTTATTTATTTCAAACCCGATTAATCATTACAGATTATTAAAACACAAACTAGTTGAGGAATATTATTTAAATAAATCTTTTACAGAATAACCCATTCGAGGTATGATTAATATCAATTATCATTTAATTATTTATAGATTACTATTTAAGTAATGATTAATTATTAAAGGATGGTTATTGATTGAAAGATCATAGATCATGATATACCTTCTGATTTAGAAGTATCATTCGAATAATTTCAGATCGTCGGTGAATATTATCCCGACTTATTATTATATTGAATATAGTTTCAAGAAGAAACTTTTCCCCTTATTAATTATCTGTTGACAACGGTCAACTCACATCCCTAGTACTTCCTCCGAAATTCTCGGAAGTACGTATATACATATATATACACTTATATTTTAAAAAGATAAACTATCTCTATCAACAAGCAAAACGCTTGGGGAACTTCGATGTGGTTCAAGTTCCCGAGATTGATAGAATTCTGTTGAAGGACAATGGAGGGGTAGACTCTGGTACTACGTGTGCTGGATGGGCTACCAAAGGTACCGCAGGCGAAGGTACTTTGTGTACTTAGGAACTTGTGAAGTATGTGTATACCCGAAAATGGGACACATAGCCCGAATGCGGCCAGGGTGATACCCGAGAGATAACGGTATTCGTCCTTTTACTAGTAAAGAAGGTTACTTTCCGTAGAACGACTGATCATCGTATGCGGTGGCTCCTGTGAGATGTCCAAAATCTTCCAATTGGAATTGATATGCAATACCGTAACCCAAGCCTAGGTGCTGGGATTACTATTAAGGTATTCGCAGGTTATAAAAACCCCTTAAAAGAATTGTTCTCATAAGAAGGTGTGGGACACCGAGAAATCTACTTTTAAATAAAACATATATATAATATATGATGTTATTATACAGTCATTTTCATACTGTACATTATTATGCTGAGCATCTTAGCTCACACTTGTTTTCTTAAAATTGACACAACACAACAGTGAATTAAGATGCCTTCCATGAGAACCACAGCCAGGAAACGGGTAGGAAATGGCCAGCTGTTCCATAGATTGTTTGGTGCAGTACCTCAGGTATTCGGAATAAGCTGGATTAGTTTTCAATTGTTTATAGTTCGGCTTATTTATAAGTATGGTTTATGTAAAATAAGAAATAAGAAACGTATATTCGGTCGGCGGATTAACCTTACTTAAAGGTCACCCCCG
This sequence comes from Apium graveolens, assembly GCF_009905375.1. NCBI lineage: Eukaryota > Viridiplantae > Streptophyta > Magnoliopsida > Apiales > Apiaceae > Apium > Apium graveolens. The sequence continues at coordinate 45,278,376 of NC_133650.1, read as the reverse complement.
GTAAGACTAATTACATTTGGGTTGTAATAAAATTTCTCTAGTAATGATGGTTCGTTTCCAAGACAATAACCTGTAGTGTGTGTGTTAAGTGTGGGGTCATGAAGCGTGAGTATTTACATATTGTAGTGTGAGTTGTGTGAGTTTAGATAGCGTGGCTTCCGAGACTCCTGACCCCGGGTTTTGGGGCGCCACACTCATGCTCGATGCAGCAGCAGATGGAGCATTATGGGCAAAGAGCTATGAGGAAGCTTATGATCTAATTGAACTGATGGCTGCTAATGAATATCAGTATCCAGCCCAGAGATTGCCACAGGGCAAGGTAGCAGGAGTTCTTGAAGTGGATACAGCTACGGCTATCACTGCTCAACTAAAGGCGTTGTCTATGAAGATCGATTCTCTGGCTAACTATGGTGTTAAGCAGATAATTAGGGTTTGTGTGCTGTGTGCAGGTTCGCATGCGACGGAACAATACGCTATATCTAGTGGCTCAGCTCAGTTTGTGAGCAACTTTCGGAGATCGCAGCAGCCAGTTCCAGACACTTATCATCCTGACAACTGGAATCATCCTAACTTCAGCTGGAACAACAATCAGAATGCGATGCAACAGCCATTCCCGCAGTTTGGAAATAAGTTGTTCAACCAAGCTCTTATATGCCAAAGCCAGGTTGTTTCTATCAAGACTCTGGAGAACCAAATAGGGCAAATTGCTAATGCCTTATTGAATCGACCACCAGGAATGCTTCCTAGTGATACAGAAGCCAATCCAGGAAAGAGGGAAGTTGAAGAACATGTGAAGGCCATCACCTTAAGGTCTAGAAAGGTCGCAAGCCCCCAAATTCAGCAAGACGAAGAGCCTGAAAAGTCTCAAGTTCCAGAATCTGAAGTTTTGGCTGAAGAAGATGTGCAGAAGGAAGTAGATGTGGAACCAAGGAAGACTACTGTGGAACACACTCCTCCTGAGGGTAATACAGGGGAGAAACAGATCTATCTTCACCTCCTTTTCCTAAGAGGTTGCAGAAAAAAAAGCTGGATAAGCAGTTTGAGAAGTTTTTGGAGGTGTTCAAGAAACTTCATATCAACATACCTTTCGCTGAAGCTCTTGAACAGATGCCTAGCTAAGCAAGGTTTATGAAAGGTATTCTCGCTCGGAAGGTGAAGCTCGATGACTTAGAGACCGTTGCTCTAACGGAGGAATGCAGTGTTGTGCTGCAACAGAAATTGCCTCCGAAGCTTAAAGATCCTGGAAGCTTCACTATTCCTTGCACTATCGGAAACTTGTCATTCGACAAGTGTTTATGTGATCTAGGAGCTAGCATCAATCTGATGCCCTTATCTATCTTCAAGAAGCTTGGTCTACCTGAGCCGAAACCAACATACATGTCATTGCAACTAGTTGACCGTTCCATCGCTTATCCACGAGGTATAGTGGAGGATGTCTTGGTCAAGGTGGATAAACTCTTCTTCCCTGCTGACTTTGTAATTCTTGATTTCGAGGAAGATAAGAAGATTCCCATTATCTTGGGAATACCATTCTTGGCTACAGGCCGAACTATGATCGATGTACAAAAAGGAGAGCTTTCGATGAAGGTTTACGATCAAAAGGTCACTTTTAATGCGTTCAAGGAAATAAAGTTACCTACAGCTAAAGAGGAGTGCTTTAAAGTAGAGCAAATGCAGGTTTTGAATGCACCTCTGTGGAAGAGGAAGTTGGATTTGCCATTCGATTCTCTTGGGTTAGCAGAGCTGAAATTTTCTCAAGACCGTCTTGAGCCGTCTATTGAAGATGTTTCCATACTTGAGCTTCACCCACTACCAAACCACTTGAGTTATTCATTCTTAGGTGCACCCCATGATAAGGGGTTGGGATATATTTTTGAAGATGTAAAGAGTGGTTGGACGGATATTCCAATGCCTACAGAGGGTTCTTCTCATGTGCAGCAGGTAGTTGATAGGACTGGTGTTAGTGATGAGCAGTACAAGCGAGTGACTAAGCGTATGGAGGCCATGCATGATATTCACCATCATTTTGCTGCAAATTTGACACATGCTTTCGGTACTGTTGTTCGAGACACTGGTGGCGAGGTTGATTGGCCACCTGATCCTCCACCCGAAGAGGGTGACTCTCCCGCTAACTAGGTATGCCTGAAATCCTTATTATTACCTTCAATGAGGATATTGAAAATTTTAAGTTTGGGGGTGATAATGTAAGGATTAGTAGTGTGTGTCCATATAGATTCATATAGATTCATATTGCATGTTTAGTTGTAGTTCATTCATATTTTTGCATGATTATTCATTTAGGTCATATTTGTTTATTTTTATGTGATTTCATATAGTTGCATTTGCATGCATATTTAGCATGATCCCTTAAGATGAACTATGATATTTGATAAGTTGATGTTGATTTGAGTGTGGTGATGACGAATAGAGGGATGTTTAAGTCCTAATGAATTGATTTGCATGCCAGAAACAAATATTTTCACAAAGTCTTTATAGGGTTGCTTTTGATCTAGATCATGATCATACTTGTTTGTTGTTGAGATTTAATCACTTGGTTATATTTAGAATTTGTGATATTCTCGTAATGACGTAAAAACACTGATTTTTTTTTATCTGGAGAAAAACTTGGATTTCATTGCTAGTTGTTGTAAGGCTAGGCGTCAAATGGCTAGCAGTCGGCTCATATTTTTATGAGTAGTCTAGGGTTGAATGAGATGGAGCGAAACGCACTCATTCAGAAGTTATTGAAAAAAAAAGAAAAAAAGAAAAAAGAAAGAAAAAAAGTATGTGTTAATGCCTAATTGATCAAGAGTGAGCTCTTTAATACTCGAGTTATTAAGTTCTAGGGGACTTTGTGCCTAGTGATCTAAGGCTTTTATAGTCTGGGATCCGCTAACCTAACGCTCGCTACATGAGTATTATTGTATAAGTCTTTTGGGACCTCATTCATTGCACGGTCAAATAAGCATTTTTGCTATGTGTTTAATAATAGTGTGAATCCTTATATAACTTTAGTAGAAAGGAGGTGTTGTGAGTCATAATGCGTTTATTGTCTATTCTGTTTATAAACTCTTGATTGTTTCGATGATAGATAAGCTATGGTTAATGATCTAGTATCGAGAGTATATCTATTAAGCTTCCACACACGCACGTTTCTGGTTTGTGAGTTGGTTTGTGGGATTTATTAAAACTCTGTTTTAAGTCATTGCATTCTTAGAGGCATTGGCTTATTCATTTGGTTATGGTTATTCTGAGGGGATCGATTGCATTATCATTTAGTTGCATTCACATAGTTGCATTCATGCATTAGGTTTGTTTTGTAGTTTTGAGTATGTTTATGCTTGAGGACAATCATCGATTCAAGTTTGGGGGTGTGATAAGTGGATTTTATATCCACTTGGAATTCTTTATTACAAGCTTAAATTGGTGTTTTGGACTCAAGTTATTGGTATTTTGATGTGTTTTTGTGTTATTGCATTTCAGGTATCAGTTAAATGAAGAAAAGAGCTTTTAAAGGAAATATGATAAAAAGTGATCAGAATTGGAAGCCAAGACCATTGTCTAGTTGTAGAGAATCTCAATAGCTTCGCGTGGGCAGTTGAATCGCCTAATTCTGACGAGTACAAGTCAAGTTATGGTCAAAACAAGATTCATCAGAATATTTTCCCAATCAGTAGCTGAGCGCCCGCTCAGCTGAGCGCCCGCTCAGGAGAGCTGAGAGGCCGCTCAGGGCGCGGCTGGTCGCTGATTTCGCTGAAAAAGCTTTTTTTGAGTGGAATTTGACGATTTTAAGGGTCGAGGTCCACTAGGGACGTATATATACTTAAAAAAGGGTTTTCATCATCCGGGAAGATTGGGATACCAAGGAGAAGACCTAGAAGCACAGAACAACTCCGAAAAAGAAGATCTTGTTTTCAACTTGTGATTCTTTGAATTAGTTGTAACTTTGGATGCTCGTTTTCGTTCTTGTTGAACCTAGATCTCGTTTATTCATACTTTAATTATTATTCAGTTTATTAAGACCTTGTTTATACCATGCTTTCATTGGAACCCATGGTGACGATGAGTTCGATTATGGGCTAATCGTTGTCATGGGGTTCTAGCGGATTTACTTATGGATTTCTATAGTTAATTGTTTCGATATCTTGGTGTGTGGTGATTGTATGATATCCTAGTATTGGTTGTGCTTATTCGTCTTATATGCGTAGCTAACATATAAGATAGCGTGTTAATCTCTATTGAAGTGACAGTGAATATAGAGGTTTAGAACTTGCCATGCTAGCATAGGTTCATGTATGTGTATGCATGATTTGTAGGTAACTCTAACCGTTTTACTTGCCCTATGTAATCATTATGGATAACTTGTGCTTAAACCGTTATGTTGTCAAATTCTATAGACATATAGGGTCTCAATATAATTGGTGCCTATTCAGCTTCTATCTCTTTTGTGGATGTCTGGTAGAATGATACTCGTGCAACGAAAGTTGGCCTTTATCAGTTTCGTGTTATCTGATTAGTGTCATCACCATCACATGCTAAGGTTAAGAACAATAAGGCTATTGAATGAAGTAGTGATGAAGTTAGAATCCCATGTTTGTCATATATAGTAATTCAACCTCAATTCTCTTAGTTAATGTTATTTAGTATAATCTCTTAGTTTAATAAAAACCCAATTTGTTATTTGTCTTAGCATTGAACGATAACCATACATTGTTGCATATGTGCATAAATTGAACTTAACCTAAACCAGTCTCTGTGGGAACGAATCTGATTTATATCTTATACTATTTGCGAACGCGTATACTTGTGTGAATATTAGTGCGTGTTTTCGCCCTAACAGTGACCAAACAAAATTTCATAAGGAGATACCCCATGAAGAAGTTTAGTGAGAAATCTGTTTATTAAGTAGGTAGAAGTAAGAATACTCCTCAGTATTGAACAGGAAGATGTGATTGATGTAATAGGGCTCTAGCAGTTTCTAGTAAGTGTTTGTGCTTTCTCTCCACAACACCATTTTTTTGATTGATGTAATGGATTTAAGGAAGAAAATAAGTGTTTATGTGCACACATATGGTCACTAGCTCCACTATCAATTATCCAAGTAATGCAAGTTGGAGTTGAAAAACAAGCAGTATGGATAGTATTACCCGCAAAATTAGTTGATGAAGGCACTGAAGGTTCTGAAACTTGTGCTGATTTGAGTAAATGGACCAGTTGATTGCAAAGATCTGGGGATAAGCCAAGAAAGGAAGACTGAACATTATGAGCTTGATTGTAAGAGCCTCCAGTGGTAGTAGTAACGGAATTTCCAGGGTTGCAAGAAATGTTAGACTCTGAAAGATCAGCTTGTAAACCTGCAGGCTGAGAAGAAACCGAATTGGCAAATCTTTTGTTCTTGGTGAATTTGAAGTCTACAGGAAATCCATGAATTTTGTAGTACTTATCAATAGTATGTCCAGGTTTCTTGCAATAGTTGCAAAGAATAACAGATTTCTTAGATTCAAAACCATTATATTTCCTGACAAAAGATCCACTAGGTTGATTTGCATTCTGAAACCTTGAATTTGCTACCAAAGAGGCTGAATCAGACATAATGAGCTCCAGAGTGAATTTCCCTTTGAGACTCTTCCTGAAGAAGAATATTATATACTTGACTGATAGTAGGGAGAGGGGACCTCATTAGAATGGAACCTCTCATCACAGGAATAAGAGTCATTAAGTCCCATAAGTAGTTGAATTACTTTCTGATCATGTTGAGATTTCACAAGCTTCTGTGATGCTCCACATGTGCATCCACAAGTGCACATAAGAACTAAGCAAAGCGAGTCGATGTCATCCCACATCATCTTAAACCTGGTGAAATATTCAACAATATTGTTATTTCCTTGGGATAACTTATTGAGTTCCTTATGCAAACTATACATCTGTGTACCATTAGAGACACCATACCTTTCTTCCAACTCTAGCCATATTTGATGAGCAGTAGTGGCATATATCACGCTTCGACCAATTGACTTAGAAAGAGAAGCAAGAAGCCATGAAATTACCATATCATTACAATGTGACCAGCTCTTAAAAGATGCAGAAGAAACATCGGGTTTGGGAAGAGAACCATCAACAAATCCTAGCTTATTTCTTGCAGATAGAGCAATAGTCACAGATCGTTTCCAGTTTCCAAATCCAGTACCGTCAAATTGTTCATTAACTAATTTCATACCAGGAATGTTAGAGTTTTGCAATTACAGTGGATTGTCTTGTTGTTGAGAATTCATTGGTTCGTATTGAAAACCACCAATATGTGTTTGATTGTTGTTATCTGAGAACTAAAATGAGATTTAGGCTAAACAATGATGAAGTTTCGATTGACGATGATCTTCTCGATAAATGCTTTGCCGAAGATGATGATCGCCATTATTAAAAGCTTGAAGAGCAGAGAGCAAGCTCTGATACCATGTGAATGTTGCATGTAAGATATTACAGAGAAGAACCAAAATTGTATTTACATTCAGAAGTTTGTTACAAGTCTGTTACAAGTTGTAGAGAGAAAGTTAGAAACCAAGCTAAGACTGTATTTTTGGAGGGAAAACCTGTTTGACTAAAACTATTACTTTGACTTAGTTGTCTTGACTTAATCACTGAATAACACCAACAGAATTTCGTGCTTATGCATACATCAATAAAGATCTGCCCTTTTATCCACCATTGGGTTACTAAATTTATCAAGGAGTTGCAGCAAAGCATGCATTGATAGCAACAAGTGTCTCACTCATCAGAGTATAAATACATAGGGGGGTTTAATTGCAGAATAGGCAAGGATTTCATAGTTCCTCATCACCACAGACTAGGATTCCTTAGCACCGCCTTGTAATTTAATTAGTAAAAGATTTCCGTTATGTGTAGAGCTTTGTAAAGGACTTGTATACTGATAAGAGGGGAGTAGGAAAAGTTGGTGGCATTTTCAATAGTTACCGAGGAAGAAAAAAGACAAAAAAGGAAAATGTTACTAATACTGTTATAATACTGGAACAATGGTCATGATCAACAGTTCATTGGAAATCATTTAGGTCGATACTAGCATCAACTGCCTTTAGATGACACTGCACTTCCATTCCCTCTCAAGTTAGCAATATATAAGTGGGTACATCAACCTACAACCAGAGAACCATCACCACCATCAAATTTTACAATTGCCATCATCAGGTGTCAAGTATTCCCAGCAATGAAAGAAAATTTAGTCTGAAACTATTATGCACTAACCTAATCAACAAGGGAACCACTTTTCAATAATGGAAATCGGACTAAACTATAAAAAAAATGGAAATCGGACTATGAATGTATTATTACACTAAGTCAATCAGTAAGACAACAACACAATTCATTCCAAAACAAAATGGACACTGGTTAATTTATAATTGTGCCATTTTAAAACTTAAATTTCATAACCAGAACAAAAAATAAAAACAAGTCATTGAAGCTAGCAATAAACGAAAATACTTACTTGGGAAGCCTCTTGATGCTAACCAGATGCAAGCTAAATTTATAAACCACCAAAATCAGCAGATCTGCAACCTGATGCTACATGCCGCCCTTCCAACCCTGACTGTGAAAGCATTAGAGTGAGCTTAACATCTGCTTCACCACTTGGAAACAAAACCAGGTTACTTGCTGCCTCGCTTCCAACTTCAAAGAAAGTTAATATCTTTTGTACCTGATTGAAAGGACATTTGCAAGCATTCTCAATTGAGATAATTAACTCCTGCCTTTTAGAGTTGGACACAAACATTACCAAATTACGCAAGATTTAAAATGGAAAACATCTTTTCACACATCAACATATTGAGCGTAATGATATCTGGAAAACAGGACTGGTTGAAATTAATTACAAATAATATAACCTACACAGGTGTCTCAGGAAAGAGTCTTTAATGTGTAATCATCGACTGACAACTACAGTATGTTTGATACACTATCAAGAGGAGGATATATTCGGCAGACAAACAACTTTCCATCATATGAAAGCAGCTTACATAACCCAATTATCTTACACAATACAAGAAAGTGACATGATATATGAACATAAATGTCTAAACATAATTCTAATTGTCCTATGCACCGATGCACGTTATCTCTCACTTGGAACTCTTAGCCTTCATTTCAGCAGCAGTTTTAGCAGCAGACTTGGCCAAGGCAGACGGTTTCATGACACTCTTTGGATTGAGTGCCTTTCTAACTTTAAATACAGCCCATGCCGTCCCTATTGCATGTCCTGCAGCATCAAGTCCTTCGTTAGTTGCCTTTCTAGCTTCTTCCCCGTACCTGTGTATAAGCACAATAACAAGATCCTGTAAGTTTGGTTCCAAAGCTGCACTAAAGTGTAGGTTGTACAATCATTGACCAACAGAAATATCATAATTAGGTAATAAGAGCATATTCTGAGAGATTTGATGCTAAATAACAGTTAAAAGTTTGAGCAATTACTGTTATTTAGACCTCCTAAAATTCGAACACAAATAATAAAGTATTACCTCATAATTAGGTAATAAGAGCAGATTCTGAGAGATTTGATGCTAAATAACAGTTAAAAGTTTGAGCAATTACTGTTATTTAGACCTAAAATTCGAACACAAATAATAAAGTATTACCTCTGTTACGAATCAGAACTGTTAGGATTAATTATATCCTCCTTATGGGGCCAAGGATACAGTTGGGCCATGTAAAGAATTGAGACAACACTTCAATTATTTAACACGGACAGTTGCAGATCCCATAGAGTAAAACCAACATTTCTAGGTTCACTTAACCTTAGTATATAATAGTCCTCTTCTTTCCTGATTATCTAATGAAACAAGAAATTGCTTTTACTTTCTTCTTCTTTTACACTTGTTGTTTTCAAAGTTAGCTTTTTACTGTAATTCGTGTAAAATTAATCCCTTGGTCATTACAAATTGGGTTCAGAGCTAGCATTTCCTCGATATATGAGCACCGATTGGGTAACGATTTTTACTGCCGCTTCTTCTGTATATCCATATCCATTCATAACCCTAATTTTTATCATCCTTCTGAATATACCCTCCCTCCAACACCACCTCATGTTTTACACTCTCAACCACCATCATATTATACACCTCCTACACCTTGCACATCTTCACGTCTCCCAGACATCAAAACACAACAAACTTCAGTGGCGCAGACATTTAATATGCAAGAGATGAGATCAGTTTATCTGAGATTCAATGATTCAGAGAGGAAAATGAGATCAGGTACAAAACCCTAATATGCACCCTGCCGAGCCAGCACCGCCAACACTCCCACTAACAACCCATTCTCTAACTAGTGAAATTTTCGCACTTCATATGTTTGATTATAGTCCTGAGAGGGAACCCATTTACCCTAACATAACATTATTACACTACACTCTCTACTAGACAAGTTAACTATGCCGTTGAAATAACCGTTCAGACGAAAATTTAAAGTATGACAATTGAGTGTCTGATGCAATATCTGGGAAAAATGTAAATTAAGGTGAACGATTTATTAAATTATTTAGTGATGACAATGATTTCTCAATTGGCGATGAAAGTAAATTACAGGGGATTGCCAATGAAGTCTGGAAGAAATTCATGGATGAGAAAAGAAGTAGCAGTACATTGGAAGGTGGTGATGAATGTGAAACACCAAGGAAAAAGATTAATTAGAGTTCAGGAAAATTAGATTTTACAGAGAGAGAAGAAAGTGATGGCAGCATACTATCTAGGAAAGTTTCTTTGTTGTGGTTGAGTTTGTGCTGTGGTTGATAGTAATGGTTTTGAGAATGAAATGAAAAAATGTGTCAGAGAAACTGAGCTAAAAGATATTGATGACTGGTAGAAGATGTTTCCATGAATAAGTTAAATTCTTGTGAGTAAAGTGAGAAGGCCCGGGATCAAAGTTGGTGCTGCCGAACAGTGAGATAGATCAAAGTGATGATTACTCATTTGTACTGATCGATTTGGATGATTTGCAAAGAGACAACAACGATCATACTGACAATGAGCCTTTTATATACATTATGACGAAATGAACCGTCAGTTTGACTTCATTTTCCAAATATAGATCAAATAATATTTGAAGAAGTTTGAAGTGGAGGTGGTGAAAAGAAACTCCTTTTATGGTGAAATGGGTTCCTGAGAGAGAGATATTATGTAATGCACAAGAGCCTGTTCTTTTCATCATCAGAAGTCTTAACACTATCAAATTTACATTGTTTCAAGAACTACATTATATATATATATATATATATTACTAATACTTCATGAATTCCTTGAAAGATATGAAGGATCCGAATTTTGCTGACAATGTATTTGGTAATAAGCTGTGGAAAATGGCAATGCTTCCAAAAATAATAAAGAGGATTTAAACACGACATAGATAGGTACTCCCGTAAATCAGTCGACTTAGAGCTCATTTGTTATGATAAAAGCACCTATATGCTGGATGCAGCACCTATCTGTGAGCTGGATGATAAGCACCATGTGTATGAGATAACTGATGTCAGGCAAGCATGTTACTTCCTTCAATAACTCGTAGAAAGATAGCTGATATAAAAGCAATTATAAATAAACTTTGGTTAATTAAAAAGCAAAAAAAATCACAACCTCTAGGGTTTCCGACTGTGAAAGGGAGAAGATGATGGCTCAAAATCCATGAGTGAGACCCAGTTTAATATTTCAATAATATACCAATAATCAAGTTTAATATAAATATGAGGGGGATTGCATCACTTGCATATGTAATGATTAATGATACCCTAAAACTAAACCTTATGGACTAAGCTCCGGCAACGGCTGGGCTTAGTATCTATAATCTATTATATATTTAATAAAATTTAAACCCCACATAAAAATGTATTAATAAATATATTATTTATCTCCACACTTCATATATAGTACACCAACAAATAGCACATATATATATAAATATGTTCATCAATTTCGTTCCCCATCAGCATCTCTACCCGACGCAAGGTTCTGTTCTTAAAATTTGATACAAGATTCCTAAAAATTACTCCAATATGTAGAGTACACTGTCCAAAAAATGATGTGATGACGACACCGAGTATGTACTTCAGTAGGGAGAGGAAGCACGAGGATGGTTTACACAAATCAAACACTACTAGCTGCAAGAAAATTGTATTGGATGGACAATCTGATAAATTTCTTTAGGTAAATTTCATTGATGAGTAGAGATGGTTCCAATAAAAGAAGTCTAAACAAGATGCCTGTGCATTATAGTTTAGCAAATATTGGCACTGAACTACTCAGTTGCTACGATATAAGTTTCGCAGGAGGTATTTATTGATATCTGGAGTAAATTTTACTTGAGGGCAAGGATAATTTTAAGAGGTGGAATTGTTACGAATCAGGCCAGTTAGGATTAGACTCTACACATTGGGCCACCGATACTTTTGGGGCGTGATAAGAACTGAGACAACACTCGAGTTATTCATCAGAAACAACTGCAGAGCCAATTTAGAAACCCGACTTTAAATATTTATAAAACTTTTCGCAAAATGCATTTTCCGTAAATCTTTGTAAACTGGGTGCAAAATTGTGTGACCGCCACTTGGTTTTCTGTAAATATCAATGGGTGTTTAGAAGGCTTTTTCCAAGGAAAGTCCGGGCTCCGTCAAGGGGGTCCTATATCCCCTTATCTATTTGTGCTCGTCATGGAGGTACTCACTGCTGTTATTTCCAAAAACTCTTCGTCTGAACTGTTTTCATATCACTGGCACCCAAAGGAAGATAAAATTTCTTCCAATTTGTTTGCTGATGATATATTCCTGTTCAGTAGAGGAGATGAGAGTTCGATTCATTTGTTGCTGGATGCAGTTGATACTTCTTCTGGTGCTTTGGGGTTGAGAGTCAATCCAAGTAAATGTCAAATTTTCTTCTCTAATGTGCCTCTTGCTGTCATTAGAGATGCTCTTTCTAGGTCAGGGTTTTCGTGGGGAGAATTTCCTATTAAGTTCTTGGGTCTGCCTTTGAATACTTCGAGACTAACTGCAGCAGCATGTTACCCTCTGATTAATAATCTCTGCTCGAGAATCCTGCAATGGACCAATCGTTTTCTTTCTTAAGCAGGAAGGCTTCAACTGGTTCGTTTGGTTCTTTTTGCAGTTCCAAGTTACTGGGTCATGTATATTTTTCTCCTAAAAGGAGTTTTAAAGAAGATTTAATCCTTGTTGACTTCTTTTCTTTGAGGAGGAGGTTCCACTAGATGCCTTCATAAAGTGTCATGGGTTGATATATGTTTCCCAAAGTATGAAGGGGTTTGAATTTAAAACATCTTGACGATTGGCACCATGCTGCCATTCTTTTTCAGTTATGGAGAATTATTTCTCATCCAGATGACTCATTATGGTTAAATTGGGTTCACAATTATTTTCTAAGGTTTATCTCTTCTTGGAGTTTAGAAATTCCGCAGCACTGTTCATGGAGCTTAAAGAAAATCCTTAAAATGCGTTCTTCAGCCCTTAACCACATTCAATTTAATGTTGGAGAAAACTCATTCTTTTTTCTATGGTATGATCCGTGGATTCAAAGGAGATCTTTATTCCAAATTCTGGGCAGGGATATAATCTCCCCGAGTCTTCTCCCGAAGCTAAAATTGGTGACTTTCTGGATGGTAGGGAGTGGAGTACTCCAACTTCGAACCATGTTCTGATAATTGAGATGCGTGAGTTGCTTAGCTCTATTCGAATCATAGATCGTGATGAAACTCTCTGGGATGACATAAGTTCTATTCGAATTTCGAATATCAGGCATTCTATTCATATCAGGGCACCACTTGTTGATTGGCATGACTTAGTGTGGCATAAACTGCAGATTCCAAAGAATGCTTTCAATCTATGGTTGATGAAAAAAGGGCTGTAACCCGTGACAAAATGATCAGATTTGGCATGCACACTCAGTCTCATTGTTTGTAATGTCTCTCCAATGATGAGACTATCCATCATTTATTTTTTCAGTGTCCGTTCTCTGCGGAAATTATCAGGGATTGTCCTGTTCAAGTTCCTACAGATTGGTTTCAAACCAAAGTTTCCTTGCCTTCATGAAGAGCAGTAGGGCAGAGTTGATACGGGTTGCCTTTATATCTCGATTGCAGCTTACTCTATTTGGGTGGAAAGAAATACTCGGCTTCATAAGAACACAAGATCCACCCCTTTACACATTCAGACTACCATTATGCGGACCATCAGAAAAAAGTTTCTGTTTTCTAGTACTACTTCTTTATTGTATTAAGTCTAGTGGTGTCCTGATATATTTGTTCAAAGTTTGATGGTGGGCTTGTCACCTTTATTTATTATTGTGTTTTTCTTTTCCGGTGACTTGAGGGGGAGCATGTCCGAACTCTTTAGTCACACTGGGGTTTGCCCAAGTTTGTTACTCCCATTGTCCCACTCATTTTTTACCAGTTTTTTTCTTATGTTTCACACGCATTTTAAGGCTACTATAAAGTATAGTTCCATATTTTTCTTTTATTGTATAAAATTTAAATGTAAAATTTTTATTTAAAAGAATTTTTTTTAAGGAACTATACTTTACGGGAGCCTTAACATGTGTGCCGAGCCCCAGTCCCCCAATGTAAAGAAATTGGAGGGACGGAGGGAGTACGTTTTTTTTTTTGCTTTATGAAATGTAATTTTAAGTAGCAGAACAAAAACCTTAGTGTATATAGTCCTTCTCTGTATCTTTCCTGCTAATCAAATGAAATAAGAATATTTTTTTACTTTCTTATCTTACACTTGTTTACTTGGAGGATATTATCTATGGTACCACTGTACAATTGGCTTTTCTCGCCGGTACAATCACTTTATATGTTTCTATCTATGGTAACCTTGTCATTTGGTTTTTCATGTGTAATACTCCTATGTAATAGAAATTGATTTCGGACCAGAAAATAAATTGTATATTTGAAATCTTTGTGAAAGGATACATAAGATCCTTAAATCATGTAATATGGAGTCAAAATGAGTGAAACATTAATGGTCAAAATTTTGCGAAGTAATTTAAATATATCTCACTCATTTTAACTCTTTTTTACATGATTCAAAGGTCTATTTCATGTATTTTTCGCAAAGATTCTAAATATACAATTTATTTTTCAATCTAAAATCAATTCTATTGCATTTTACTTAACATAAGGGTATCATACGAGAAAAAACAAATGTACAAGGTTTTGGACAGATAAAAGCAAATCAAGTGATTGTACTGGCGAGAAATACAATGGTATCATGGAGAATATCCTTTTACATAAGGGATACCGAGTAAATCAGTAAAATGATGGCAAGAAAGAAAGAACAGACCAAACCAAGAAAAGAAAAAGAAACAACTAAAAGTTACTAAGGAATACCAAGTAAATCAGTAAAATGATGGCAACTTGAAAGTAAACCACCCTATCAATTTCTCTTTCTTCATTAGTATTCAGTTTAGAAATCTATGGCCTTAAAGTTGAACAAAAAATTCATGTGTAACCATGCAACTGGTTGTTCTTAAAAGCTGCCATAAATTATCTGTTCTAGAGGAAGTATCAATTTCGCTTGCTGCATAATTTTTTACGCGTCATTACATTGATTCGTCACTTAACTACGCAAGTTTTATTAAAAGGAAGAACTTACTTTTGGGAGACGAGACCGGTGGTAACAGTTGATGAAGTTGACATTACATTCTTCCCAGCTACTTCAACAGCATCGCAGACCTTATCTATACCCAAAAAGAATTCTAATAATTAGATTTTAGTAAAATGAAAATGCATTTAAGTCACAAAATAAACTGCATAAAGAAAGAACAAAGAGAATCTAGCTTAAAAGGAGGGCTGCACATATTTTTTAGGAATTAATCTACAGGACGAGACATGCAATAAAGCTCATTTAAGTTATCTCTTGTTATCAAAAGGTAGAGTATTGTTCACTTACTAAATCCATCTAAGGAAGCAAGAACAATTTGTCCCGGCAAAAGACCAAATAACTTCTTTCCCAATTTAGAGTTCGCAACTGAACTTGTGAAGAATCCAGAAACCTTGACAGTCCCAGAGAGGACTCCTAGTGCTACTTTTTCGGTCACTTTTGTCACCCGTTTCACCCTACAAATTCACCAAACACAGACATTACATATGTGAGATTTTAAAGCTACAATCTAGTACAAAATGCAGGAAACATGACGGGCATTCTAAAAATATAACATATTAGTTTGATTATCTGTAAAGGTCCTCTACCGATTAATTTTTGTGTAAATTAAATCCACATCCTATTTTGTCCAAAATTATAGATATAAAATACTATATATTATCAAACAAGATTAAATTATAAGATTTTACCATAAATTATTATCATATATTTTAGCAATATTCCTTTTTTTTAGATCAAATATAAAAAAAAATTATCTATATACTCATTGCATAAGTTTAAGTATACATCTAAATTATCATACTAAAACATTAAAATATATATCCAACTAATACTCCAAATAATCTTCCACAATTGGATTAAGTAATAATAGGAATCTCAATGTCTAGACCAGCCAAACGTAATCATAAGTTTTCGTTCTGAAACAGGAAAATCCACTAATTGCAAAGAGAAAAGCAAAACAATCAAGTCTACAACAAAAAATTTATAACAAAAACTTCAGCAACAAAACCTAACGACAAGTTTACAACACATAACCTAACAATATGGATGTTGCGCATTGTTGTCATAGAGCTGACTGGTGGCGACTAGTCGGTTTGAGAAAGTCAACAAGTGTAGCCGTAGAACAATGCTATATCAACTACAGGGCCGGCTCGCCGGCTCAACAGCTAGGCAAACTAAGCGGTCGCTTAGGGCCCCAACCCTAAAAAGGCCCCAAATATTTTAAAATTCTTCATATATATATTTAGGTTGTAATACCCTAAGTTACCCGGACTCGGGTATGGGTATCGGACACATGTGCAAATCCAAGTGTCAGACCCTTAGTTTATACAAAATTAGGATTCGTAGATGTGGATCCAAAATCGGACACGGCTGCGGGGATTCGACATATAACCTTCACATAAGCGAAAATATACCTACTTTTTATACAATACATTTGTAAATTCGTGTCTTCTACCACATAAATTAAACATTTACATAATTGGTTGTGTCATATTTATAACATAAATCAAAAGGATAATATGAAAATAGTAATTTATAGACATCCCTCCCTATAATTAAGAGGATTAAGTTGTTGAGAGGCCTTTTAAATCATTTTGAATTAGGTTTCTTAAGGCCAAAGTGTCTTGTTTCCATATGAAGGATCCGACTCAGATCTCATACCCACGCCCATGTCATGTCCGGTGGACACGGGTACGAGGGCAAAATTGAAGAGTCCGGGTAACTTAGGTAATACCTAATTTTTTTATATATTTATGAGAAAAAAATGAAATATATTGTACTTTCAAAAAAATTATATAACATTAAATATAAATAAAATATAAATTAGTTTAACTTAAAAAATGAGAATTAGAATAACAAATGATATTAATATTTTAAGTGATATGTGTATAATGTCAATATTATATCAAGTACAATAATTTTTTTGTTTAAATATATATATATAAATTTTATTTTTGTGTTTCAAAAGTTTTATGTTCTTATAAATAATGCAACTTATATCTTTTTGTGCTATAAGACTTCTTTTAACATTCCATAAACTTATATGTTACAATAACATACATATTAATCTAGCAATAAATAAAAAAGTATAAATTTATTTTGTAAGATGTAAATATAATTAATTATCATGTTATCATTATTGTTTTGTGAATAATTATCTTGTAATAACCTAAAAAATAAATTATTTTAAAATATATAAAAGTATGCATTATATCATAAAGAAACATAAAGTTATATACAAAATAAAATAAAATATTTTTTATATTTTGGAAAAGGCCTCCTTTAAAAACTTGCTTAGGGCCTCAAATTTGGTTGAGACGGCCTTGATCAACTATATTTATTGTAGAAAAAATTGTGATCTATTGCAAAACCTGATATCACTGAAAAAATCTCATGATACGAAAACCTAAGAATCTCAGGTTCCTTATTCCTATTCTTGTTTTTTCATAGATTTTGTTATTAAATTGTTAATATTGTGTAGGAAAATAATTAATTTGGAAAATTCAAGAAAATAAAAAAAATCAAGGAGGTGGTCAAAACTTGTTGAACAAGGAAAAAGAAAGGTAGAATTCAAAAATGAATTGAGAAACCCAAACTCGTAATTGTTTCCCTTATAAATATGGGCTAAATACAAACAATTTATTTTTTAATTTTGTTTAAAAACTTTTTCCATTATTCAATTCCCCATTTTTTTTCTTTTTACATGGAAAACTTTTGTTTCTTTCTCTATTTTGCTTATGACAGGAAGTAGTTTTTAGATCAATCTGTTGACTGTAAAGTTTATTTTATTAGTTTTGCATGCTCTTTTATTAATTTTTTGTCTAGTTTGTTTAAGATTTATTTTTTAAGGAGTATTAGAAATTTGATGGTATTTGTGGATGAATCAATGATTGGCTAACACTGTGTGCTTGGCAGTTATTGTACTCATCATTTTTATAGCATTGGAAGCATATTTCTTATCACGAGCTTTATGTAGGATTCCTGAGTAATAGCCTTAAAAACATAGTTCTATCATGAGCTTTTATGTAGAAGTCCTCAATCTATATAACTAACAAGTCATGGTACACTAAAACTTATATGCTTAGGTGTCTAATTAATAGCACCAAAGCACAATTCAAAAGAAAAGATGTGCAAGATACAACAATAATTAACTAACAAAAAAAAAAGAAAAATCACCTTTTGATTCTCTTCAAAGTTTCGGGACTAATCTCAGCTTGGGTAGCAGGGCCCATCCTTTTACTCAAAACCTCATTCCCCCACTTCAACCTATCTACAGTAACATCACCACACCACAAAATTCCCTTAATCAAATGCCCGGACCCTGCAGCAATTAACTTAGCAGCAGTAGTACTATAATCTTCCACATTAGGCGCCAATGTTGTCCAATAAGCCTGACAATTCTTCTCCATGACATTTTTCTTCTTGTCCGACTTGAAATCGGAAGGTGACAACTCTTTAGCCACATTTCCATCCATCATCATCTCTTTGTTTTCGACCTTGTGCACAGAAAAACTAGTATACACCTCCAAAACATGATCCAAATTTCCCAACAGAGTGGTCTGGCCTCTGGACGCGAAAGTCAAACCGTAATTCAACAAATCATTAACCTCACCCTGATTGTCAGAGGGAGGACGGAAGGAAAAGAAGTAATGAGAGTGATCAAGCTTAACAACGGCCTCGTCTTTAATCAAAGGCCACTGGATGTCATCAGAGACTTTGGCAATAACAGCAACAACGTGGTCTCCTTGACTGAGTTTCGAAATGGAGAAATCACCTGAAGCAAGTTGGACACTGTTCTGGTGGTCGATTAAGTGGAGAATAGAGCCAGGAATAGAGATTAAAGTCTCTTGAAGAGATAGAGGTGGCGCAGAGGGTGAATTTAAATCATCTGGAAACAGATTTTGAACAAGAAGATCTTTCATGTCGAGAGATGGATATAATGAAGATGATGATGACGAGGATGAAGAATTAGGATTAGGATCAATTTTAGGGTACATTGGGGTGCGGTTGTGATTAGGGTTTTCAGAAGTCATCGTCCCCTTTTTGTTTCTATTTCTTTCTCCTTTTTTTTTGTCCGTCTACTGGAAATGATAACAGAAAATAGGGGACGCGTGGGGGGGGTGTACACGCGTTAAGTAATCTATCTATGTCCTCCCGCGCAACTATCTAACTTATCTCCTCTCTCTTCTTTTTTCATGTCCCACCCACCATATACACAATAACTTGAATAACTTGAATGCTATGCCCGCTTCGCACGTTGAAGTTAAATTTTTTATTTTTTATTTATTTTTTTTCTATTTTTTAGGATTTTGTTTTTTATTAATAAGTATGTCAACTACAATTCTTTGCTTAAATTATTTTGTAAATTAATGACCTAACTGAATAATATCACTGATCACCATTTGAGAATTATTTGCCCCATCCAACTTAAGCTCCAGGAGTAATTATGTGAAACACGAACAATCTCATTGAAATCTTTTATCAAATATTGTACTGCAAAATACTTACTTTCATCTTCAAACACGAACACAAATACAAAGCAATTACAAATAATAATATTAATGTATCATTATACCTCATTTTGCCCATAAACAATTCACATACAACCTGTAATTTAGAAGAATCAGGGTATTAAAGTTTAAATATCAACTACTAATGAAGAAAAATAATTGTAAACTCTTTAAGAATTTTAATCAAACATATTGCATACAAAGTACTCATACAATTTCAAATAACGATATAGTGTAAAAAATTCAAGATATATAATTAACCCAAAATCTCAAACATGACGGTGTACGGAACAAAAAAAACGTAAACATCAGTATCTTTATAAAGACTGATTTTAGGTTAAATACTGGGAAAAGAATTGATAAAGACTCTTTTAGAACTAAAATCAAACAGTTGGTATTCAATTCAAAACTCTCCTAAAATTAAAATTAAACAGTTGATATTCAGCTACAAACTATCTTAGAATTAAAATCACAACGGTGGTACTCAATTCAAAACTCTTTTATAACTGAAATCAAACACTTGCAAACATTTAAGTAAAACCAAACATGATATATAATTATAATATAACAATTCATATGTAAATATACATTTGAAGGTATATTCTTTTACATTTTTCCAAATACAGAGTCTATGTATAATGAACTATAAGTAAGTAACATATCTCTTTAATATGATACTAATAATTAAGAGAAACAACCGGCAAACTCACCAAAACTAAAAATTTTATGTTCTTTTCTAAATTTCTTCCTTTGCAAATCTTCCCCGAAGTCCGAAAAGTTGCAACATAAAAGTCACACACAATCTACATTAACCAAAAGTATATCATTAAATTAGGTGTAATTAAATAAATCACAAATAATTAGAATTTATTACATATACTTATAAACACAAACAACTAAACTTATGAACACAAAAACAAAATTTATGAACAAAAGACCAAAAGTAAGAACCATAAACACAATCAACAATAATATTTTCATAGTGATTTAGATGTAAAAGGAGTATCTATTAGTTAAAAATGATTCATATCATACATCGACGAAAATAAAATTGATAGATCGTCATGAGCAACAATAAAGATAGAGAGAAAAGAGGCATAGAGAGAAGAGTTTGAATTTGAAAGTTGTTATCCAGTCATTAACATGCCTCTTCCCAGCCACAAATCTTCTCCTAAATCATCGTAATTCGCGGCCAAGACAATAAATTGTGTTGATATAATCAGACTAATCGGTACAATACTATTGAAAGCCAGGAGGACAACCGGGAGATGGATAAAGTAGGTGTGTTTTGGTATTAGTGACAGAGGGTTGTAGTGTATATATACAATTGTATTTAAAAAAAATTCCTCAGACATCAAACAATACACGTTGGGGAATGTATAATTATGAGGATGTAGCATATAAAGCTGATGTGTCAGTGGCATTTCTTGTAAATACGGCAGTTTTTATGAGGGCGAAAATGTAAAATGGCTGGGAAAAATCCTTCAGGCTTTATATATTAAAGAGATTAGTAAAATTTTTGATCATTTTTTAAAATATATCAAATGCAAGTTGAGTGTTTATTAATATATATGATTTTCATGTAAGACATTAACAACGTACACAACGTTTCTAATATAGCTCATTGATTAAATTACATATTTTTCGTGTTTGTGTCGTGTAATTTGTATTTACTGAATGAATAGAAGTATGCTAGTTTTTATGGAATAAAAAATAGGGTTTATTAGTATTTAATGCTAGGATTTTTGAGTTTCGAGCTTTTGGTTGTTCTTGCGGTGGGGACTGGATGTCCTCGCAAGATGCCTACGTATCTCTGTATTGTAGAAAATCAATCCAAAATGTAGTTCTTGGTGATGCCCTCAGAGCTATACGGCGAGGGCACACCAAGGACGTAGTGACTTATTCGTCCTTCTTCGAGGATTAAGTCTAAAATACCGCTCTAGGTGATGGCCTCGTGGCTTGTAGAGCCTTTTTGGCCGTTGTGACGCTTAGAGCTGTGCTTCAAAATGTAGTCCTAGGTTGAGGGGTAGAGCCTTTTATATATAGGTGAGTCTAGGGTTAGACTCGTGTTGAGAGACTTGGTGGACAAATCTCCAACTTAGATGGTAATTAGGATTACTCTAAGGCAAGGGATTCTAGATCTTTCCTTGTATGAGTTAGTGTCCATGTTGGACGTCATGTCTTGTGCAAGACATGCATGTACATAACAAGACTAAGTCATTCTGACAACCCTAAGGATAAGTTGTTTGATAATCTAATTGTATTCTATAATTGTTGTATTTCTTGAGTCTGTAAAAATGTTAAGTAGATTAGACTAGAGGATTTTTCTCTGAACAACCATCAAGCTAAGGAATAAATTCTTGAAGAAGATCAATCATGATCATGCCTCAGAAAAAATATAGAAGCTTGGAGTTGAATAATGTTGTTCTAGGAAAAATGTTCTAAGCGAGATATCGATAAGTCACAAATCAAGGGATATCGAGAAGTATGTCGAGAAGTCATAAAATTACTTCTAGAGAAGTCTCAAGAATTATCGACAAGTCAATCTCCATGTAGGGAACTGAAATATCGACAAGTCAATCCTTCATGGAGAGAACTAGAGATATCATCAAGTCAAATCCTTGTGTAGAGAACTAAGATGTCGACAAGTCAATTTTTTTATGTAGAGAACTCGAGATATCGACAAGTCAAATCCTCATGTAGAGAACTAGAGATATCGACAAGTCAAAAGCTTATGTAGAGAACTGGAGATATCGAAAAGTCATTCTACTTGTAGAGAACTAGAGACCTCGACAAGTCAAAGACATAAGTAGAGAACTCAAGATATCGATAAGTCATTTTACTTATCAATATGTGACATCTCTACAGAACAAAAGTGTTATTCCCTTAACAATATGACAAGAATTACAGAAGGGGGGTTGAATGGAATTCTTGAAACTTTTTCTTGAAATAAAAATATTCTAACTCGAATATATATATATATATGTGTGTGAATTGATTAGCACAATGCGGAATAGTTACTTAAATGAATCAAAACACAAGTAATTAAAAACAAGAGTCTTTAAAAACTTTCTAGTGGATTAGAATGATTCCACCAGAGATATATAATATATATCGAGAGAACTCTGTGTGCAAAAAGCTCACAGCTGCTTACAAATATTGAACAACTAAGAATGCAGAGAAATGCTAAGAATTCTGCTTACAAATGTTTCTCTACTTGTGTCTCAGATAGTTCCTTAGTTGCTACTACTTGGTTTATATATCACCAAGATTACAATGTAATGAGACAGGATAATAAAAAAAACTATCTAGTCTATTACAATGCTACTTCATTACTCTATTCCAGCATCTTTGAATATCTTCATAATAGCATGGAAATGGCAATGCTTCTTTGTTCTCGAAAAGCCAGTTGAATAGGCCACCACATTCCATTTGCATCCACTCGACGCATGTGACTGTGTTATCACTGTCAACAGATATTTGAATTCTTTATATGTCGGGTTCATGATCATCCGTCGAGTAATTGATCATCCGTCGGGTTGTTGATCATCCGTCAAATTCATTGTTGTTTATCCGTCGGGTAGCAATCAGGCACTTGACTTCATTTCACTTATGCAGAATTACAAGACATCATCTATGTACAATTAATTAACCTATTCTGCATATCTAATTAAAGTCAACATGACTCAAATACTACTACAGATTCTAAATAATGTGTATGCAGAAATGTGCTACAGACTTATTGTTACATAAGCTACTCACTCGACGGATAATAAGTCATCATCCGTCAGGACTATATTGAGTCATCCATCGGGACTATAAACCTTATCCGTCGAGTGCTACATAATTTCACTAAGTAAAATCTACCAAGGTGTTTTGTTCATGAAATCATCAAGTACACAACATATATACAACAATCTCCCCCAATTTATGTCTACTGAAATTGTAGCCATAAATTAAGAGACACTTGGTGATAACAAAATACCTTAAAAATACAACTTTTAAAAGACAGTAGATAATACTGAAAAGTGCTACAATTAACAAAATGTACAAAGTTTTGCTCACAGTCATTTTCAAGATGCTCCTCTAGCCTGAGCAGATTTATTTAGTTCCTTGAAGGTCTGGATCTCTTTCCAAGCTTTCTGTTATTTTCCTCAATCTGATTTTGGAGCTGCCTGTGGAATTCCAGTTCATCAGATTCTGAGAGATTTAGCTTTCCTTGTATTTCCAAAAGAGTCGCATTGCTAAAGATGCTCAATTGGTCTTCTAATCTGAAAAATCTTCGCACTCCTTTGTCATCCATGAACTCCATCAGCCAGTAGGGCCTTAGATGCACTCTTCTCCCTGTGTAAGGGATGATTAGAGTCTGTGGGAGTGCATCTTTAGCTCTAACACTCCTTAGTTCTTCAATCTTCTTCAGTACCAATCTTCTTGCAGTAATATTGAACCCAAATTTCTTCTTGAAGGATGAATAAACCTTAATCAGTACAACTTGGCTTTCTTGAAGGATCCTGTGAAGTGGCCACTGAATCTCCTTTCCTCCTTTGTACTTGAACACTAACCTTTCAGGTAGGCTTCTGTATGCATCAATTCCTCTCACTTCATCTAGTTCATCTAGATAGAGGTTTAGATCAGAAAATTCTTTGATGTCACACAAGTACATGTAATCTCCCCAATTGACTTTAGATTGAGCTTTGACTACTGATTTGGATTTGAAAGGTGACAGCTTCACTTTCTTGACTGCTCTTGACTTTGTTCTCTTTGGCTCGTTAAGGATTGACAAGTAGAAGTCAGGAATTGGTATGTTCTCCCATTCTACTGGTTCATCCTTAGGCACAATAGGTTCAACATGGATGTTCCTGTAAGGATCCACCACCTTAATATCTTCAAATACCACAGAGGGTTTTGATGCTTGAGTTGTAGTTGGAGTGGATTCAATGGGAAACTGATTCTCCAATTCCTTATCAACAATGTCCGGTTTCCTTTTAGTTCTTTTAGCCAATTCCTTGATTCTTGGAGATTTCTTCTGTTGTTCAACTTGCTTCTTTGATTTAATGACTTCAGATGGCTGAGAAGGAATTTTTTGTGATGAATTTACAGCATGTAGCTTGGCCAAAATAGCAATTTGCTCTTTCTTTTATTTAGTCTTTTTAGCATCTAGAGCAGCTTGCTTCTTTTCCTGCTTCAATCTAGCCCATTCTTCTCTCTTTGCTTGAGCAAATTGAGGATGTCCAGTCACCACACAAATTTCTTTCCCATTCCTGAAAATTTTAGCAATTCTCCTTTTTGAAGCTGAATTAGCTGGATCTTTGTAAAAAGCAATTGATCTTGATAGAAGCTTCTTTTCATCAGGCTTAGGTGTCTCATACACAGTATCCAGAGGGTTCTTCAATGATGATTTTGAATAGTTTACCCTTGGTTTTAGAATTATTTCATCCTTTGGAGATTTGATGCAGGATGGCTGTCCCCTTTCCAGATAGTTCATGCTCATCTCATTCACATAAATCTTCCTGACTTGAGAGTGATGGATGGCTGACTTAACTGGCTCCTTGACAAGTTCAAACTTCTTTTGTATATCCTCATCAATTTTCTCCCAGTTGACTAAACTCAACTTCTCCTTATCAACTGCTCTTATGTTGGCTGCTGCTGCATTAATCAGATCAATACTGTCTGTAACTGGTGGCTTTGAGATAGTAATTGAAGGCACAATTACTTTATTGATTTGAATCTGAAGCCTCTCCCCTTCACTTGGTCCTTTCTCCCCCTTTTTGTTATCATCAAGTTGAGTAGAGGAGGAGGTTTGAGCAGCCACCAATTTTTGAAGTAAATCTGTCTGTTGGGCTTGATGAAGATGAATGGCTGTTAAAGATGCTTCCATGGCTGACATTCTTGTGTCCAAGGCATCTATCTTGGTTGCAAGATCCGAATTTTTTCTTAATTGCCCCTTGATGTCAAGCATTGTAGCTTTTGGAAGTTTAGAATCCATCTTGTCTGAAATGGCCTTCTTCATCTCCTCAATATCACCCTTGATGGTGTTTACATCCCTAGCATGTTGGAAACCTTGAATTTGTTGAAGTTGCAGGGAGGCTAGATGTGCATGAAGGAGCCTCTTGGTGCTGGAATTAGTAGTGGTTTGAAGAGCAGTATTTGTCTGATTGATTAGCTGAATTAGGTTCGTCTTGAAGTAGTGCTCATCACAGTGCTTTGAAAATGCCCATGATGGCATACCTGACCTTGAACTTGAACCTACTTCTCCCCCTATGTCCATTGCCTCATCTTCACTATCCCCACTCCCATCTCCAAAGAAATCAGCTGAACCACCAGTCTCATAGACCACATCACCAGCTGTAGAAGGTAAAGCTGTGATGGCATCCTTGGCTCTTAGCATAGACTGAGTGGTATGCACCAGATTGAGCATCCTTTCTGCATTGTTATTGCCCTATTCAGCTAGAAGTTGATAAGCTGGAACAGGGTGAGTAAATGCCTCAGCATCAAGGGAGGTGAAATCTATAACAGCTTTAGGTTGCTGAGATAGTCCCTCCTTGTCTGCATTCTGGATATTCATTAACTCACTAGCAATGACATCCATCCTTATAGCTCCAGTACCTGCATTTCTCTTATTTTCTCTCTTTTGTTGCATCAGGGTCTCACCCTGGCTCCCCACCCTCACACCCTCACCTTCACCTACTAAGGTGGGACTCCTCTCACTTTCTTTTGCCAATCCTGAAGAAATGGATTACATAGTTTCACTCATTTCCTCTCCTTTTTCATGGGAGCAACTCAGACTCTCACTCAAAACCCTCTTCTCTCTCAATCCTAATAGTGATTGTACAACCACTAAATCTTCTGCACTTAAAATAAATGAAGTTTGAGGCTGTGCAAAGATACTCGACGGATGAGTGATATCCATCGGGTGAGTGGTTTTGCTATCCGACGGATGACTGCTGTTAAGCTTATCCGTCGGGATACAATCACTACTCGACGGATGAGCGATATCCATCGAGAGAGTAGAAATGAATGAACTTGGAAAAGAAACTATTGTGGACTCTGTGCTGATTGATGATATTTTGGGCACAGATTATTCAACAGTTCCTGAAAGAATTGGCAAGTGAGCCAACAAATCATCTAAAAGATGATGTTCACTTGCACTAGATTTTGGCTTCCCCAATAGAGTTAAAGAAGGGGAATCAGGAATTGATGTGTTTATTATATCCACATCCAGAGAATTTGTTGGTGAGTTTGGTGTTTGAGGTGCTTCTATTACTAGAGATTTTGGTTGTGACTCCACATTTATTGGAGCCACATCAAACTGAATTTGTGAAGGTGCAGTGACTGTGTCTTTTGCACCAGTTTGCACAGTGTGTGTACCCTGTGCATCCCCAAGGGTTTTAGATTTCTTCTTTCTGGCATAAGTTCGGGGTGAGCTTGTGTCCCTAACCCTTTTGGCATGTGCTCTTGGTTGAGAGCTTTGTTCAATAACTACATCCTTTTGGCATGATGCAGCTAGAATTGAGCTTTTATCCTTTTTAAGCACTACAGTTTGTTGGGAAACTGCAGTGTGGCTAGGCTGGGATCCACTCAACTCTCCATCCTTATTCTTAGGGTTTCTTTTATGTTCACCCCTTCCCTCACCTGTCTTACCCACCTGCACACTCCCCTTTTTGGTTTTGGTGGATTTTGCGACTGGCATCTTTTGAGAGATACCAGAGGGGGCTTTCTTTGATTTGGATTTTGAAATATTTGCAGGTTTGGTGGCTTGGGTAGGCAACTGTTGGGTCATTGACACAGTTGCCATAACCACACTAGAACTCAAAGAAATTAGTGAGGTTGGAATAGTGGTAGGAATAGATGAACTTACCTCACTTACCTGAGGTGCTTCCATTACAGGGAAATAGAACAATGGCACATTCTTGTGATGATTGACCCTGTTCAAATCTACAATGAGTCTTCTCTCTTGAACCCAACAACGTAATTTGTTGTTTGGGTTCTCAAGTACAATTTCTTCACAGAGGTGGTTGGCTAATGTTAGGAATATGTGTATTAGTTTGATGATAAGTTAAACAAAACACTTAAGTAGAAATCTAGTTTTTGTAGGCTCAACGGATAAGACCATTTTGGCTATCCGTTGAAGGAGTAGCTTTACTTAGAAATAAGTTTAGTATTGTAGCACATTTCATTCTCTGTATTTAAGTTGTAATTCTTAGATGTTGAGGTTATCAGTCATGTTGACTACTAGTGGATATGCAAATAGGAGGGCTAATTGTAAATATTTCATGCCTTGTAATATTGTACAAGTGAAGTAGTATCAACTGATATTAAAGGTCTTCAACGGATGAGAAACAAAGCTTCAACGGATGTCTCTAAAGCTTCAATGGATAACATCCATCAACGGATGAGTGCTTTAACGGATAAAGCTTCAACTGCTAATGCATCAACGGATAAAGCTTCAACGGATAAAGTCATCAACGGATGAAAGCTTCAACAGATGCTTAGTTCAATAGCAGTTGATAGTGACAATTCATAAGCTGACAGAGGCACATGGGTTGACAGAGACAAACTGGAATGTGGCAGCCTCTAGGAGGAATCAAGGAAATGCAGCATTTCCATTCTGGTGCAAACAAGGAAGTATTCAAAGATTCACAGCCAAACCTAAATTGCATTGGATAGAGAAATGAAGAAGCAACATGTGAAGAATCTTTTAATTGTATTTTACAGTTTTGTCTTCACTTGTAAACTTGTGATATATAAACCAAGTAGCAGCTAGTAATTAGATGGTGAATTTTCCGGAGCTGTTTAGAAAAATCCAGAGAGAAAGTCATCTAGTTTGTACTAGGACGCAGCTGTGATTTAATTCTTTGAATCACAGATTTTCTGAAATAACACATCTCTGGTGGAACAACAAATCCACCAGAAAAGTTTTTAAGTTCTTTGTGTTCTTTACATTTGTGTTTGAATATATATATCTGTCTGTATTAGCTTCAAGCAATTCACACACATTTGCTCACTAAAACACTTAGCCTTAGAAACTGCTCAAAACTTGAAAAAGTTATGAGATTTACATTCAACCCCCCTTCTGTAAATCTCATTGTTAGTTCACTGGGAATAACAATTGGTATCAGAGCAAGCTCTTAACATACAAAGAGTTTAAAGATCTATTCTGCTAACATCATGAGTAAGAAGGATATTGGTGTAAAGATTCCAATCCTGGAAAGAGATAACTATCATCACTGGAAAGTGAAGATGCATTTACATCTTCTCTCTCAAGATGAAAGCTACATCAACTGCATTGAAAATGGTCCTCACATCCCTCACAAGGTGGCCACAGCTGCTACTGCAACAGTTGCTGTTGGACAGTCTATTCCCAAGCCAAAAGCAGAATGGACTGTTGAAGATATTGAAGAGGTGCACAAGGACAAGAAAGCCATGAACATTCTGTTTAATGGCCTAGATCAAGATATGTTTGACAATGTCATTAACAGCCAAACTGCTAAGGAAATTTGGGATACTGTGCAACTTATCTGTGAAGGTACTGAGCAAGTTAGAGAAAACAAAATGCAGCTTCTCATTCAACAGTATGAATATTTCCATTTTGAAGAAGGAGAATCATTGAATGATACCTTCAACAGATTTCAGAAACTGTTGAATGGATTGAAGCTATATGGCAGAGTGTACCAAGTCAAGGACTCCAATTTAAAATTTCTGAGGTCTCTACCAAAGGAATGGAAGCCTATGACTGTTTCTCTAAGAAATTCTCAAGATTATAAGGACTTCACACTTGAAAGATTATATGGAATTTTGAAGATCTATGAACTAGAGATGGAGCAAGATGAGCTGTTGGAAAAGGGAAAGAGAAAAGGAGGATCAGTTGCACTTGTAGCTGACAATGAGAAGATTGAAGCCATGAATGAGGAAAAGACAATGCCAAATCTCAAAATTGGCACAAGCAAATCAGAATCAAGCAAGGGAAAGGAGCAAGTAGCTGAGGATGAAGATAATTCCAGTCAAGATGACTCTGATGATGTTGATGAACATCTGGCCTTTCTGTCCAGGAGGTTTGCAAAGATGAAATTCAGGAAAAATGCAAAATTCACTAAGTCAAACAAGAACATGGTGGACAAATCTAAGTTCAAATGTTATAACTGTGGCTTAAGTGGAGACTTTGCAAATGAGTGCAGAAAACCATCCTCTGATAAGAAGAAATTTGAGCAAGTTGATTACAAAAAGAAATATTTCGATTTGCTCAAACAAAAGGAAAGAGCTTTTCTGACTCAAGATGATTGGGCAGCAGATGGAGCTAATGAAGATGATGATATGGAATATGTCAACCTAGCCCTGATGGCTAATTCTGATGAAAATGAAACTAGTTCATCAAGCAACCAGGTAATTACTACTGATCTCTCTCAGCTTTCTAAGATTGAATGCAATGAAGCCATAAATGATATGTCCAATGAATTATATCATTTGCGTGTTTCCCTTAAATCACTAGCTAAAGAAAACACAAGAATCAAAGAGAATAATTTGTTTTTAAGTGATAGGAATGTTGTGTTAGAGAATCAGGTAATTGAGCTTGAAAAGATTAAAATTAAATGCTTGACTGTTGAGAGTGAACTAGAAGAAGCTGTTAAGAAAGTAGAAATTCTTTTTAAACAATTAGAAAGTGAGCAAGAGGTAATCAAGGCCTGGAAAACATCTAGGGATGTTAGTGCTCAGATTGTCAAGGTTCAGGGAATTGAATCATTCTGTGAGAATGTCTGGAAGAAAAACAAAAAGGAGTTAGAATTAATTGATGGATTATCAACGGATGATGAAAGTTATCCGTTGAAGGAAGAAAAAGAGCATCCGTTGAAGGCTCATCAATTAAAACAGGCAAGTGATTCTAAAAGGGAAAATCTCAATAAGAAGGTTGGTTCAACTTTCAAGAACTTTGTCAAAGAAGGAGCTAGCACATCCAAAGATGCCAGTAAGGTGAATATAGGACACATGACTTTAGATCAGTTGAAAAATAGGCTTAAATTGGTTGAGGATAAAAAGGAAACTAAAAGAAAATCTAATAGAAATGGGAAGGTAGGGATCAATAAACACAACAATTACACACCTGATAAGTATGCTCCTAGAAAAAGCTGTGTGCATTGTAAAAGTGTTAATCATCTATCTGATAACTGCAAATCTATTAAGAATGCTCCCATGCCTTTAACTCCCTCCATGCCTAACATGTCTATGTCACCTCTGCATGATATGCCTGTTATGTCTCATCAGAATCCTCATGCATATTTTGCAAACATGCCATATGTTAATAATCCGTATTTTACTGCATTCAGTATGCCTCAGATGCCATACAACTTACCTATGTGGAATAATATGTTTGCACAATCTATGCCTTATCAAATTCAATCAAATGTGCTAAATGATTCTGTGACTAACCCTACACTTCAACCAACTACATCTGAGACCAAGGTTGACCCAAAGTTACCTAAGTCAAAAGATGCAGGAGGAATGAAGTCTAGGAAAAAGACTAACAAGGCTGGACCCAAGGAAACTTGGGTACCAAAATCAACTTGATTGATTTTGTTGTGTACAGGGAAAAAGAAGGAATCTATGGTACTTGGATAGTGGTTGTTCAAGACACATGACAGGAGATTTCACCCTGCTCACAGAGTTTAAGGAGAGAGCTGGCCCTAGCATATCCTTTGGAGATGACAACAAAGGGTTCACTATGGGATATACTTTGATTTCAAAAGAAAATGTCATCATTGATGAAGTTGCATTAGTTGATGGTCTCAAACACAATCTATTGAGCATCAGTCAACTATGTGATAGAGGGAATACTGTTTCCTTCAATTCTGAAGCCTGTGTTGTCACAAGGAAGAAGGACAACAAAGTGGTTCTAACTGGAGTTAGAAAAGGGAATGTGTACTTAGCTGACTTCAACTCTACAGATTCAGAATCAATTACTTGTCTTCTCAGCAAAGCAAGTCCAGATGAAAGTTGGCTATGGCACAAGAAGCTGTCCCATTTGAATTTCAAGACAATGAATGATCTAGTCAAAAAGGACTTAGTTAGAGGAATCCCTCTAGTGGAATTCACAAGGGATGAACTGTGTGATGCTTGTCAGAAAGGAAAGCAAAAGAAAGCATCATTCAGTAAGAAGCTTGAATCAGCAATTGATGAACCATTACAACTGCTACACATGGATCTTTTTGGACCAGTCAATGTATTGTCAATTTCAAGGAAAAGATATTGCCTAGTGATTGTAGATGATTTCTAAAAGTTTTCATGGACTTACTTTCTTGGATCAAAGGATGAAGCTAGTGAAATCATCATCAATCATATCAAGCAAGTCAACAATCATCCAAATTTCAAAGTAAGGAATATCAGGAGTGACAATGGAACTGAGTTCAAGAATTCAACCATGAAGTTGTTCTGTGAAGAAAATGGGATCATGCATGAGTTCTCAGCTCCAAGGACTCCACAACAAAATGGTGTGGTGGAAAGGAAGAACAGATCACTAATTGAAGCTGCAAGAACAATGCTTGAAGAGTCAAAACTCCCAACATACTTTTGGGCTGAGGCTGTTAACTGTGCATGTTACACTCAGAATATTTCTCTAATTAATCAGGCAAAAGGCATGACTCCCTATCAATTGTTCAAGAGAAGAAAACCAACTTTAAACTTTCTGCATGTCTTTGGTTGTAAATGCTACATTCTAAGGAATCAACCTGATCACAAAGGGAAGTTTGATGCAAAGGCCGATGAAGGAATATTTGTTGTTTATTCTGCTGGAAAATCATATAGGGTCTACAATCTAAGAACCAACATTGTCATGGAATCTGTGCATATTGTGTTTGATGATAAAAAGATTGATGGACTAACAGATGAGGGACATCATGAAGGACTCAAATTTGACACCATTGTGATATATTGTGATGATAGTGAAGATGAGAATGATGGAGAAGGCACCTCGAAAAGAATTCAAAATCTGCCTTTGGATAATGCACAGAATGCTGCATCCGTTGAAAGTCATAATTCAGCTTCCGCTGATAGAAGCAATGCAGCATCCGTTGAAAGACAAAGTGCATCATCCGTTGAAGTTAATAATGAAGCATCCGTTGATCACAGTCTGTCAACGGATAATCATTTCACTTCATCAGTTGATAGAACTCCCAATTCCTTTCAAAGGATCAGCAACTCAGGGGGAGTTTCAACCAATCAACACTCTATCTCACATCATGACAATACTGAGACAACCTCATCTAGAGCTAATCTACCACCTCAAAGGAAATGGACCAAGAATCACCCTTTTGAACTGATCATTGGTGATGCTACATCTAAAGTGCAAACTAGAAGAGCTACTCAAGATGAATGTCTGTATAGTAGCTTTCTATCACAGGAGGAACCTAAGAGAGTGGAAGATGCTCTATTGGATCCAGATTGGATTTTAGCAATGCAAGAGGAGCTAAACCAATTTGAAAGGAACAAAGTATGGAAGCTGGTACCCAAGCCAAAGAACAAGAGTTCTATTGACACAAAATGGGTATTCAGAAACAAGATGGATGAAAATGGCATTGTCATAAGGAATAAATCCAGATTGGTTGCTAAAGGCTATTCTCAACAAGAGGGAATAGATTTTGATGAGACATTTGCTCCAGTTGCCAGACTTGAAGCCATCAAAATCTTTCTAGCCTATGCAGCCCATGCCAATTTCAAGGTCTATCAAATGGATGTCAAGAGTGCATTTCTGAATGGGCAATTGGAGGAAGAAGTTTATGTAAGCCAATCTCCAGGATTTGAAGATCCAAACTTTCCAGACCATGTGTATTATCTGTTGAAAGCACTCTATGGACTAAAGCAAGCACCTAGAGCCTGATATAAGACTTTATCAAAATTTCTTCTAGATAATCACTTCACAAGAGGTACTATTGACAAAACTCTTTTCTTTAGAAATGTTAATGGCTCTATAATACTTGTTCAAATTTATGTAGATGATATTTTATTTGGTTCTACAGATGATAAACTTTGTAAAAAGTTTGCTAAATTAATGCAAAGTAAATATGAAATGAGCATGATGGGAGAGCTAACTTATTTTCTTGGTTTACAAGTTAAACAAGTTAGTGGTGGAATTTTCATTAGGCAAACTAAATATATTTATGATCTTTTAAAGAAGTTTGACTTAATGGATTGTTCATCTGCAAAAACTCCCATGGCCACTGCCACCAAGCTTGAATTAAACAAGGCTGAAAAATATGTAGACATTTCAAGTTATAGAGGTATGGTTGGCTTACTTTTATATTTAACTGCTAGTAGACCTGATATAATGTTTTCTACATCTCTCTGTGCTAGATTTCAAGTTGACCCTAAAGAGTCTCACTTAGTGGCTATTAAAAGGATTTTCAGATATCTCAAAGGGACTCCAAATCTAGGAATTTGGTACCCTAGAGAGTCTGGTTTTGATCTAATTGGCTACTCAGATGCAGATTATGCAGGTTGCAAAATAGACAGGAAAAGTACAACTGGCACCTGTCAATTTCTAGGGAATAAGCTTGTATCATGGTTCAGCATGAAGCAAAATTCTGTTTCAACATCAACAGCTGAAGCTGAGTACATTGCTACTGGTAGTTGCTGTGCACAGATACTGTGGATGAGGAATCAACTATTTGACTATGGACTAACTGTTGACAAAATTCCTATATTCTGTGACAACACAAGTGTCATTGCCATTACTGAAAATCCAGTACAGCACTCAAGAACCAAGCACATTGACATCAAGTACCACTTCATAAGGGAACATGTGATGAAAGGTATAGTGGAACTTCATTTTGTTCCAAGTGAAAAGCAGATTGCAGACATATTTACCAAGCCACTTGATGAATCAACATTCACAAGATTAGTAAGT
Organism: Apium graveolens; assembly: GCF_009905375.1. Taxonomy (NCBI): domain Eukaryota; kingdom Viridiplantae; phylum Streptophyta; class Magnoliopsida; order Apiales; family Apiaceae; genus Apium; species Apium graveolens. Next base: position 45,244,310 of record NC_133650.1, on the reverse strand, counting down.
GAGCTAGGTATGCTTAATTATTCATAAATTCATGTCCTCATTATAATCTGTTTTTGGAGCCTGAAATGAATTTGTGGCAAGAACAAAGTTGGCTTTAAGTAAAGTTTATTCTATCAATGGATATTCCCTATCCGTTGAAAGCCAAAATTGTTCTATCAACAGATGTTCATTATCCGTTGAAAGATAAATACATTTCTGGTAATTTTATCCTTCAATGGATAAAAACTGTGTTAATCTTCAACAAATATCTATTTACCTCATCCGTTGAAGTGTCACATCAGTTACTTTAAGTGACTCACAGCCGTTGATTTGTTTACTTAAGCGTTGATACATATATACAATGTTGTATGTATTTGTATTAAAGGCAGTTCTCAGAATTTCTACAGTTTTCTTTATTCTCAAACGGCTATAATTTACTTAAAAGTATCATTTAATCATTTTATTTACGTTTTAATTCGAGAAAGTATAAAAGCCCATTGAATTCTTATTTTCACTTTACGCTTTCTTGCAATTTTTACTCTCTTTCTCTCCCAAAACTCTCAATCTTTTCTCTGCAACCTCTACTCACAACAATGGCACCAGTAGTCAAAATTATGTCTCAGTCTGGCTTTGTTTATGAAAAGAGCAATTTCATAGCCTTGGTGGAAAAGAATGAAGCCCACTTAGATTATCACAAGATGATGGACTTCATCAAGAACTGCAAACTAAGCTATGCAATGCTGGAAGCCCCAACTATCTATTGTGAGGTAATTGAGGAGATTTGGACAACTGCAGAGTTCAACTCCACAGATATGACCATTGCTTTCTCTCTCAAAGGTAAGGATTACTGTATTAACTGTGATGATATACAGTCTTGCTTTAATCTACCTGAAAATAATGCCATGACACCACACACTGATAATGATGTATCTGCTATGTTAGATTCCATATTTTATTCTTTTGATTCTGCTAGTTTAGGGAGCATTAGAAGAAAGAGCCTTAGAAAAGAATGGAGTTTTCTTGGAGATGCCTTTATCAAGGTTTTCTTTGGGAAGATTAGCAATTTTGATGCCATAACTTCATCTCTTGTTAATATGCTCTATATGCTAGTTTCTGATAGGTACTTTAATTTTAGCAACTATGTCATGCTAGAATTAGGTTCCAGGTTAGGTAACAAAGCTAATAGACCTCATAACATCTACTATGCTAGATTCTTTATGTTATTGGCTAACCATGTTGCTGAAGGTTTGGTTATAACTAATGAGAGCAATAAACTAAAATGCTGGGCATAAGAGAAAAGGGTCCTTGCAGACCTTGTGAGAATTAACCTCAACAGCGAGGTGCCATTGGTATATTTGCCAATAATGAATGCACCTCAGGTAAGAGAGGTAAATACTTCTGCAACTCCTACTTCTTCCAACCCCATTGTTTCTTTGCCTTCTAGTATGGCAATGGAATTTGTGTCTTTGTCCCAACAGATTCCTACCAAAGCCACCAAAGCTAAAATTCTAAAACACAAGTCAAAGAAAACCACCTCTGTTGTTTCTCAAAAGACAACAGTTGTAACAACTACCATAAACCCTGAAGGAAGTGAATAGGGTGTGAGTGGTGAGGGGAGGGGTGAACATCAAGAAACCCCCCAGGATAAGGTGGGAGAGGTGAGTGGTACCCTAGCCAGCCAAGCCACAGTTTCTCAAAAGACTGTGGTGGTTCAAAAGGAGTCAAACACATCCCTAGTTGCATCCTCCCAAAAGAATGCAGCTATTGAAAAAGTCCCCAACCAGGGACACAGAACAAAAGAGGGAGGGACACTGAAGCCACACATTCACCTATCAAAGCCTTTTCAAGAAGAAAGAAGGCTAAAACCCTAGTTTCAACACAGGGGGCACACACTGCACAGATATATCCACCTGTATCTTTGCCTTCTCAAATTCAGCTTGATGTGGCTCCAGCAAATGTGGAGTCCCAATCCCATTCTCTCATAATAGACACACATCAATCACCAAATTCTCCTTCACCATCTCTGGATGTGGATATGATATTCACATCAATTCCTGATTCTCCCTCTTTAAAACTCAGGGAGGAGCCCCACTCAAATCCTGGTGATCATCATCTGTTAGATGATTTGTTGGATCATCAGCCAATTCTTTCAGGCTTAGTTGAAGAATCTGTGTCCCCTCACTTAAAATCAATTCACACAGATTCAACAATTATGTCACTTTCAATATCTACATCTTTTCCTTCTTCAACGGATATCTCTCATCCGTTGACAAGTGGTTGTTCTTCGACGGATAAGCTTAACAGCAGTTATCCGTTGATATCATCAGTTTTCACTTCAACGGATACACCCTATCCGTTGATGGTCTCTACACATATAACTGACTCAATTCCAAGTGTAGAAGACATGGTTACTGTACAATCACTTCTAGGATTGAGGGAAGGGAGTGATAATTTGAGTGAGAGGCTGGGTTGCTCCCAGGCAAAAGGAGAGGTTGAGAGTCAAAATATGCATGCTATTTCTTCCAGCATGGCAAAAGTGAGTGAGGGGAGTGCCACCTTAGTAGGTGAGGGTGAGGGTGTGAGGGTGTGTGTGAGCCAGGGGGAGCCCCTGATGCAAGAATATAAGGAAAATGAGAGAAAAGCAGGTACAAAAGCTATAAGGGTGGATCCAGCCATTGCTAGTGAGTCAATGATTCTGGATGATGCTGAAAAGGAAAGACAATTTCAGCAACATTACAAAGATGAAATTGATAACATTTCCTTGGATGCTGACACTTTACTCATCCTGTTTTAGCCTATCAACTATTGGCTGCTCAGGGCAATGTGGAGGCAGAGCAGACTTTGAACATAGTGCACACTTCAGAATCTCTTCAAAGAGATAAAGCTGCTTTTAATAGGATGCCTTCTCAAGCTGGTGAGCCATCTGAAGAATTTGAAGAAAATTCTAATGATGATGACTCTAATTCTTTGGATGGGAGCATGAACTTAGGGGGAGATGCAGGCCCAAGTTCTATCCCACATTTATCTGAATGGGCATTAACAAAGAAATCTACACCAGGACAGTTTGGTGTAGCCTTGATCAAGCAAGTTATGGCTATTCAAAAGGTCCTTCGGGACACTTCAGATGCTGGTACCAAGGCTATTCTTCAAGCTCATCTAGACTCCCTGCATCTCTTGCAGTTGCAGCACATCAACCAGAATTTGAGTGTGGATGAACTCAAAAAGGATATTGCTGATCTGAAATCCTACAATTCTGAGAAGTTGGATTCAGTTATGCCTTATGGTACAATGCAAGAATTATTGCTGAGATTGAGGAGATAATCTGATGCTGACAAGAGGCTGGCCAAGTTGGAGAACAGAGTTCAAGTCATTGAAAACTCTATGGTCACCATTCTTCAAAATCAACAATCTCAGACAAGTCTACTATTGCAGCTGGCAAAAGCACAAGGCTTGACCCCTACCCTTGATGATAACAAAAAGGGGGAGAATAAAGGGGAAGGGGAAGGAGAGCCATCAACAAAAGTTCAAATATCTAAAGTGCTAGTTCCTGCCATCACCACTTCTCCAATACTTCAAATCAAAGGAAAGCTTGATGGAATTGATCTAATCCAGATAGTAGCAGCTGAGATGAAAGTCAAAGAGCAAAGCAGGAGGATTGATGAAAGGATGCAACAAATTTTTGGTTCTACAACTTCAAAATCACAATCTGTGAAGCATAGCACAAAGGTGGAGCCAATCATTATGGAGCTCAAGCCAGTAAGGAGGAATAAGGTTGGAGAGACTTCTTCCAAGAATCTGAAACCTATGGTTCTCAAGCCCAACAACAGATCCAATAAGGACTCTACAAAGAACCCTCTAAGCCTTGCTCAGTTGAAAGAAGTGGATTTTCCTCTTCCAAAGCCTGATGAAGACAAGGTTTTGGGTGGTAATATCATGAAGCACAAGGAGACCAAGGATGTGGTTGAAAGGATGAACATGGCTATTATCTTTAGAGAGGGAAAGAGTATCTGTGTGATACAAGGTCATCCCAAATTCTCAATAGCCAAAAGGGAAGAAGCCAGAAGGTTAAAGGAAGAAGCTAAAAAGCTAAAGGCTGACAAAAGAGCACAAGCAAAGCTTGAAAAACAACTAAAGTCAAGTCAAGCTGAAGAAAAGAAAGAAATTGAAGACAAAGGTGACGATGTTGGTATGGGGGACATGCTTAGTGATGATGTGGAAGAAAGAAGTAAGGAAAGAAAGGAATGGCAGAAAGGGAACAGAAAGAAGGCCAATGCAAAAAGGAAGATGGTAGATGAAACTGAAGAAACCCAATCAAAATCCAAACCACTACCTTCTATTCCTGAACCCATTGTGCCTAACCCCTTCATAAACATCCATGGTGAAACAATCACTCCTAAGGAGGAACCAATTGATTGGGACACCATCAAATTGCCCATCTTCTTAACCACTTCTCCACCATCAAAGAAACAGAAAAGAAAAATCAAATCAACACCTCCTCTAACCTCAATCAAATTCACTCAGAAGCCTAAGCCTAAGCCATAAGCCTCAAAGGATGATTATGTTCACATTTGTGACATAAAGGAATTTTCAGACATTGAACTCTATCTGGATGAGCTGGAGGAAGTAAGGGGAATAGATGCCTACAGACAGCTTTCAGAAAGACTAGTGTTCAAATATAAAGGAAGTGGGGAAAGGACTTGGCCTCTTTACAGAATTCTTAATGAAGACTATTCTACCTTGGTTAGAGTCTACTCAGCCATAAAAAGGGATTCTGGCTTTACCAGGACTGCCAAAACTGAGATTCTCAACAAGATTGCCAGCATAAGGAATACTTAATGGGAGCCCAATGCCTTGCCTAGAACATTACTCATCCAAGAGAGAGGAATTATAGTTCATAAATCACCTCATTGGTTGATGGAGTTCAGAGATAATAAAGGAGTCAGAAGATTTTTCAGACTTGAAGATCAGCTCAAGATTGCCAGTAATGAAACTCTCAAGGATATGCAATCTAAATTGGACATCAATGAAGAAGATGAAGCTGAATTCTACAGACAACTCCAACTCCAAATAGAGGAGAATGACGGGAGGCTAGGGAAGAAAACAAGGGATCAAAGGAAAAGAAATTAATCTACTCAGGCTAAAGGAGCACCCTTGGAAACAATGTAATTCTTCAATTCTATCTCAGTATACACATTTTTGCAGCACTTTTGAATTTCTACTTTATTCCAGTTCATATGTTTGATAAGTGTTTTGTTATCATCAAGTTAAACCCAAATTTATGCCTACAGTTCTAGTAGACATAAATAGGGGGAGATTGTGTAATAACCCCAATATTTGGAAATTTTTTGAAACCCTTATGAATAGTGTTTTTGATGAATGAGAAAACTTTTCATGCCACACTATGTAGGGGTTCTGTTATTGATGTTCTGGGATATTATTAGTACTCTATGTGGTATATAAGTGTATGTAAAGATCGTCAGAATCCAATTCCGAACACTTTGATTTTTCCCGGAAATCCACTAGATACGGAAAGAATTAAGTATAAGGTAACAGGATAAAAAAGATTTAAATTAAAGGATTATAAGAGAGGATCATAAAAGGATTATAATGTATTGAGAAAGGTTAAGGAAACCCAAGTAATAAGATCCCGGGTATGATCCCTCAAACGATAAACGAAAACGAAAGTTAAGCGAACCGTATAACAGATCAGCGGTCATTAGGCAAACAATTAGGAAGTTAATCAAAGAGATTAGAGGGGATGATGTCATCCAACCAATGAGAAGAGGACAAAGAGGGGAGGATGACATCACATGATGACATAAGCATGACAAGGGGTTTTGTTTTGTTGGTTGATTTTGGGCCATGTAAAATTTACCATGGTAAAAAGCTAAAACATTTTCCAAGGCAAAAAGGAGAAGCAACCAAGCAAATATCATAAAACACAAAAATTAGAAGTTGACTTTTGCTTCCAAGAGCAAAAGCTCTCGGCCAAAACAAACCCAGCAAATTTAAACTGCCATATCTCCTTCAATACTCACTCAAATGTTGTGTTCTATAGCTCGTTGGAAAGGTATTGAGATGGTCTACAACTCTTGTTCACAATTCTCGTCCAAATAAGCATGGTAAGACCCTTATTTTTACAGTTCTTTCAATCGGACTTTTAGAAACTTTAAAGCCTAACTTTGTGTTCTTGATTTCTTTGGAAAGATCAAGCTTGTAGGAGGCTCCATAAGGTTTCCTAGTAACTTTTCACCCTCCAAGAAAGGTATAAATCTTCACACCCTTTAGTAATAAGTTTGAATGTTGAAGTTTGGAGATGGTTTGGATGGATGAGTAGTAATTTGAATGATAAGCATGATTCGAGATTAATTATTAAGTAGTTTAGTTGAATTTGGAGATGTTATAATATATGATTGGATTGAGATCCTTGAGCTCATTATGACTGAAATCAGTAGCATTGATGTGTATCTTGAGTTGTTGTTGATTAGTAGTTGGATTGATATGATTTGGAATGGTAAAAATTTGGGAAATCGCGTAAACATAGCCGTCGTAATGTCCGATTTACTTTAGACTGTTTTTGCTCTTAACATCAGGACCCGAGAACTCCCTGTTAGGTTTCCATTGCCATGATTAGGTAGTTCATGTTACGAGCTTCGTTTTGATATGTGGTTCGTTTGAATCCTATGTACGGTTTAGGAGAAACGACCGTTTTAAGTAACGGCGTTTCGCGACCGAACCATTACCCCTCGCCTTACTTTGAAACCTTGGTTAAGGACTTTAAATGACTATTTTGGGTATGAAACATTTATGTAAAGTGGATTAGGAAGTTGGTAAGGTACTCGCGAAAGAATCGCTTTAAAATTCTTAATGGTTAATTTATTAAAAATGGTGGAGCCGAGTGTACTCGAGCGGCTTAAGTAAATCGTTAAGCGCGAAAGCGAACGTTAGGACTCTAAATGGTTAAAGTCTAGTTTCTTAAGCGACCGGGGTTTAATTCCGACTTATGTTGTTGTTCATAGGTTATCGGACCCACTCTAAGCTTAAGTCTATCCGGGAGCACTCAGGCAAGTTTTCTACCCGTTATACTGTTGTTGTGATGTATATATGTATATGCATTATCTTGTGATAGATGCATGTTGGTTAATTAGCAAATTTTGCGATATATTGAAGCATGCTGATATGGTATATATATGCATGCCTGTTTCGTATTCTTGCCATATATATCTGTTGGTTCAGTTGATAATACCTATGCTAGAGAATAGCGGTAATTTACATATACCCTTAGTATAGAGACCCAAAGGTGAAAACATTTTCTAAAACCGGGAGTCGAGGATCCCGAGTTGATTTTATATATATATATGGTTATATATATGGTTATAGTTTTTAAAACTATTAATCGAATAAGGTTTATTCGATAACTTTATATTATTCAATGAATATTATTTCGAATATTCATTCGAGGGCTTATGACTCAGCTTATTTATTTATTGAATATTATTTCGAATATTCATTCGAGGGCTTATGACTCAGCTTATTTATTTATTGAATATTATTTCGAATATTCATTTGAGGGCTTATGACTCAGCTTATTTATTTATTGAATATTATTTCGAATATTCATTCGAGGGCTTATGACTCAGCTTATTTATTTATTGAATATATTTCGAATATTCATTCGAGGGCTTATGACTCAGCTTATTTATTTAATGAATATTATTTCGAATATTCATTCGAGGGCTTATGACTCAGCTTATTTATTTATTGAATATTATTTCGAATATTCATTCGAGGGCTTATGACTCAGCTTATTTATTTATTGAATATTATTTCGAATATTCATTCGAGGGCTTATGACTCAGCTTATTTATTTAATGAATATTATTTCGAATATTCATTCGAGGGCTTATGACTCAGCTTATTTTATTTATTGAATATTATTTGAATATTCATTTGAGGATCTATGACTCCGATTATTTGCTGAGATATATTCTTTATTTTTATTAAAGAATAAGGTGTCGATAATCAAACTCACTTTTGATTATTCAAATAAAGATATTACTTTCGTATAAGTATATCTTTGGTTATTTAAGAGTCATTTCAAGTATAAGTTTTACAACATCTACTTCAATTATTTTTATAAAGATTATTCTTTATGGGAATATTATTTAAATAATAATATTCAGATATTTTTATATATTAGGACTGATTTATTTTATTAAATCAGTATCACTCCAAACATTCTTAAAAATGTTTTCGAGTCTTCAAAATGATTTTTAAAAGTTAGAGCGGATCCCGAAACTCATTTTTATATTTAAGATCCTCCTTTCGAAGGGGATTTAAATACTCGCTCAAAACCTGAGGGATCCGACTCTGTGGTGTATTTTATATTCGCAACAAGGTTGCTATTCTGATAAAAGAGTTTTTGATTACTTACCCAACACTCGGGAAGTAAAATTCTTGGAACAAGTTAATCCATTAACAGACATCGCCTGGGAAATATTGGTGAGTTTTCCTTTCCAACTAGATACGACTTCTTGGTGGAGCCGTACCAACAAGTTTCTACTTGGGGAAAGGGGGGGTGAGCTTTACGTTTCAGAGTCATGGATATCATCTGAACTAGGAGTGGCGTAAGTGGTCGAGTAGCGCCGGCCCAGCCTTATTATATTGGCCCAAATGGCCCGGAAGTTCCGCTAAGGCGGTCCATTCCTTAGGAGTTCAGTATTCGGTTGACAAGTAAATCCGACAGGTTCTCCTCTACATGTAGAAAATGGTGGGGTTGTACTACTATGACTGATCATCGTAAGTGGTCTTCCTGGCGCGGCAAACTCCCGTAATGAGTTCATCACCCAATTGGATATTTCTGCAACACTACCCAGAGCACTTCGATAGAAAGGCTACGGTTGGGCGATTGTTGAGTGTTGGCAGGGTCAAGTTTTCAAAATGATGTGTGCATCAAATGAAGTATCTCATAACTTCATTTTATTTTGATGATATTTTAAAGATTGATTCTATACAAGTTTTGTCTTATAGCTTAATCTATGGGATGAACTATTTATACATTGAACGGTAGTAGTTCAAGTAGTATTCGGAAAAGATATAAGTATATTGGAGTATCTTGTAACTTCATCTTTTAAACTTATATCTAGTAAATGATTATCTTGTGCATGTCAAAGATTTTCAGAAAAACGTTGAGACAAGGTTAGACATATGAGATCACCTTGCAACGATATTTTTATACAGTTATAAACTGGAACTCTGTGTATATTATACATGTCAGAGGACTTCAAAGATTGTGAAAAGTATATATGTACATATACTGAATATTTTGCGACTTCATCGCATTAAGAGATCAAACTTGGTTCATTTTTTTTGACCAAGACTTTCATGAGTACTATGAGAAGGCTCATATATTGTTAATCATTATACATATTATTTTGGTGGGCTTGCTGCTCACCCTTGCTTTCTTCTTTCATCACACAACATCAGATAGACAAGATGAACAGGATCAAGCTCCTAATTCGCGAGCGGATAGGAAACGTTCCGTAGTTTCCTGTAGGCGTTGATGCCATTGTAGCTGAGGTAAGATCTACCAATAGGCTAGGCTTTCAACTTTTGATGTATCAGACTTATGTATATTTATGAATTGTAATAATGGCAAGGAAAATGTAAATTTATTCAGAAACCCTTTTAAGGTGTAATGACAAATAATTGTGGATTAAAATGACTCGTGTTATTTTTGGATATTCATCTCTGAGACTATAACTTGTGGTGTGTGTGTTTATTGTGGGGTCACAGTACGGAGTAGTTGATTGTTTATTAAGATTGGGTGTTATTAAGGGAAATGGAACTCGTGACAACCCGGATTCCCGACCCCGGATTTGGGGGTATTACAAATTGTTAGGAATATGTGTATTAGTTTGATGATAAGTTAAACAAAACACTTAAGTAGAAATCTAGTGTTTGTAGCCTCAACGGATAAGACCATTTTGGCTATCCGTTGAAGGAGTAGCATTACTTAGAAATAAGTTTAGTATTGTAGCACATTTCATTCTCTGTATTTAAGTTGTAATTCTTAGATATTGAGGGAAATTATCAGTCATGTTGACTACTAGTGGATATGCAAATAGGAGGGCTAATTATAAATATTTCATGCCTTGTAATTTTGTACAAGTGAAGTAGTATCAACTGATATTAAAGGTCTTCAACGGATGAGAAACAAAGCTTCAATGGATGTCTCTAAAGCTTCAACAGATAACATCCATCAACGGATGAGTGCTTCAACGGATAAAGCTTCAACTGCTAATGCATCAACGGATAAAGCTTCAACGGATAAAGTCATCAACGGATGAAAGCTTCAACGGATGCTTAGTTCAATAGAAGTTGATAGTGACAATTCATAAGATGACAGAGGCACATGGGTTGACAGAGACAAACTGGAATGTGGCAGCCTCTAGGAGGAATCAAAAAAATGCAGCATTTCCATTTTGGTGCAAACAAGGAAGTATTCAAAGATTCACAGCCAAACCTAAATTGCATTGGATAGAGAAATGAAGAAGAAACATGTGAAGAATCTTTTAATTGTATTTTACAGTTTTGTCTTCACTTGTAAATTTGGTGATATATAAACCAAGTAGCAGCTAGTAATTAGATGGTGAATTTTCCGGAGCTGTTTAGAAAAATCCAGAGAGAAAATCATCTAGTTTGTACTAGGACACAACTGTAATTTAATTCTTTGAATCACAGATTTTCTGAAATAACACATCTCTGGTGGAACAACAAATCCACCAAAAAAGTTTTTAAGTTCTTTGTGTTCTTTACATTTGTGTTTGAATATATATATCTGTCTGTATTAGCTTCAAGCAATTCACACACATTTGCTCACTAAAACACTTAGCCTTAGAAACTGCTCAAAACTTGAAAAAGTTTTGAGATTTACATTCAACCCCCTTCTGTAAATCTCATTGTTAGTTCACTGGGAATAACAGCTAACATCATAAAGAATCTAGCATAATACACATTTTTACCTCTTTTATTTAACTCTCCTAATTTAAAGCCTAACTCAAACAAGATAAGGTCACTGAAATTATAGAATTTATCTATAACTAGCATGTAGAGCATGTTAAGCATGGATATATTTACAGAATCAAAATTACTTATTTTTCCTGAAAAGACCTTTGTTACTACATCACACATAAAACTCCATTCTTTCCTAATGCCCATTCTCCTAATGTCACTTAACTTAGAAGTAGAAAGAGCATAGTTCATGAAATTAAGCATATTGATTATATCAGTGTCAGTGTGTGGTGAGGTAACAGTGTTATCAAGAATCTTGAAACATGCTTTTATAACATCACTATTGATACAGAATTCTTTACCTTTAATGGTGAGTGTGATTGTCTTATCTGTAGAGTTGTATGTAGCAGTGGTCCACATCTCTTCAACAACTTCACAAAAGATTGTGGGTGATTCCAGCATAGCATAGCTGAGCTTGCAATTCTTCACAAAGTCCATCATCTTGTGATAGTCACCAGATTGCTGAATACCCTTGTTCACTAGTGCAGTGAAATTGTTCTTCTCATAAATGAACCCAGTTTGAGATATAATCTTTACAACAGGTGTCATTGTTAGAGAATAAGAGCTTGAAGAGAAAGAGAGTAAGTGCTTTGAGAGAGAATAGAAATTGCCTAAAATAGTCGTTTAAAAATAAACTGTAAAATTCCACTAATTATCCGTCGTGTTATGCTTAGAAACTGTAAGTATACTCGATGGATAATGTTCAGGAAATTAACGGCTAAGATTAAGACAATTCGACGGATGAGGATAAACTGTTATCCGTCGAGTCATAAAATATTCCAGAAAAATAATTGATTTTTATTGGCAAACTGTATACCGACGGATGATCAAACTCGATGGATAAAGATCATCCGTCGAGATGTAAATTTTGACTTAGCCAAAATTTCATCCAAGACTGAAAAATCAATTAAATTTCTGGTTGCATTTCAACTTGCAAATTAACTCATAAAGATCTAGGAATAATTGAGCATACCTAACTCACTTACCAACCTTGAAAAGGTGGATTCATCCAGTGGCTTGGTAAAGATATCTGCAAGCTGCTTCTCACTTGGAAAAAAATGTAGTTCTACAGTACCATTCATTACATGTTCCCTCATGAAGTGGTGCTTGATATCTATGTGCTTTGTCCTTGAATGTTGTACTGGATTTTCAGTGATGGCAATTGCACTTGTGTTATCACAGAAAATAGGAATCCTTTCAACTTGTAAACCATAGTCTAGCAATTGGTTTTTCATCCATAAAATTTGTGCATAGCAATTGCCAGCAACAATATATTCAACTTCAGCTGTAGAAGTAGAAACTGAATTTTGATTTTTACTGAACCAGGACACAAACTTGTTTCCTAGAAATTGACAGGTTCCTGTTGTAATTTTTCTATCAATTCTACAACCTGCATAATCTGCATCTGAATAACCAGTTAGATCAAAACCAGGATCTCTAGGGTACCAAATGCCAAGTTTTAGTGTTCCCTTGAGATATCTGAAATTTCTCTTAATAGCTATTAAGTGAGATTCTCTAGGATCAGCCTGAAATCTAGCACATAAACATGTAGGAAACATTATATCTGGCCTACTAGCTGTTAAGTACAGAAGTGAGCCAACCATGCCCCTATAACTTGAAATATCCACAGACTTTTCAGTAGTGTTTAATTCAAGCTAAGTTGCATTGGCCATGAGAGTTTTTGCAGATGTGCAATCCACTAGATCAAACTTCTTTAAAAGATCAAAAATGTATTTAGTTTGACTAATGAATATTCCATCACTAACTTGCTTAACTTGTAAACCAAGAAAGTAAGTCAGTTCTCCCATCATACTCATTTCATACTTACTTTGCATCAATTTGACAAACTTTTTGCAAAGTTTCTCATCTGTAGAGCCAAAAATAATATCATCTACATAAATTTGAACAAGTATACTAGAGCCATTAACATTTCTGAAAAATAAAGTTTTATCTATAGTACCTCTTGTGAAGTGATTTTCCAAAATGAACTTTAATAAAGTGTCATACTAGGCTCTAGGTGCTTGCTTCAGTCCATAAAGTGCTTTCAAAAAATAATAGACATGTTCTGGAAAATTTGGATCTTCAAAACCAGGAGGTTGACTGACATAGACTTCCTCCTCCAAATCTCCATTCAGAAAGGCACTTTTGACATCCATTTGATAGACTTTGAAATTGGCATGAGCTGCATAGGCTAAGAAGATTCTGATGGCTTCAAGTCTTGCAACAGGAGCAAATGTTTCATTAAAATCTATTCCTTGTTGTTGACAATAGCCCTTGGCAACCAATCTAGCTTTGTTCCTCACTACTGTGCCATTTTCATCCATCTTGTTTCTGAATACCCACTTGGTGTCTATTGGATTCTTTTCTTTAGGCTTGGGCACTAGCTTCCATACATTATTCCTTTCAAATTGGTTTAGCTCCTCCTGCATAGCTAAAATCCAATCAGGATCCAATAAAGCTTCTTCTACCTTCTTTGGTTCTTCCTTGGAAAGAAAGCTGCTGTATAGACATTCTTCTTGAGTTGCTCTCCTTGTTTGAACTCTAGAAGATACATCACCAATTATGAGCTTAAAAAGGTGATCTTTTATCCATTTTCTTTGTTGAGGTAGATTAGCTCTAGATGAAGAGGCCTCATTGTTATCTTGATGTGTGATTGAGTTTTGATTATTAGAAACTCCCCATGAGTTTGTGGATCTTTGATTTGAGAAAGGAGAACTTTCTATAGGTGATCTATCTTGATTTCCAGCTTCTCTTGATAACCCGACGGATGGTGAATTTTGAGTACCAACGGATGAAGCTAGTTGTCTCCTGACGGATAAAGCAGATTTCCTCCCGATGGATGAAGCATTATGCAACTCGATAAATGTTGAGTTTTGTGCTTCATTGGTAGTAGATTTTTCTGCATTATCCTTAGATAATGTTTCTTGATCACTTTCATCATCACTGTCATCACTAACCATCTCCATATTGTCAAATTTGAGGCTCTCATGGTAATCTCCATCTTGCAGCCCTTCAATCTTTTTATCATCAAACACAACATGTATTGATTCCACAATAATGTTGGTTCTTAGATTGTAGACTCTATATGCTTTACCAACAGCATATCCAACAAAAATTCCTTCATCTGCTTTAGCATCAAACTTCCCATTTTGATCAGTTTGATTTCTCAGAATATAGCATTTGCAGCCAAAGACATGAAGAAAATTTAGAGTTGGCTTCTTGTTCTTGAACAATTGATAGAGAGTCATGCATCTTTCTTGATTAACCAGAGAAATATTCTGAGTGTAGCATGCAGTATTAACAGCTTCAGCCCAGAAATATGTTGGCAGTTTAGATTCTTCAAGCATTGTCCTTGCAGCTTCAATAAGTGATCTGTTCTTTCTTTCCACTACTCCATTTTGTTGTGGAGTTCTTGCTGCTGTAAACTCATGCAGAATCCCATTTTCCTCACAAAATGCTCTCATGACAGAATTCTTGAACTCAGTTCCATTGTCACTCCTAATTCTTCTAATCTTGAAATCAAGGTGATTATTGACTTGCCTTATGTGATAGATGATGATTTCACTAGCCTCATCTTTAGACTTTAGGAAATATGTCCAAGAGAACTTTGAGAAATCATCTACAATTACTAGGCAAAATCTTTTCCTTGAGATAGACAACATATTGACTGGTCCAAACAAATCCATGTGTAGCAGTTGCAAAGGTTCTTCAATTGTTGAATCAAGTTTCTTCCTGAATGATCCTTTAATCTGCTTCCCTTTTTGACAGGCATCACACAGTCCATCCTTAGAAAACTCCACTAGAAGAATACCTCTAACCAGTTCTTTCTTTACTAGCTCATTCATGGTCTTGAAGTTTAAATGGGATAGCTTCTTGTGCCATATCCAACTTTCATCCTGACTTGCTTTACTGAGAAGACAAGTAACAGATTCTGCATTAGATGAGTTGAAATCAGCTAGGTACACATTTCCTTTTCTCACACCAGTGAGAACCACTTTGTTGCTTCTTTTATTAGTCACGACACAGGCTTCTGAATTGAAGGTTACTGAGTTGCCTTTATCATAAAGCTGGTTGATACTCAACAAGTTGTGTTTGAGACCATCCACTAAGGCAACTTCCTCAATGATGACATTTTCCTTTGAAATCAAGCCATATCCCACAGTATAACCCTTGCTGTCATCTCCAAAAGTAATACTTGGGCCAGCTCTATCCTTAAACTCTGTGAGCAGGGTAGAATCACCAGTCATGTGTCTTGAGCAACCACTATCCAAGTACCAAAGATTCTTTCTGTTTCCCTGCACACATCAAAATCAAATCAAGTTAATTTTGGTACCCAAGTTTCCTTGGGTCCTGCCTTGTTAGCTTTCTTTTTCTGTTTCTTAGGCTTTATCTCATTTGACTTGGGGATATTAGATTCATCCTTGGTCATTTGAGTTGGGCCTTTAAAACCATTCATTGCAACAAAATTATCATGCATAATATAATCAACAGGGAATGGCATGCTATTAGTAAACATGTTATTCCAGTAAGGCATGCTAAATGGCATTTATGGCATACTAAAAGCAGCATAATAAGGATTATATGCAAATGGCATGTTAGCAAACTGTGCATTCATATTCTGTGTTGACATAGCAGTCATAGGCATGGGAGGCATGGCATGAGGTGGCACAGACATGGAAGTAGGCATGGCAGATTTGCAATTAACAGACAAATGATTTACACTACCACACTTGACACAGATTTTTCTAGGAGCATATTTATCAGGTGTGTAGTTATTGTGTTTGTTAATCCCTACTTTACCATTTCTATTGTTTTTCTTTTTAGCCTCTGTTTTTATCTCAATCTTTTCAAGTCTCTCACTTAATTGTTTGACAGTCATGTGACCAACATTAGCCTTTTTCCCTTTCTTAACTTGACTCGATTCTCCTAAAACAAAGTTCTTGGAAACAGATTCATACTTCTCATTCAGCTTAACAAGTTTGGCTTTACTGATGGGCTTGCTCACAGCCGACGGATGAGGATTTTCATCATTCGACGGATAACCCTTTTTGTTATCCAATGGATGATCCTCATCATCCGTCGAGTCTACATCTGTTAGCATTCCATCTACCAAATTTGGTTCTAGTTTCTCTTTGTTCTTTTTCCAGGCTGCATCACAGAAAGACTCAATTCCTTGAACTTTGATGATTTGAGCATGGACATCCCTAGATGTTTTCCATGCCTTAATCACCTCATGTTCACGCTCGAGCTGCTTCTTCAAAATTTCTTCTTTCTTCAAGGACTCAGTTAATTCCTCCTTGGCAATCTTACACTCAATTCTTAACTTTTCAAAATCAATGAACTGAGACTCAAGCACATTATTCCTCTCACTTAAAAACAAATTATTTTCTTTGATTTTATCATTTTCTTTAGTACGAGACTTAAGTGTAACACCCAAATGATATAACTCTGTAGACATGTCATTTATAGCTTCATTACACTCAGCTTTAGATAAATGTGCAAGGTTTGTAGTAATTACCTGATTACTTGAAGAACTTGTTTCTGTTTCATCAGACTTGGCCATTAGGGCTAGATTGACATAGCTGACATCTTCATCCTCATCCAGACCATCTGCTGCCCAGTCATTTTCTTGTGTAATGAAAGCCTTTCCTTTTGTCTGAGCAGTTCAAAGTATTTTTGCTTATAATCCATAGGCTCAAACTTCTTCTTGCTGGAATCTGACTTCCTACACTCACTGGAAAAATGCCCTGCCAAGCCACATTTGAAACATTTGAATTTTGATTTATCCACCATGTTTCTATTTGGCTTGGCTGCTCCAAAGTTCTTTTTAAACTTGAGCTTGGCAAATCTTCTGGAAAGAAATGCTAAGTGTTCATCAATGTCTTCCATGTCTTCTTGGCTCAAAGAATCTTCACTTTCTACTGCAAGCCCCTTGCCCTTGCTTTCGTAGACCCTTGAAGTTGACTCAACAGCTTCCATCTTCACTTCCTTCTCTTTTTCCAACTCAGCAACTAGTGCAATGGATCCTCCTTTCTTCTTTCCTCTCTCCATCCTCTCATCTTGCTCTATTTCAAGCTCATAAGTTTTCAGGATGCCATACAGTCTCTCCAAAGTAAACTCCTTATAACCTTGTGAGTTTCTCAATGAGACTGTCATCGGTTTCCATTCCTTTGGAAGAGATCTAAAGAATTTCAGATTGGAGTCTTTTGTCTGATAGACCCTTCCATACAGCTTTAGAGCATTTAGCAGTTTTTGAAACCTACTAAAAATGTCAGTGAGAGACTCACTTTATTTATTATGAAAATGCTCATATTGCTGAATCAGTAGCTGTATTTTGTTTTCTCTAACTTGCTTAGTGCCATCACAGATGATCTGTATTGTATCCCAAACATCCTTGGCAATTTTGTAGTTGATAATGTTGTCAAACATATCACCATCGACTCCATTAAACAGGATATTCATGGCCTTTTTATCCTTCCTGACTTGTTCAATGTCAGGATCAGACCATTCATGCCTTAGCTTGGGGACAGATGGCTCATTTCCAGTTGCAACTCTCATTGGAACATGAGGGCCTCTTTCTATGCAGTCAACATAGGCCTCATCTTGAGAAAGCAAATGAAGATGCATCTTTACCTTCCAATGATGGTAATTATCTTTATCCAGAAAAGGAATCTTGAGTCCAACATCCTTCTTGTTCATCTTGCTGTATTGTTTTGATCTTCAAACTCTTTGTAAGTTAAGAGCTTGCTCTGATACCAATTGTTAGTCCCTTAACAATATGACAAGAATTACAGAAGGAGGGTTGAATGGAATTCTTGAAACTTTTTCTTGAAATAAAAATGTTCTAACTCGAATATATATATATATATATATGTGAATTGATTAGCACAATGCGAAATAGTTACTTAAATGAATCAAAACACAAGTAATTAAAAATAAGAGTCTTTAAAAACTTTATGTTGGATTTGAATGATTCCACCAGAGATATATAATATATATCGAGAGAACTCTGTGTGCAAAAATCTCACAGCTGCGTATAAATATTGAGCAACTAAGAATGCAGAGAAATGCTAAGAATTCTGCTTACAAATGTTTCTCTGCTTGTGTCTCAGATAGTTCCTTAGTTGCTACTACTTGGTTTGTATATTACCAAGATTACAAAGTAATGAGACATGATAATAAAACAAAACTATCTAGTCTATTACAATGCTACTTCATTACTCTATTCCAGCATCTTTGAATATCTTCATAATAGCATGGAAATTGCAATGCTTCTTTGTTCTCAAAAACCCAGTTGAATTCTTTATCCGTCGGGCTCATGATCATCCGTCGAGTTATTAATCATTCGTCGGGTTGTTGATCATCCTTCGAATTCATTGTTGTTTATTCGTCGGGTAGCAATCAGGCACTTGACTTCATTTCACTTATGCAGAATTACAAGACATCATCTATGTACAATTAATCAACCTATTCTGCATATCTAATTAAAGTCAACATGACTCAAATACTACTACAGATTCTAAACAATGTGTATGCAGAAATGTGTTACAGACTTATTGTTACATAAGCTACTCACTTGATGGATAATAAGTCATCATCCGTCGGGACTATATTGAGTCATCCGTCGGGACTATAAACTTTATCCGTCGAGTGCTACATAATTTCACTAAGTAAAATCTACCAAGGTGTTTTAATTCATGAAATCATCAAGTACACAACATATACACAACAAAAAGATATCTCGACAAATTATTTCATAATTTAGAATACATACAACTTGAAGATTCAAGATTATCAGTCAATAAATAATTTTATGACTGAATTGGAAAGCCTACAAATCCAGCTTGAAGAATACAAGATCAAGGGTCAAGATGAACTCGACAAAGGAGGGTCACAGACCTAATATATTCTGCACAAATTTGCTAACACTGGAAATGGAAATGTACAAAATAGCTTTAGAAACCGTGTTAGTCCATTTTAGTGCAAGTTTTGTAAATCCGTGCATGTTGATCTATAAAAAATGTCATGGGTCCTTTCTTTAGAAACAAACAAACAGATCTAGGAAAAATCACTACGCCATAGATGACTTCTAGCAACCCCAAGTGATACTATAGATGCAAAAATATGTTGCCTTAGGCAAAAAATAGGCTATTGCAACACTTTTTGGGTGTCGGGTATAAGACAGTAACCATAAGTATCTAACCTAACACCAAGGACACTCTATGGTAACATAGAAAATTATATTACCATAGAGGTCAATTGCAACATGGTTTTTGTCCAGTAGCAGCACAAATTTCTTGTTACAATAGATGTATTGATTGACAAGAAAATGGTGGGCCCCATATGTGGGCCCTAGTGGTGTAGTAATATGAGAATGTAATATTTAAATATTGTAATTTCTCAAAACCAATAAAACCAAATATCAATCAAATTATATCTTTTATTTTATAATAATTTCCAACATCATTCAAAATTACATCCCAAACATCCAATAATAAAAAACCACCAACAGCATCATACTACTGCGATTTATAAAAGTTAAAACAACCAATTAATACAGTCTTTTTGACTTGCCTAATTGTTGAGTGGCATTTATGACACTTTATTACGCTCCATAAAGTTTTGAATTGGTGTATTTCTACTCAAGTTATTGGTGTTTTAATGTGTTTTCTAGTGTTTTTGCATTTTCAGGTATTCTCTAGGTAATCAGGTGAATTAGCATTGTTTTGGTGCTAATTTGGTGTCAGGAAGGTGTTGGAATAAAGCTAGTGGAAGAACAGCTCAAATCAAGAAGGAAAAATAAGAAGTCAAATTTTTGATCAGTATGCCAGTGCGCCCGCGTTGTTAAAGCGCGCGGCCGCGCCCAAACATCAGAAACCCAGCGCTTCCGCGCTGATCAAGCGCTCGGCCGCGCCGTGTCGGGATAGCAGAATCCTGTTTCTACTTGGATTTTGAGAGAAAGACTTCTACTTTGCATGGAGCTGCTATATAAACAATTTAAAGGTCATTTTTCATAACATATCAAGGAGAGATATCAGAGCTAAGGAGAAGATGTCAAGAGACCTATAGCACAATTCAACAAAGGTGAAGACGATCTAGTTTATTCTTGTGAATCTTTGTTTTGAGTTGTAAACTTGGATGCTCGTTTCTTATTTTGTTGAACCTATACTCTTGTGTTAACTTTTTTTTATGATTCGTTATAAAGACAATGTTTATTATACCATGCTTTTATCGAAACCCATGTTGATGATGAGTCCGAATATGGGTTAATCGTTATCGTGGGGTTCTGGCGGATTTATTTATGAATTTCTTTAGTTGATTTGTTTCGATGCCTTAGTGTGTGGTGATTGTATGATAACCTAGTATTGGTTGTGCTTATTCGTCTTATGAGCATCGCAAACTTATAAGATAGTGTGTTAATCTTTAATGAAGTAAAAGTAAATTTAAGGATTTAGAACTTGACATGCTAGCATAGGTTCATGTATTTGTTATGCATGATTTGTGGGTAATTTTAACCATCTTACTTGCCCTATGTAATCAAGATAGATAACTTGTCCTTAAACCGTTATGTTGTCAAATTCTATAGACATATAGGGTCTCAATATAATTGGTGTCTCTTCAACTTCTATCTCTTTTGTGGATGTCTAGTAGTATGGTATTCGTGCAACGAAAGTTGGCGTTTATCAGTTTTGTGTTATCTGATTAGAGTCATCGCCATTATATGCTAAGGTTAAGAACGAATAGGCTATTGAATGAAGTATTTAATGAAGTTAGAATCCCATGTTTGTCATATATATTAATTCAATCATTCTTATTCCTTTAGTTATAATTGTTAGTTTAATTCTTAGTATAAATAATCTCAAATTGTTATTCGTCTTAGTATTGTATAATAACCATACATTGTTGCTTAAGTGCATAAATTATAAATTTAACCTAAACCAGTCTCTGTGGGAACGAATCTGATTTATATCTTATACTACTTGTGAACGTGTATACTTGCGTGTAATTTTAGCGCGTGTTTGGCGACTAACAAGTTTTTGGTGCCGCTGCTGGGGACTCGGTGTTAATTTTTAGTTTATGTGTTTTCCATCAGTGGTCGTTAAAGTTCATTGACTCGGACATTGTTACTTATCTGTTTCCTTGTCTTATTTCAGGTACTCGAGCAAGGGTGTATGCATACGCGTTCACGGTCTCGTAAGAGAACTCTAGATAAAGCCGAGGAAGAAGTTGTGGTGGTTCGAAGGGAATTTTTTGAAGAAGAAAAGAAGGTAGAAGAAGAGAAAGTCAAGGAACCAGTTTTAGTAGTGATGGGTGATCAAGCAGAAAATCTTAAGGCTTTGATGGACTATTCTCAGCCTAAGATCAATGACATTCAGTCAAGCATCATCAGGCCAGCCATCAGGGCTAACACTTTTGAGATCAAGTCAAACACGATTCAGATGATACAGAACTCAGTTCAGTTTGGGGGTTCTCCCACTGAATACCCCAACATGCACATCAGGGATTTTATCGAGATCTGTGACACTTTCAAGTTCAATGATGTGACTGAAGATGCTATTAAGTTGCGATTCTTCCCATTCTCTTTGAGGGATAAAGCTAAGTGCTGGTTACATTCTCTACCTGCAGGGTCTATTACCACTTGGGAAGATCTTCCTCAAGAGTTTCTCACTAAATTCTTCCTTATGGCGAAGACTGCTGCAATCAGGAATGCTCTTACTCAGTTTGCTCAGCAAACTGGAGAATCTCTGTGCGAGGCCTGGGATCGATATAAGGAGATGCTAAGGAAGTGCCCACACCATGGCATGCCTGATTGGATGATTATAAACTATTTCTATAATGGATTGGGTGCTACTTCTAGACCCATGCTCGATGTAGCATCAGGAGGAGCCTTGTGGGCTAAGAGCTATGATGAAGCTTATGAATTGATTGAACTATTGGCTGCCAATGAATACCAGAATCCTTCTCAGAGACTGGCTCAGGGAAAAGTCACCAGAATTCTGGAGTTAGATGCAGCAACTGCTATAACTGCCCAACTTAAGGCTTTGACGATGAAGGTGGACACTCTGATTAATTATGGAGTTAATCAAATCGCTAGTGTCTGTGAGCTTTGTGCTGGTGCCCATTAGACAGATCAGTGTATAATTTTTAGTGAATCAACCCAGTTCGTGAGCAACTTTCAGCGTTCAAAGCAACCTGTGCCAGCCACTTATCATCCCAACAACCGCAATTATCCTAATTTCAGTTGGAGCAATGCTCAGAATGCGGTTCAACAGCCTTATCTACAGTATCCAGCTAAGAAGTACAACCCCCTAGTTTTTATCAGTTGCAATATGCACCAAGGCAGCAACTTCAGCAGCAACAAGCTAATAAAAAATCTGAATTAGAGGAGTTGAAGCTTATGTGCAAGAGTCAAGTTGTTTCTATCTAGGCCTTGGAAAATCAAATTGGACAAATTGCCAATGCCTTGCTAAATCGTCAACCTGGTACACTACCTAGTAACACTGAAGTGCCAGGGAAGAGGGAAGCTAAGGAGCAGGTAAAGGCAATCACTTTGAGGTCTGGAAAGGTTGCGAGTCCCGAATAAACTCAAGTGTTGACTGAAGAAGCTGGGGCTGAGAAATAAGTAGAGCAACAGGAAGTAGATTTGGTACCAAGGAAGACTACTATTGAGCACACTCCTCCTGAGGGTAATACAGGGGAGAAAAGATCTATCCTCCACCGCCTTTTCCTAAGCGGCTGCAGAAGAAAAAGCTGGACAAGCAATTTGAGAAGTTTCTGGAGGTGTTCAAGAAACTTCATATCAACATACCTTTCGCTGAGGCTCTTGAGCAGATGCCTAGTTACA
Organism: Apium graveolens; assembly: GCF_009905375.1. Taxonomy (NCBI): domain Eukaryota; kingdom Viridiplantae; phylum Streptophyta; class Magnoliopsida; order Apiales; family Apiaceae; genus Apium; species Apium graveolens. The sequence goes on along the minus strand of NC_133650.1, from coordinate 45,221,413 downwards.
CAAAGTTTATGAAAGGTATTCTCTCTCGGAAAGTGAAGCTAGATATTTTAGAGACTGTCGCTCTAACGGAGGAATGTAGTGTTGTATTGTAACAGAAGTTACCTCCGAAGCTTAAAGATCCAGGAAGCTTCACTATTCCGTGTACTATTGGAAAAGTATCTTTTGACAGATGCTTATGTAACTTGGGAGCTAGCATCAATCTAATGCCTTTGTCAATCTTCAAGCAGTTGGACATACCTGATCCAAAACCGACTTATATGACTTTGCAGTTGGCCGACCGTTCTATTACATATCCGCGAGGTATTGTGGTGGATGTCTTGATCAAGGTTGATAAACTCATCTTCCCTGTTGATTTCGTAATTCTTGATTTCTAGGAGGATAAGAAGATTCCCATAATCTTGGGAAGACCTTTCTTGGTGACTGGTCGAACCTTGATAGATGTGTAGAAGGGTGAGCTTACAATGTGAGTGCTGGATCAGGATGTAACTTTTAATGTGTTCAATGCTATGAAATTTCTTACGGAAAATGAGGAGTGCTTAAAGGAGGAGTTGGTCGATTCTGCGGTGACTTAGAAACTTGATCAATTGTTGAGGTCTGATGCCTTAGAGAAGGCCTTATTGGGGAATTTAGATAGTGAAAATGACGAAGGTGAAGAGCAATTGCAATGTCTGAATGCTTCTCCCTGGAAGATGAAGATTGATATGCCTTTTGAATATCTTGGAATGGAGGAATTGAACAAAGCTCCTAAATGCCTCAAGCCATCTATTGAGGAAGCTCCTACTCTCGAGCTTAAGCCCTTACTTGAGAATTTGAGGTATGCTTTTTTAGGTGATGCATCTACTCTACCCGTGATTATTACATCTGACCTTTCAGGTAGTGACGAGGAAAAGATTTTGAGAATTCTAAGAGAGTTCAAATTGGCAATTGGTTGGACTATAGCAGATATCAAGGGAATCAGCTCTTCTTATTGCATGCATAAAATTCTGCTAGAGGAAGGTAGCAAGCCTACGGTCGAGCAACAAAGAAGACTTAATCCGATCATGAAAGAAGTAGTGAAGAATGAAATTCTTAACTGGCTAGATGCAGGGATCATCTTGTAGGATTTTATCTATCACGGAAGCATGGTAAAACATTTTTATTGATATAAAATCCATATAATACGCATACAGATCATGATTTAAATCGAGGGATCATTTCTAACCTTTAAAAGCGATCCAAGAACCACGAGCGGAGATCCTTAGCAGCTGCTCCTCAAGTGTGAAGCACTCCACCGGTATCCACCAAGAAACCGTTGTAATGGAGGAGGAGGTGGAGAGAATTAGGGTTTTGTAAATTTTTAGGTTGAGGAAAAAATAGGGTTTATAATAGTATATTTATAGGCAAAATTTTCAGCTGAAAATTTTCCCATAAAATATTATTATTATTAACCCTTTATTATTCTCACTAATAATTAAAACACCTTTTAATTATTAATCCTTTTTCTAAACACTTTAGAATTAAATCTCTCTCTTGATTTAATTTCCAAAAATTAAATTCTTAATTAATAATATTAAGAATTTTTCTTAATTAATTTATAATCAATTAAATCTCATTTAATCAATTATTAAATTTTCCAATTAATTATTTATTTCATAAATAAAAAATTATCAGCCATTATTAATTAATTCCTCCACCATTAAATCATTCTCTTTTATGGTGTGACCCTGTCGGTTCAATATTAAGCCGGTAGTAGAAATAAATAATAATAAAACTATTTTATCATTATTTATATAAATTCTCTAATTCATTAAATATGATTAATTAATTAATCATATTTATTCTACATCGTGAGGGATACTTCTCAGCATATCACGACTATCCAGATAATACGAATTCACTACTTAGAATACCAAGAACCTATTCAGTGAATAGTTATCGTACAATCAATTCCTTCTACCCTGCAATGTCACGATTAAATACAAGGCATGGAACTTGTGTCAAGCCTATCTTATTTAATCACTTGCTTTCCCATTCACTATGCTTAGTTCTATTTAATGTAAATTAGAAACTCCTTTCTAATTTCATTCACTCTGGCCAGAGATTCCTGAACTAGCATAAGTGGATCAGCATTGAACATTCTCTTCCTTCACTGGAAGGGGTAGATCCTTTATTGATCATACACTATCTTCGTGTACAAATTCCTATACCCAGTAGAGCCCTTATAATTGTCCTTGGAGACTAAGAACTAAACCAAAGCATAGTTCAGTGTACACAAGATGACTATGATGACCTCAAGTCTAAGGAAACTTGTACAACTATCACTATGTGAACAACTGCTGACACGTGAGTGAACTCCATCAGTTGTTCAACCGTGTGAGTCATGTTCAGTAAACTTATTCTATAATAAGAACCTACATACTAGCTATAGTGTCACCACACAAATGTCTATGAGAATAGACATCCTTCATAATGAAGCAAGCATAGTATGTACCGATCTTTGCGGATTATTAATTACCAGTTAGTAATCCTACGACCAGGAACTATTTAAGTTTAGAGTTATCATCTTTTAGGTCTCATTATTATGATCTCATCATAATCCATAAAAAGCTTTACTCTAAACTGTGGTATATCTTATTTAAACACTTAAAATAGATAGAGCCCGCAATAAAAAACAAAACAAGTCTTTTATTAATATCAATGAAATTAAAACATATTACATAAAAGTTATTCCTAAATCCTCATACATGATTGGACTTAGGACATATCTCTTTCAATCTCCCACTTGTACTAAAGCCAATCACTCTGGTATCTAATACCCATCTTGTCTTTATGACGATCAAAGTGACTTTGAGAAAGTGGTTTTGTTAAAAGGTCTGCTATGTTGTTATGTGTGTCAACTCTCTCGACGTTGAAATCTGTTCTTTCAACAATCTCCCTAATCAGATGAAAGCGCCGCGTGATATGTTTGGAATTTTTATGAGACCTAGGTTCCTTGGCTTGTGCTATTGCTGCGTTGTTATCACAATACAACACAATAGGCTCTTCAACGCTAGGAACAACTCCCAACTCAGAAACAAATTTCCTCATCCAAACGGCTTCTTTTGCAGCCTCACTTGCAGCTATATATTCTGCTTCCGTGGTGGAGTCAGTCGTTGTAGACTGTTTGGAACTCTTCCAACTAATCGCACCACCATTCATAGGTAAACACGTACCCTGACATGGATCTGCTATCACTTTCTGATTGAAAACTAGAGTCAGTGTAACCCTCTATTTTCAACTCAGATTCACCAACAAAAATAAGAAAAATGTCCTAAGTCCTTCGCAAGTACTTAAGGATGTTTTTCACTGCTTTCCAGTGGTCTTCACCTGGATTGGACTGATATCTGCTCGTCACACTAATTGAATAAGCAACATCAGGCCTTGTACACAACATCGCGTACATGATAGATCCTATTGCTGAAGCATAAGGAATCTTACTCATACGCTCTCTTTCCTCAGGTGTCTTAGGAGACATTTTTTCGGAAAGGGACACTCCATGGCTCATCGGTATGAGACCTCTTTTGGAGTTTTCCATGCTAAACCTTTTAAGCACTTTCTGGATGTATGTACCCTGGGTAAGACCTATCATTCTACTAGATCTATCTCTAAAGATCTTCATACCGAGAATGTAGGATGCTTCTCCCAAGTCCTTCATGGTGAAGTTCTTTGATAGCCATACTTTGACTGATTGTAGCATCGGTATATCATTTCCTATAAGAAGTATGTCATCTATATACAATACAAGAAATGTTACCGCGCTCCCACTAACCTTCTTGTAGACACATGGTTCATCTATGTTTTTGATAAAACCAAACTATTTGATTGTCTCATCAAAACAGATGTTCCATATACGAGAAGCTTGCCGTAAACCATATATGGTTCGCAGCAGCTTACACACTAGGTGTTCATTTCCCTTGGAAAGAAAACCCTCTGGCTGTGTCATATACACTTCCTCCTCAAGTTCCCCATTGAGGAAGACCGTTTTCACGTCCATTTGCTAGATCTCATAGTCGTAGTAAGCAGCAATCGCAAGCAAAATCCGAATTGATTTTAACAGGGCTACAGGCGAAAAAGTTTCATCAAAGTCAATCCCTTGCCTTTGTTTGAATCCTTTTGCCACGAGCCTGGCCTTATAGGTTTCCACCTGGCCATCTGCTCCAATCTTTCTTTTGTATACCCACTTGCACCCAATAGGCTTAACACCTTCAGGCGCCTCAACTAGAGTCCATACTTGTTTGGTATACATAGATTCCATTTTGGATTTCATGGCACTATGCCATTTCTCTGAGTCAACACTACTCATACCCTCATTATAGGTCACAGGGTCGTTATCATCAATGATTGACAACTCATTGCCATTCTTAATGACAAGGCCATAATACCTCTCAGGTTGGCGAGACACTCTCCCTGTCCTACGAATGGGCTGTTCCACAGAAGGTTGTTCAGTCTGAACAGGTGTTTCCACTTGATCCGTAGTAGTTTTTGCTTCTTGAACTTCATCAAGTTCAATTTTGCTCCCACTGTTTCCTTCAGGGATAAACTGCTTTTTCGAGAAGGTAGCATGTCTGGAGATAAACACCCGATGATCGGTGTAAAAGTAATACCCCAAAGTCTCTTTAGGATATCCCACAAAATTACATTTTACGGATCGAGATTCCAGCTTATCTGGGTCAACTTTCTTGACATAAGTTGGACATCCCCAAATCTTAACGTGTTTAAGACTCGGTTTCCTTTCTTTCCATATCTCATATGGAGTTTGAGGAACAGATTTGGAAGGCACCTTATTCAGTAAATATGCTGAGGTTTCCAATGCATAACCCTATAGGAATACTGGAAGATTTGCATAGCTCATCATGGACCGAACCATGTCTAACAAAGTTCGATTTCTCCTTTCAGATACCCCATTTAACTGTGGAGTATATGGAGGAGTCCAATGGGAGACTATACCATTTTCTTTGAGATAATCTAGAAACTCTCCATTCAAGTATTCACCACCTCGATCTGATCGAAGAGTTATAATACCGTGTTTGGTTTGTTTCTCCACTTTATGTTTATATTCTTTGAACTTTTCAAAGGCTTCAGACTTGTGTTTCATCAAATACACATATCTGAATCTAGATCTATCGTCTATGAAAGTAATGAAGTATGAAAATCCACCCATGGCTTGCGTAGACATTGGTCCACATACATCTGTGTGTACCACTCCTAGCAAATCTGCAGCCCTCTCTCCATGTCCACTAAATGGAGATTTGGTCATTTTACCCAATAGACAAGACTCGCATGTAGGATATGATTCAAAATCAAAGGGGTCAAGTAACCCATCCTTATGCAATGTCCGCAGTCTATTTTCACTAATATGACCTAGCCTACAGTGCCATAAATAGGTCAGATTTTCATCATCTCGTTTTCCTTTGTTAGTTTGTTCAATCTGAAGTAAATCATGCTCTACGTCACATACATACAGACCATTATTTAAAATACCACATCCATAAAGAACATTATCTCTAAGAATAGAACATTCATTATTCTTAATAATAAATGAAAAACCATCCAAATCCAACATAGGAATAGAAACAATATTCCTCACAATAGAGGGAACGTAATAACAATTATTCAAAATAATAGTCTTGCCCAAAGGCATATGTAAACTAAATGATCCTACAGATATGGACGCAACCCTTGCTCCATTGCCCATACATAGAATCACCTCATCTTTTTCAAGAGTCCTACTTCCCTTTAGTCCTTGCAACGAATTGCAAATATGAGAACCACAGGCGGTATCTAATACCCAAGTAGAAATTTGACCTAGTGACATATTAACTTCGATCATGAACATGCCTGAATCAGAAGCGGTAGTCTCACTACCCTTCTTCTTCTTCAATTCTGCAAGGTAAACCTTGTAGTTCCTCTTCCAGTGCCCCAACTTGTTACAGTGAAAGCAAACAGCTAAATTAGGACCAGTCAACTTGCGAGCATCTAGTATGCTCCGGAGTGATAGTGCAGAAGACATGACGAATATAGTAAATCTGTAAATGATAAACACATAACAACACTTAGCAAATATTCAATTTCATTTCAAAAACACTATATGAATCGGGTCTTTATTCATAAGTGTCTCCCACTAGTTTATCTAATTTATTCAACCCCTAAGTGAAAATTAAGCATTCATAATGCTAGTAGGAATACGGATCCTACATTCCATCACACAACCTTGGCTGTAGCACGAAACGTCATGTGATATTCAATAGGCAGACAACTCTTGTCAATTACGTCTTATGTTATTCCCTAATATAACTTTAGCCTCTTGAATAATTGAGTCATGGCTGTAGCACCACAAACTCAATATTCTAAGTCAAATCTAACCCAACATTTCGTACAATTGAATCAGTCTCCAACGGCCCACGGCTGTAGCACGTAACGACCTTTAGATTCTAATTCAATGTACACATCTCTATGTAATAGACAAGTATTCCTTATTTCGAAATCAAATCCCTCGGCTGTAGCACAAAACCACAATGATTTAAAAATAAGAACCACTTTCTATCATGTTGGAAGGCTATGACCGACACAAGCCCGTTGTGTCATTGGCCAATTACTACTTGATATTATTTAATTTTAGAGGGATTATATTACGTTACAATCATAATCATATTATAAAGAGATTCTTCCTTTTAAATTAAATATTTCAAATCAATAATCGATAATAAGATGATTCCCAGATCGGGTGGAGTATTGTCAAGAGGCGTCACTTAATAACCCTTTCTTACAGATAGAAATCTGTTGTTGACAGAATCATCCTTTCTCTCAATATTGAAAATTCATATTCAATTACGTGTTTCATAAACACAAGAATCTCATGATCGTATTCATGATATTTATATTAAGGTCATGAAACAATTTCACTATACTAGATTGTCTAACAAACGCCTTATGTTAATTAAGTTCACCTAAATCTATCATCACATGATAAACTAAGCATATATCACATATATAAGCATGAATAAACATAAAGGTAGGAATGTTAAATCATGTAGTATATTGGTCTAAGTATTATACATCTCTATGTATCACATGAGGCATTTAAAAGCAATTAAAACAGTCAAAAACAGCTTTAAAACACTACTATTAGCTATAAATAGTCCGAAACAATTTCAGAAAATACAATATAATATACCATTAGATGCATCTTGAAAAGACGAATCCAACGACGCCAAGCACGCCCGATTCAGAGAAGCCACGCACCCTCACGCGCCTCGAGAAGAAAATCCACGTGCCGACACGCGCACACGCGTTGTCAGGCGCGTGTCTGACTTTCGTCCACGCGCCCCACACGCACACGCGCCTCACGTGCCCCAAACCCTAAGCTGACGTCAGCATGACATCATCTGATGATGTCAGCATGACGTCAGCATTACGCTGACCATTGACCCTCGCGTGTCTGACACGCGCCGCGCGGGACACACTAGCGCGTGTGCCCCACACGCGCATGCCAGACGCACGCTCCTCCCCTCTTTCCTGACTGTCGCCACCGCCTTTGCTTTGCACAGAGAAATGTGCCGTTCCTTTTTCCGTGCCACCACGATAACAGACTAACAGTGCTCTTCTTTAAAAGCACAGCAGCATAAACATATATATATACTAACAGATTATATATATATATTTAATTACGAATTTAATTAAAACAACTTCAAAAATTCATAACAATTAATCCATTCATCATAAAATTATGAAAAAAATACCCAGACGATCTACAACACTTGTAGAACCCAGATCTACAGTCAAAATAATTATGAGAAACAATTTCTAATCAGTCATAATTAATCCATGATATAACTAGTAAAAATCATAATTAATTCATACAAGCACATAAAATTCTGAAATTTTTATCACAGATCTATATACATACAACCTATGCTCTGATACCATTGTAGGATTTTATCTATCACGGAAGCATGGTAAAACATTTTTATTGATATAAAATCCATAAAATATGCATACATATCATGATTTAAATCGAGGGATCGTTTCTAACCTTTAAAAGCGATCCAAGAACCACGAGCGGAGATCTTTAGCAGCTGCTCCTCAAGTGTGAAGCACTCCACCGGTATCCACCAAGAAATCGATGTAATGGAGGAGGAGGAGGTGGAGAGAATTAGGGTTTTGTAAATTTTTAGGTTGAGGCAAAAATAGGGTTTATAATAATATATTTATAGGCAAAATTTTTAGCTCAAAATTTTCCCATAAAATATTATTATTATTAACCCTTTATTATTCTCACTAATAATTAAAACACCTTTTAATTATTAATCCTTTTTCTAAACACTTTAGAAATAATTCTCTCTCTTGATTTAATTTCCAAAAATTAAATTCTTAATTAATAATATTAAGAACTTTTCGTAATTAATTTATAATCAATTAAATCTCATTTAATCAATTATTAAATTTGCCAATTAATTATTTATTTTATAAATAAATAATTATCATCCATTATTAATTAATTCCTCCACCATTAAATCATTCTCTTTTATGGTATGACCCTGTAGGTTCAATATTAAGCCGGTAGTAGAAATAAATAATAATAAAACTATTTTATCATTATTTATATAAATTCTCTAATTCATTAAATATGATTAATTAATTAATCATATTTATTCTACATCGTGAGGGATACTTCTCAGCATATCGCGACTATCCGGATAATACGAATTCACTGCTTAGAATACCAAGAACCTATTCAGTGAATAGTTACCGTACAATCAATTCCTTCTACCCTGCAATGTCACGATTAAATACAAGGCATGGAACTTGTGTCAAGCCTATCTTATTTAATCACTTGCTTTCCCATTCAGTATGCTTAGTTCTATTTAATGTAAATTAGAAACTCCTTTCTAATTTCATTCACTCTGGCCAGAGATTCCTGAACTAGCATAAGTGAATCAGCATTGAACATTCTCTTCCTTCACTAGAAGGGGTAGATCCTTTATTGATCATACACTATCTTCGTGTACAAATTCCTATACCCAGTAGAGCCCTTATAATTGTCCTTGGAGACTAAGAACTAAACCAAAGCATAGTTCAGTGTACACAAGATGACTATGATGACCTCAAGTCTAAGGATACTTGTACAACTATCACTATGTGAACAACTGCTGACACGTGAGTGAACTCCATCAGTTGTTCAGCTGTGTGAGTCATGTTCAGTGAACTTATTCTATAATAAGCACCTACATACTAGCTATAGTGTCACCACACAAATGTCTATGAGAACAGACATCCTTCATAATGAAGCAAGCATAGTATATACCGATCTTTGCGGATTATTAATTACCAGTTAGTAATCCTACGACCAGGAACTATTTAAGTTTAGAGTTATCATCTTTTAGGTCTCATTAATATGATCTCATCACAATCCATAAAAAGCTTTACTCTTGTTGTGCATATGTTGTGTACTTGATGATTTCATAAACAAAACATCTAAGTAGATTTTACTTAGTGAAATTATGTAGCACTCGACGGATAAGAATTATAGTCCCGACGGATAACTCATTATAGTCCCGACGGATGATTAACTTATTATCCATCGAGTGAGTAGCTTATGTAATAATAAGTTTGTAGCACAGTTATGTATGCACCTTTGTATAGAATATGTAGTAGCATATAAGTCATGTTGACTTTAACTAGATAGGCAGAATAGGTTGATTAATTGTACATAAATGATGTCTTGTAATTCTGCATAAGTGAAATAGAGTCAAGTGCCAAAATAGCTACCGACGGATGATTAACAAAGCCATCGACGGATGATCAAATGACTATCAACGGATGTTTAATATAGCAGTCAACGGATGATCAATTAAACCATCAACGGATGTTCTGAAAGTCGACGGATGATCATATGAAGAATTCAAATAGCAGTTGAACAGTGAAAGCTGACACACAACCGTCGAGATGTATACAAATACACTCTGGAAGCCCATTAACTGGGTAATAGAGGACGAAAAGCAGCAAAACTTAAGACTGATAGTTTTTATATTTATTCAGTCTTTTTGACTTTGTAATCTTGGTATTATATAAACCAAGAGAGTAGCAAATAGAAAGATAATTGAGATAGTTGAGAAACACAAAAACAGAGAAATCTTTATAAGCAGAATCATTAGCATTTCCTGGATTCTCAGTAGTTCTATTTGTAAGCAGTTGTGAGCATTCCTGCACACAGAGTCCTCTCGATATATTATATATATATCTCTGGTGGAATTGTTTAAATCCACCAGAAAGTTTTTAAAGACTCTTGTTTTTAATTACTTATGTTTTGATTTAATTAAGTTTCTATTCCGCATTGTGCTAATCAAAACATTATATCTATATTCGAGTTGAACATTTTATTTCAAGAAAAAGGTTCAAGAATTCCAATCAACCCCCCTTCTGTAATTCTTGCTATATTGTTAAGGGACTAACAATTGGTATCAGAGCAAGCTCTTAATCTACAAAGAGTTTAAAGATCAAAACAATTCAACAAGATGAACAAGAAAGATGTTGGAGTCAAGATTCCTTTTCTTGATAAAGATAATTACCATCATTGGAAGGTAAAGATGCATCTTCATATGCTTTCTCAAGATGAGGCCTATGTGGACTGCATAGAAAGAGGCCCTCATGTTCCAATGAGAGCTGCAACAGGAAACGAGCCATCTGTTCCAAAGCCAAGGCATGAATGGTCTGATCCTGACATTGAACAAGTCAGGAAAGATAAAAAGGCCATGAACATTCTGTTCAATGGTATTGATGCAGACATGTTTGATAACATCATCAACTGCAAAACTGCCAAGGAAGTTTGGGACACAATATAGATAATTTGTGATGGCACTGAGCAAGTAAGAGAAAATAAAATGCAGCTCCTGATTCAGCAATATGAGCATTTTCACAATGAAGAAAGTGAGTCACTCACTGACATTTTTAGTAGATTCCAAAAACTACTAAATGCTCTTAAGTTGCATGGAAGAGTCTATCAGACTAAAGACTCCAATCTGATATTTCTCAGATCTCTTCCAAAGGAATGGAAACCAATGACAGTCTCATTGAGAAACTCACAAGATTATAAGGAGTTTACTTTGGAGAGACTGTATGGCATTCTGAAGACCTATGAGCTTGAGATAGAGCAGGATAAAAGAATGGAGAGAGGAAACAAGAAAGGAGGATCCATTGCACTAGTTGCTGATCTGGAAAAGGAGAATGAAGTGAAGATGGAAGCTGTAGAATCAACTTCAAAGGTCTGTGAGAATAAGGGTAAGGGGCTAGCTGCAGAAAGTGAAGAATTATTGAGCCAAGATGACATGGAGGACATTGATGAGCACCTAGCATTTCTTTCAAGGAGATTTGCCAAGCTCAAGTTCAAGAAGAACTTTGGAGAAGCCAAGCCAAATAGAAACATGGTGGATAAGTCAAAATTCAAATGTTTCAAATGTGGCTTGGCAGGGCATTTTGCAAATGAGTGTAGAAAGTCAGATTCCAGTAAGAAAAGGTTTGAGTTTGTGGATTATAAGCAAAAATACTTTGATCTACTCAAACAAAAGGAAAGGGCTTTTATTACACAAGAAAATGACTGGGCAACAGATGGTTTGGATGAAGATGAAGATGTCAGCTATGTCAATATAGCCCTAATGGCCAAGTCTGATAAAACAGAGACAAGTTCCTCAAGCAATCAGGTAATCACTACAAACCTTGCTTATTTATCTAAAGCTGAGTGTAATGATGCTATAAATGACATGTCTACAGAATTGTATCATTTGCGTGTTACACTTAAGTCTCTCACTAAAGAAAATGCTAAAATCAAAGAAAACAACTTGTTTTTAAGTGAGAGGAATAATGTGCTTGAGTCTCAGTTTGTTGAGTTTGAGAAACTACAAATTGAGTGTAAGATTGCCAAGGAGGAATTAACTGAGTCCTTGAAAAAGGAAGAAATTTTGAAGAAGCAGCTCGAGCATGAACAAGAGGTGATTAAAGCATGGAAAACATCCAGGGATATTCATGCTCAAATCACCAAAGTTCAAGGAATTGAGTCTTTTTGTGATTAAGCCTGGAAGAAGAATAAAGAGAAACTAGAACCTATTTTAATAGATGGATTGTTGACAGATGTAGACTCGACGGATGATGAGGACTATCCGTCGGATAACAAAAAGTGTTATCCGTCGAATGATGAAAATCCTCATCCGTCGGCTGTAAGCAAACCCATTAGCAAAGCCAAATTAATCAAGCTAAATGAAAAGTATGGGTCTGTTTCCAAGAACTTTGTTTCAGGAGAGTCAAGTAAAGCTAAGAAAGGGAAAAAGGCTAATGTTGGTCACATGACTGTCAAACAGTTAAGTGATAGACTTCAGAAAATTGAGGTAAAAACAGAGATTAAAAGGAAAAACAATAGCAATGGTAAAGTAGGGATTAATAAACACAATAACTACACACCTGATAAATATACTCCTAGAAAAATCTGTGTCAAGTGTGGTAGTGTAAATCATTTGTCTGTTAATTGCAAATCTGCCATGCCTACTCCCATGTCTGTTCAGTCTCAATTTCCCAACATAAATGCCATGCCTCCTATGCCTGTTAATGCTATGCCTACACAGAATATGAATGCACAGTTTGCTAATATGTCATTTGCACCTAATCCATATTATGCTGCATACAATATGCCTCAAATGCCATTTAGCATGCCTTACTGGAATAACATGTTTGCACCAAGCATGTCATTTCCTGTTAGCCATAATATGCATGATAATTCTGTTGCATTAAATGATTTCAAAGGCCCAACCCAAATGACTAAGGAAGAATCTGAAATTCTTAAGTCAAATGAGTTAAGACCTAAGAAACAGAAGAAGAAAGCTAACAAGGCAGGATCCAAGGAAACTTGGGTACCAAAATCAACTTGATTTGATTTTGATGTGTGCAGGGAAACAAAAGGAATCTTTGTTACTTGGATAGTGGTTGTTCAAGACACATGACTGGTGATTCTACCCTGCTCAGAGAGTTTAAGGAAAGAGCTGGCCCAAGTATTACTTTTGGAGATGACATCAAGGGTTATACTGTGGGATATGGCTTGATTTCAAAGGATAATGTCATCATTGAAGAGGTTGCCTTAGTGGATGGTCTCAAACACAATCTGTTGAGTATCAGCCAGCTTTGTGATAAAGGCAACTCAGTAACCTTCAATAAAGAAGCCTGTGTTATGACTAATAATCAAAACAACAAAGTGGTTCTCAATGGTGTGAGAAGATGAAATGTATACCTAACTGAATTCAACTCAACTAAAGCAGAATCTGTAACTTGTCTTCTCAGTAAAGCAAGTCAAGATGAAAGTTGGCTATGGCACAAGAAGCTATCCCATTTAAACTTCAAGACCATGAATGAGCTGGTAAAGAAAGAACTAGTAAGAGGCATTCCTCTAGTGGAGTTTACAAAGGATGGACTGTGTGATGCCTGCCAAAAAGGGAAGCAGATCAAAGCATCATTCAGGAAGAAACTTGATTCAGCAATTGAAGAGCCTCTGCAATTGCTTCACATGGATCTGTTTGGACCAGTCAATGTATTGTCAATTTCAAAGAAAAGATTTTGCCTAGTAATTGTAGATGATTTTTCAAAGTTCTCTTGGACATATTTCCTAAAGTCTAAAGATGAGGCTAGTAAAATCATCATCAATCACATAAGGCAAGTTAACAATCATCCTGATTTCAAAGTTAGAAGAATCAGGAGTGACAATGGAACTGAGTTCAAGAACTATGTCATGAGAGCATTTTGTGAGGAAAATGGAATCTTACATGAGTTCTCAGCAGCAAGGACTCCACAACAGAATGGAGTAGTGGAAAGAAAGAACATATCACTTATTGAAGCTGCAAGGACAATGCTTGAAGAATCAAAATTACCAACATATTTCTGGGCTGAAGCTGTAAACACTGCATGTTACACTCAGAACATCTCTCTGATTAATCAAGCAAGATGCATGACTCCTTATCAATTGTTCAAGAACAAGAAGCCAACTCTAAACTTTCTTCATGTCTTTGGCTGTAAATGCTATATTCTGAGAAATCAAACTGATCAAAATGGGAAGTTTGATGCTAAAGCAGATGAAGGAATTTTTGTTGGATATGCTGTTGGTAAAGCATATAGAGTCTACAATCTAAGAACCAACATTGTTGTGGAATCTATACATGTTGTGTTTGATGATTAAAAGATTGAAGGACTGAAAGATGGAGATTATCATGAGAGCCTCAAATTTGACAATGTTGAGATGGTCAGTGATGAAAGTGATGATAAGAGTGATCAAGAAACAGTGTCTAAGGATAATGCAGACAAATCAACCACCAATGAAGCACAAAACTCAACATCCATTGAGTTGCATAATGCTTCATCCGTCGGAAGGCAATCTGTGTTATCCGTCAGAAGACAACGTGCCTCATCCGTCGGTACTCAAAATTCACCATCCGTCGGGTTATCAAAAGGAGCAGGAAGTCAAGGTAGATCACCCATAGAAAGTACCCATTTCTCAAATCAAAGATCCACAAACTCAGGGGGAGTTTCTAGCAATCAAAACTTAATCACACATCAAGACAATATTGAGGTCTCTTCATCTAGAGCTAATCTACCTCAACCAAGGAAATGGACAAAAGATCACCCCTTTGAACTGATTATTGGTGATGTTTCTTCTAGAGTTCAAACAAGGAGAGCAACTCAGGAAGAATGTCTATACAACAGCTTTCTGTCAAAGGAAGAACCAAAGAAGGTAGAAGAAGCCTTGTTAGATCCTGATTGGATTTTAGCTATGCAGGAGGAGCTAAACCAATTTGAAAGGAATAAAGTATGGAAGCTGGTACCCAAGCCTAAAGGAAAGAATCCAATAGGCACCAAATGGGTATTCAGAAACAAGATGGATGAAAATGGCATAGTAGTAAGGAACAAAGCCAGATTGGTTGCTAAAGGCTATTGCCAACAAGAAGGAATAGATTTTGATGAAACATTTGCTCCTGTTGCAAGACTTGAAGCCATCAGAATCTTCTTAGCCTATGCAGCCCATGCCAATTTCAAGGTCTATCAAAAGGATGTCAAAAGTGCCTTTCTGAATGGAGATTTGGAGGAAGAAGTGTATGTTAGTCAACCTCCTAGCTTTGAAGATCCAAATTTTCCAGAGTATGTCTATTATCTACTGAAAGCACTTTATGGACTGAAGCAAGCACCTAGAGCCTGGTATGACACTTTATCAAAGTTCCTTTTGGAAAATCACTTCACAAGAGGTACTGTAGATAAAACTTTATTTTTCAGAAATGTTAATGGCTCTAGCATACTTTTTCAAATTTATGTAGATGATATTATTTTTGGCTCTACAGATGAGAAACTTTGTAAAAAGTTTGCCAAACTGATGCAAAGTAAGTATGAAATGAGTATGATGGGAGAACTAACTTACTTTCTTGGTTTACAAGTTAAACAAGTTAGTGATGGAATATTCATTAGTCAAACTAAATATATTTTTGATCTTTTAAAGAAGTTTGATCTAATGGATTGCACATCTGCAAAAACTCCCATGGCCACTACAACTAAGCTTGAATTAAACACTACTGAAAAGTCTGTGGATATTTCAAGCTATAGAGGCATGGTTGGCTCACTTCTGTACTTAACAGCTAGTAGGCCAGATATAATGTTTGCTACATGTTTATGTGCTAGATTTCAGGCTGATCCTAGAGAATCTCACTTGATAGCTATTAAGAGAATTTTCAGATATCTCAAGAGAACACCAAAACTTGGCATTTGGTATCCTAGAGATACTGGTTTTGATCTAACTGGTTATTCAGATGCAGATTATGCAGGTTGCAGAATTGACAGAAAGAGCACAACAGGAACTTGTCAATTTCTAGGAAACAAGCTTGTGTCCTGGTTCAGTAAAAAGCAAAATTCAGTTTCTACTTCTACAGCTGAAGCTGAATATATTGTTGCTGGCAGTTGCTGTGCACAGATTTTATGGACAAAAAATCAATGGCTAGACTATGGTTTGCAAGTTGAGAGGATTCCTATTTTCTGTGATAAGTGCAATTGCCATCACTGAAAATCTAGTGCAACATTCAAGGACAGAGCACATAGACATCAAGTACCATTTCATAAGGGAACATGTAATGAATGGTACTGTAGAGTTATGTAAGGCATATGTCATAGCCTATTTGTATATTCGAGGATATAACTCAACTCAAATAAGAATGTAATAAGTAAATAGTGGATCTACCATCAAAGAGATCTCGCAAAGTAACATCTGTCACAGGATTCAGAAACAAGGTTCATCTACAGACTTGAGGACTTAATTCCCTGGAAGAAGTTCAAGAAATTGATCATGCTTCAGTGATATAAATCAAGATTGTGGATTTAATCAAGTGACAGAGATCTCGTTAGGGTATCAAAGAATTACAAGGATTTAATCTGAAGAAAATCAATTATCAAAGTTAAGACATGAAGAAACGTCACGGAAGTTAGTCACTCATTAACCAGATAGTACATCGAGTGTCAACAGTGAAGTGGTGGAATTGATTCATAATTGACCGTAATTTTCATAAGATTTTCAGAAGAATGGTTGCTGCTCAAGATTAGTATTAATTCTCTATTAATTAATTAAGTCATTTAATTTAATTAAGAAAATAAATTATATCTGCTAAGATTAATTTATTGATTAATTGAATTAATTGATTAATTAATTCAGAATTAATATTAAGGATTTTCAGAATTTAAATTGGATTAAAATCTATTTAAATTCAACAAGACAATCTGATTGTACTAATATGACAATCGGTATGACAATTGATAGTCATACCGAAAGTCATGCTAGTACAAGTAATTGTCTTGCCGAAAGTTACACTGGGAGGAGGATAGTCTTGCTAATTCATTCTGATAGTCTTGCTAGTTCATTTGATAGTCCTACCGAAAGTCTTGCTAGCTGTTAGGATTGTCTTGCTGAGCTCAGGATTGTCATTCCAGTTCATTCCATTCTGTTGATTGATTAAAAAGACAGAAGCAGCCATTCAACAACAAGACACAACACAACAGAACCCGAGAACAAGAAGAAAAAGAAGCAGAACAAATATTTCATCTTCTCTGCTAATTTCAAGACATAATTTCTAGTTTGTAAAGTTAAATCCAAACCACTAGAAATCTTTATCTTGTTCTTGTGTAACTATCTAGCGGATCAAAATCCCTAGAACTTAATCTCAAATTGCGTTTAGCATTTGAATCTTTTTATTACAAAAATAGAAAAAGTTTATGTCGAATTTATTCTAGATTTGTTATAATTAATTTGAGATTAATTCCTTGTAATCGATACAGTTGTTGTAACACCTTTCAAGTTTAATAATATTCTTATTTAACTTGAATTTTGTTTCACATTTTTTATTCCGTATTTATTCGATTATTTGGTATTGTTTGTATTCAACCCCCCTTCTACAAACACATTGGGATCTAACAATTGGTATCAGAGCCTTCTGATTAACAAACAAATCAAGATCCTAGACTTTTGTGATTTTTCAACTCCTTGAATTTTTATTTATTCAAAAATTTATAATGACTTCACAAAAAGTTGGAACCGTTAAAATTCCACTATTTGATAAAGAAAATTACATCATGTGGAAGAAGAAGATGCTATTATTTTTACAAGTTGCAAATCCCAAATATCTGAACTTGTTAAAGAAGGGTCCAAAAACTCCGATGGTTATTGAACCAGAGGTGATAGAAGATGATGTTGTGATTACCAAAGCTAGAACCTATCCAAAAGAGCCTGAAGATTTTACTCCTGCTGAAAAGGAAGAAGCCTCCTTAGATGCCAGCCTTCAATTAATATTAATTGATTCCCTTGATCCCTTGATGAATAGACATGTGATGAACTGTAAAAATTCCAAACACATGTGGGAAAATATTGAGGTGATTAATGAAGGCACAGAGGAAGTTAGGGAGAACAAGTTGGAGATCCTAACCTCTGAGTATGAACATTTTAAATCAAATCCAGGAGAAGGAATTTCTGAAGTGTTTGAGAGGTACAATGCATTGATCAATAATCTGAACATAAATGGAAAATATTATTCAATCAGGGAGGTCAACAAAAAGTTCCTTTTAACACTGCCAACTCATCTTGAACATAGAATCACTGCCATTAGAGAAGCTAGAGATCTGAGTGAGATTTCTTTGGATAGACTCTATGGTGTGTTGAAAACCTATGAGTTGGAGCAGATTCAACAAAAGGAAGTCTACGGGAAAGATAGAATGGTCAGCACATCTACTGCTCTTGTAGCTGAAGGTCAACAACAACAACAATCTCAACAGTCGGAGAGAATGGTACAGTTTTCCAAGGCTGAGGAAAATGTGATAGTAGCAGAATATGATCCTCCTACTAAAAATCAATCCAGTGATGATTTTTATTCCTTGGAAGAGCTGGAGCAATTGGAAGATGAGTCAATGGCCCAAATTGTCAAGAGATTCTCCAATGTTAGATTCAAGAGAAATCCCAAGTTCAAGTACAAGTCCAACTACAACAGATTCCAGAAAGGTGGATCTTCATCCTCTAACACCAGTAGTGGTGGATACAAAACAGGAATGGTTGATCGGAGCACCATTAGATGCTATAACTGCAATGAGGTGGGACACTTTGCCATAGAATGCAGGAAGCCAAAGCAAATAAGGAAGAACTCTTATGATTCAAATTAAAAGAGTAACTCTGAAAGGGCTTACCTGGCAAAGAGAAGAAGCTGGGATGATACTGATAGTGAACACGAAGAAGATGAGAATCTTGCTCTTATGGCTATTGATGGGAAAGCTTCATCGTCAAGAAAAGAGGTAAAATTTACTGATGCTGAATTAGTTTATCATCTAGGAGGTTCCTTAGATTGTGCTCGTCGTGATAATGAACTGTTAAGTCAGCAGATCAAAGACCTTGAGAAAGAGGTCAATGAATTAAGACTTATGCACATTAATCAAGACATGTTAAAAGAACAAGTATCTTTTCTAGAGAATAGAGTTGACTGTTATAGACAACTCGAAACTATTCTCAAAGACAAGATTACCGGTCTTGAGACTAAGGTTAGAGCCTACTTCAATTCTTGTTCGAAGGCTAAAGAGTTCTACAGTAAGAAAGCTGTTAATCAAATATCTGGAATAGGTTATGATTACAATGCTGCTATTGGAGAATTAGGCATAAACTCCCCTCCTCATGTATGTGCTAAAGGGAGGGAAGTACCACATGTGCTTAAGGGTGTTGATGAACCCCTCTATAAAAGATCAATTGTTGAGCCATTTGATACGACCTCTTCTATTATTCATGAAGAAATGCGTGCTGAAGATCTTGCTAATGAGAAGGTTGTTTCCAAGTCAAGTGTGTCGAAAGTTCCTGTCAAAGTTGTGAAAGCAACTAAGACTAACTCAGACACACATGAGTTGGATAACAAAAATGCCATGTCTACCATGCATAAATTGCCTGTTGTTAATCCCTCTCATAAAGCATGTGGTGTTGCTAATTGTAAGTCTTGTGCTTTTAATCTGATGTGTGCTTATTTTAATGGTAAGCATGTTTCTAGTGATAAGACTACTCCTCGTCAGTATATGAATAATAAGAAGCATGATAGGTCTAAGACTGCTAGTCCTTCAAAGGCTAGGAAGGAGACATTTGTGCCTAAGCCTAAACAGAAATTTGTTAAGGCTGTTTACAAGGTCAAATGTTCAGTCATTGAGGATGTTGAGACCATTAAAATTAAAAATGTTGTTTTGCCTGACAAAGGACAATTCTACAAGTATGCCGGGCCCAACCAAGTTTGGGTTCCGAAGAAGGTCTAATCCATTTAAAGTGTAGGGCAGTATACAGGTGTAACCGGTAGTGTGGATTCTTGACAAGTGGATCATCAAGACATATGACCGGAGATAGAGCCCTGCTATCAAATGTGGATTGAGAAAGCTGGCCCCCTGGTTACCTTTGGAGATAACAGCAAAGGTTTATCTGAGGGATATGGCTGTTTACAAGCTGGGAATGTTATCATTGAAAATTTGTATATTGTGCTAGGTTATTATCAGGAAGCAGTATCTAACATTTAGCACCAGTGACGAGACTTGAGAATATTATGATATATCAGGCACCTGCTGCACATTACACTTGGAATTGGACTCTAGTAAGATGTGTACAAGTGTACTCCTGGTTGGTGAGTCAAAAGAGGAAGTCAGTGCACCACAGTTCATGGACTTTGCAGCTGCAGATCTATTGGACTATGCAATCTCTTCTTCACAGTCTCACTTCAGGTTGGTATGAATTGGTGTACTACTCAAGCAATCGTGAAGAACATGGTATGGCACTCTAACTGAAGTTACAGTTTAATATGAACTAGTAGAGTCGTCATATTATTAACTCTCTTGTCACTAGGCACAAACATATTGTTTTATATGTGCAGTGAGTTTTAGGAGAAAATCAAACTTCTTTCTACATTAGTGATTTCTTATTTCATTAAAATCTTTTGAAATCACTATTGTACATCATTTCTCTCAAAAGATTAAATGTATAATTTTCATTCCTTAAAGATCTTAAGTACATTTTATCTCTATAGTACCATATGTTCTGTGATACAGGTTCAGTCTCCAATGGCTTTCTTTCATTGACAGTCATGAGGTTGAAAACCCACAACATCTATCCCAGACTGTAAAGACAAACACAGAAACAGAACCAACCAACACTCTCTTACCACTAAATGTAGTATGAATGAGCGTGAGGGAGATAGTGCCTTAGTGCACCACATAAGGAAGGTTCTGTAGTCAACCCAACAGCTCTGTCTCTTACATAGATGAATAGTATTTAAACCGAGACAACTGCTAGCTCCCATACATCTTCTCAAAAAGATGTAATGGCTGAAAAGGCACAAAAATAGTTACTAGATTCATTCTCTTAACAGGGTGCGTCTATTGAAATTTGCCTGTCGGCCAGGGTATCCGTTGTAGTGTCACCACTTCAAACATAAACAATTCTTAATGCACAAGGAAAGGTTACACACACAAAGGATGAGTTGACGGAAACAAGAGTTTCGACCATTTTAAGGTCAGATTCGATTGTTTAAGGTTCGTTAATGGACCAATTACCTTTACATGTGTTAGGAGAGAATACTGATCCAAAAGCCATATGTCAGTGGTCAGTGTCTACCTCCCCAGGCTTAAATCCCCTGGATGCATCTGCGGATAGTAGATCTGACATAGGCGCAGATCGGCAACTTGTAAATTATGACTCAGATTCATCTGACGAGTTTAACAAGGGTGGGGATTTGTGAACTCCCATTGCACCACCTGTGACCTCCTTAAGGATGGCTAAGGTGATTTTCCTTGCAGGTACAGCTGGATTATGGAGCTATGAGAGAAGAGTGATACACTTATGAGAATGAGTGTAAACACGAGTGGAGAGAAGAGTGAAACACATGTGAGGTACACTAAACAGAATCACACACTCACAGTGAGGAAGAAAGAGAAACACTTGTTATTTCTTTTCCAACCAAGTGAAATATGAGAACTCCTTCAGACAACGGCATACATTCCTTCTCTAAGGGGGAGATAAAAGCTTAAGTAATAGTTTGGAGGATTCCTCAACTAAGGGGGAGAAATAGCAGGGAGGAAGAAAAAGATCAAATATGTACACTACACCACACCATTGTTGTTTGTAACTACGGATCCTATTGTACGGGAGAGGTGGTAAACACAAGGTGATTTTCTAGTAAGGGAAGAAGCTGTTTTCAAAAGGAGAGTACCATTGGTTTTTATCTGCGGATCCTATTGTACGGGAGAGGTGGTAAACGAAGGTGATCATCCTTAATCAGTTGATTCTCATAGGGGGAGAAGCAAGAGAGATATGCGCTTCTCAACAGGAAATGCGGTTGTACAAAAGA
The DNA here is from genome assembly GCF_009905375.1 of Apium graveolens. Taxonomy (NCBI): domain Eukaryota; kingdom Viridiplantae; phylum Streptophyta; class Magnoliopsida; order Apiales; family Apiaceae; genus Apium; species Apium graveolens. Next base: position 45,199,487 of record NC_133650.1, on the reverse strand, counting down.
AGATGAAACTACTTGAAGATATGTTCAGTCTAGAGGAACATCTATTTGGAATCTGGAAAAGGTTAAATGTTATCCAGAACTTTTCTGCTATTTACTTTGCATTTCTGTTTATATCTTTTTCTTATTTGTTAGTTGAGTTATCCTCTAAGTATTTATGTGTTATTGTCTAACAAACAAATAGGGGGAGATTTTAAGGCATATGTCATAGCCTATTTGTATATTCGAGGATATAACTCAACTCAAATAAGAATGTAATAAGTAAATAGTGGATCTACCGTCAAAGAGATCTCGCAAAGTAACATCTGTCAGAGGATTCAGAAACAAGGTTCATCTACAGACTTGAGGACTTAATTCACTGGAAGAAGTTCAAGAAATTGATCATGCCTCAGTGATATAAATCAAGATTGTGGATTTAATCAAGTGACAGAGATCTCGTCAGGGTATCAAAGAATTACAAGGATTTAATCTGAAGAAAATCAATTATCAAAGTTAAGACATGAAGAAACGTCACGGAAATTAGTTACTCATGAACCAGACAGTACATCGAGTGTCAACAGTGAAGTGGTGGAATTGATTCATAATTGACAGTGATTTTCAGAAAATTTTCATAAGAATGGTTGCTGCTAAAGATTAGTATTAATTCTCTATTAATTAATTAAGTCATATAATTTAATTAAGAAAATAAATTATATCTGCAAAGATTAATTTATTGATTAATTGAATTAATTGATTAATTAATTCAGAATTAATATTAAGGATTTTCAGAATTTAAATTGGATTAAAATCTATTTAAATTCAACAAGACAATCTGATTGTACTAATATGACAATCGGTATGACAATTGATAGTCATACCGAAAGTCATGCTGGTACAAATAATTGTCTTGCCGAAAGTTACACTGGGAGGAGGATAGTCTTGCTAGTTCATTCTGATAGTCTTGCTTGTAATATCCGGGATATATCGTGTAATTATTTTTGCTATTATATAATTATTATGTGTGTTTAGTATCTATTCTGTGAGTTAATTGTTAAGTGTTATCTGTACTTGAATATTCAAAAATAATATTAATTGAGTATTTTAATTTTTATATGTCCAAAATAAAATACAGATAATTGTCATATCTTCCTAAATATTTTTATGTTGGTTTATGGATTTATAAGAATCATATGAAATTTCTAAAATCTTTTTCCGGGTAATTAAAATCTATTTTATAAAAACGGGAACCAACCGACGTCAACCGTTGTTACATTTTTGGAACCCGAAACTCGTTCGAGAACTCCTTCCTAACCTAATTGTAATATTCCGAGCATATTCCATGTTTCGACTTTTTCGATCCGGCTTACGGTTTGTCCTGCGCGGGTTCCGGCGCAACATTTTCGATACAATATTCGTTTCGGTAATCAATAAAACCCGTATTTTCGATAAACGGGAGCTTTTTATTAAACTATCCCAATTATCACTTCGTAATACGTGTAACCAGGCGCTGAGACCAAGACCGCAGTACAAATTGTACTGATTTGGATAATTATCCCGAAAACCGATACCGTTTGGATCAGTTTTTACAAATAAACGTACCGTTTTATATCCGTAATGATCCAACGGGATACAAATTTTTCATAATTATAAATAGCCTTTTACCGTATTTTATTTCGTATCAAAATCATTTGCAGATAGTTAATTATATAATTTTCAGAGAAAAGCCCTAATTTCTTAAAACTGTTCTAAGAATCAAACAGCAAAACGAAGGCGTTATCGATCTCTGTTTTTAAAGCTTGAGTAACCAAAACGAAGGATTTGAGGTGTTCTATCAGATTCTGAGCTTTGTTTCACTGCAGAAATCAAGGTTATTTTTCTAAAAATTTATTTATTTTCGAATTTATTTTATTAAAAATATAAATTTATGTTCGGATGATTGTTTGTATGATTTGATGATTGCATGTTGTAGAGCTTGTTTTCCTGATGATTTTTATATGTCATACGTCTGATTTGGAGTTCAATAACATGCTCAAAAGTGGGTTTAATTTTCGAATTTCAAAATTAGGGTTTATAACCCGTATGAATGTTTTCAATTGAAATTTGGGGGTGTTTGATTCAGGGGTTATTAACTGATGATTTATAGTGGGTTGTGTTCCTTATAAAATTTGCAATCGATTGATATATAGCTCGTTAACAGAAGATGCTTGAATCGAAGGGAGTTGTGTTTTAAAGATTTGTGATGTTCACCGGAAACCGGCGATGTTCTTGGCCAATTTTCGGCCAGAACAGGGATGATTAGAATGTTTTGAATGCATGAACAAGTTCCTGGTGTTGTGTAGTGTTGATCTGGAGGTGTTGGTGGGGTGAGAACGCCGGGATCGTCTTCTCCGGCCACCCCCGATTTTCCGGCGACTGAAACTGCAAAATTGCAGTTTAGTCCCTGTATTTTTGAAGATGGTGAAGTTTAGTCCCTGTAGTTTGCAAAGTTTTCAAAAATAGGATTCCTGTTTATAAAATGTTTAAAAATCATATTTCCTATTTATTTTTATTATAAAAATTTATTTTTAATTTCTGAAAATTCTGAAAATTATTATTTTAATTCCGAAAATTATTTTTAATTCACAAATAAATCTGAATTAATTAGTTAATTAATTTCAGTTAATTTATAATTGATTAATTGGTCAATTAATTCGAAAATTAATTGATTAATTGATTAAATTAATTATTAATTGATTTTAATTAGTTATTTAATTAGATTTAATTATTTAAAAATGATTTAAAAATTCTGAAAAATAGTTTCGAGCTTTAAAATATTATTCTAAATTATTTCCAAGGCTCGATAATTATTCTAAAATTATTTCGGAGCCAGAATGGGCCAACCGAACCCTGTTTATTATTTCGAAATTGATCCAACGACCCGTTTTAATTCCGAAAAATGTTTTAAAAATCATTTTAAATACCCGAAAGCATATTTATGACCCGAGACTTCTTTATAGATGATATGTCATTGATTACGTGATGTATTATGTGTTATACGTGACCTGTTGTTTGACTATCGGTCTATATATTCGGTGTTTACTTGGTTATTGCATAGATTTCAATCCGTTAATCGGATTTGGGTAAAACGAAGGGTAGATAGAAGTATGTGTTGAATAGAATCCTGTGAGTTGATGATTGATAGATGCTTATGATATGTGAGCAGAAGAGGCAAGGCGTAGGAAAGGGAAACAGGTAGTTGAGGAGTAAGACGATTGAGATTGAAAGCAAGTGCAGGATAGTAAGCTAATATCAGGCAAGTGTTCAGAACTTTCTCGAGATATTGTAATTCTTGACATTGCAAGTGCTTTGAAGCACGGAAACCTAAATCCTGATTTCAGTTATTGTTCTTGAGCTATGAACCATATTCTTTCTAATCCATTGATTATTGTATACCCAAACAAGAACCACAAATCTACGATACTACTCCACAAATACATACAAACTAAATACCAGACACTGAACTGAATTATTATATACTCAATCCATGATATCTTATGCTTTGAAAGACCAAATCCTTGAAATCCTGAAACGTTGTTTCCTTTGTTATCCAATTCTTTCATTACCCAGCATTCAAGCTTTGAAAGTACCTTGTTGATCTTTACAAGGATTGAAACCCTTTCATTGTTAAACATTTATTGTTGTTAATGATTTCGGTTATTGTTTATTATTGCATATTCTGTTATTATGTTAGAATTGGATTGTTTTTATAAAATTATGGACCAGATTCGTGGTCAGACCATATAATGGTCAAGTTAGGCCAATGTGTGCCTTGGATCCAGTAGTTAGAGCAATGCTGTGTGCCTTGCTCGGGGTTAGTGCGTGACTAATCAGCAGCCTAACCTTGGTTTTTAATTAAAAGTATAATATCCAATTCTAAATCATAATCCATTGTTCACTTGATATCATAAACATATTCACCTGATGATCATTATTCTCAGTTTTGTCATTGTGACTTGCTGAGCTAGTTAGCTCATTTGTGCGATGTTGTTTATATTCTTTCCAGTTAAAAAGGAACCAGTTGGTAAAGAGGATCCCCAGTCCAGCGCGAGAGCTAGGGGTTCATGTTGAGAAAGCTGAGCTAGTAGGCTTCTTTTGGAATAATTTAAGTTTGTAAAAGTTTGTAATAATGTTTAATACTCAGTTTGAATTTGAAATAGTTGGGATTTGAACGGTTTGTAATATATAGTGTGTTTGGCTTGTGTGCATACTTTAACCTGTTGCGGTCCGTGGTGATTGGTAAGTAGGGTCATTGCATATATTATTATTATCTTTATTATTGTTATAAGCAGGTTATAATTAAGGTGTTTGTGTGGACCCCAAACTTCTGACCCGGGTTTGGAGGGCGCCACAGGTTTGGTATCAGAGCTATAGGTTATAAGTCACTGACACAAGCCTAGGTTAATGGGAATGGGTAGAGGGTTAGGATTAGAAGTAAGGCATAGGATGATAGAACGTTGAGAGGTTGAGTGTTTCGGTATATCAGGTATTAGTGTAAATTGCATTATGGTACGAGATTCTTATATTACGATATGATTTCAGATAGCAGAGATGGCCGACTCTTTTATTCCCGTATCAGCTGATCACTCAGAGCCTTCAGTTGGAGCACCAGCATCGGATCCACGTCCTGTCATTCCACCAGCATTGGCTATTCTACCTGCACCGGTATTGCAGCCCGTACCATTGCAGGCTATTCCACCTCCAGGCATGAGGTCACCTGTCAGAGGACCCCCACCTGCTGATTCAGGCTTTACTAGTCATTCAGTCACAGGAGTACCTTTCCAGTTCTCTTCATATCCTGTTCCATATCATCAGTCTGAGGCTTGCCTTATGGAGCAGCGATTCCTACAGGGTCAGATCCAGGAGTTATTGCATATCATGCGTACCAGAGAGATGGGGAGTGGTGAGAGGCGACTTAGGGAGAGGCTCCAGGCGTTTCGTGAAGCAGCTGCTGTGAGGATTGCTGAGGCTACACATGAGGACATCACCCCTGATTTCCTAGTGGAGTGGGCTAAGTGGGTTCTAGAGGAGCTTGAGGAGATAGGAGGTCCAGATTTGCCATGAGTCAGAGATTCTGAGATGGAGATGCTAAGCAGTGTTGTTATGATTATGTAGTATGGACAGCAGTGTGTAGTGTGTATCAGAAGACTTTTGAGTTGTATTTATAGACTAGCGATGCTGACTAGTGAGTAGGTTGTTGTACCCTTTTTGCTTTGACTTTCGAAGCGTCTTTACGCTTGTACTACCCTAAAACTTTTGATCTATATATATCAGTACCTTTTTCCTTTCCAACACTGTCATTTATTTTATCGCACCTATTTTACCTTACCTTATTTATTGCACCAGTTATACCCTGTGATACCATGTGCCCTGTTTTCCATAACTGTTTATATTCTGTAAAGAAGCATGCAATTTATTTAGTCACAACTGTTTTCAAAAAGAAATATTTCTGTTTTGCAAAACTATTCTTTTATGTAAAAGATTGATTCAAAAGCTAAATAAGTTGATTGATTCTTTACAGAAAATGCCTCCCAGAAGAAATACCCGCACCAACACCCAGAATGAAGAAACCAACAACAATAATAACCAAGATGATACAACCCAGAATGTGAACCCAGGACCCATGGACCCAGTAATAGCCCAGATTCTTCAAATTTTGGCCCAACAAATAGTTCACCTGGCACAACAACAACAAAGACAGACCAATCCCCAGGTAACTTTCAAAACTTTTCAGGCAATAAACCCACCAGAATTCAAAGGTTCCTTAGAGCCAATTGAAGCAAATGTTTGGTTAAAGGAAATAGAAAAGGCATTTGCCTTAGTGAAAGTGAAAGAGGAATAGAAGGTTGAGTTTGCAAGTTACTATCTGAAGAATGAGGCCACCTATTGGTGGGAAATGGTGAAGACACTGGAAGGCACAGATGTTATTAGTTGGGAAAGGTTCAAGGAATTGTTTTTAGAAAAGTATTTTCCTCAGTTTGTTCAGGATCAAATGGAGCTGAAGTTTTTAGAGTTAAAGCAAGGGAATATGTCGGTAACAGATTATGAGGGGAAGTTTGAGGAATTGTCAAGGTATGTGCCGTCGTATGTTGATACTGATAGAAAGAAAGCTAAGAGATTCCAGCAAGGCTTGAAGCCATGGATCAGGGGGAAGGTAGCTATTTTTGAATTGGATACCTATGCCGGGGTTGTACAGAAGGCTATGATCGCAGAGACAGAGAGTGAGATGTTCCAGAAAGATAAGGAAAGAAAGAAAAGGAAACTTGAGGGAAGTGAGGGTCAGTCACAAACAGGGAAGTTTCTAAATTTTAAGAAGGGCAAGTTTCAGCCAGGGAGAAATTTTAATTTCAGGAGACAAAATGCAGGAGACGGAGGCCGGGGCAATCGTCCAGCTAATGTGAATCCGCCGAATCAGTTGAGATTAACTTTTCCAGATTGTCAAGTATGTGGAAAAAAGCATGGAGGAGTTTGTAACAAGTTGAATGTGGTATGTTTTAAATGCAACCAGAAAGGGCACTACTCGAGGGAGTGCCGAAATCAGCCAGCAAGAGAGCCAGCAAATAAAGATCAACCTATCCGAAATCCAGCAGTGAAAGTTCCAGTCATTGAATTTACATGCTTTAAATGTGGGAAGCCAGGACATATGGCCAGGGATTGCAAGACACCAGCCCCAGTCAGTAATGCATTGAGAATTATGGGATCTACCCCAACAGTGAATGAGACTCCGAGGGCTAGAGTTTTTGACATGTCGGTGAAGGATGCGATCCAGGATACGGATGTCGTGGCAGGTACGCTTAACGTGAACTCTTTATGTGCCAAAGTGTTAATAGATTCGGGAGCAACTCGATCGTTTGTTTCACAAGATTTTGTTAGTAAATTAAATTGTCCAGTTGAGTGCTTAAATGAAATAATGACTGTGGAGTTAGCAAATCAAGAACGTGTAGTTGTGAATCAAGTTTGTGAGAATTGTGAGGTTGAGATTTTTGGTAGTAAGTTTTGTGTAGATTTGATACCATTTAAGTTAGGAGAATTTGATGTGATATTAGGGATGGATTGGTTATCTAAGCATGATGCTCAGATAGATTGTCGAAATAAGAAAGTAATGGTGAAAACGCCAGACAAAAGAATAGTAACGTTCAAAGGTCAGAAACAAGTAAAGAAGTTCTTAACGATGATTCAAGCCAAGAAGTTACTACGGCAAGGATGCGAGCATTTCGTAGCATGCGTGATTGACAAAAGTCAGGAGCCAGTAAAACATGAAGATATCCCAGTAGTGAATGAATTTCCAGACGTATTTCCCGATGAATTGCCAGGACTTCCTCCAGATAGAGAAATTGAATTTGCGATTGACTTAGCACCTGGAACAGAACCAGTATCCAAGGCCCCGTACAGAATGGCGTCTGTTGAGATGAAAGAGCTAGCAAAACAATTGCAGGAATTGTTAGAGAAAGGAGTAATCAGACCCAGCGTATCCCCGTGGGGTGCACCGGTATTATTTGTCAAGAAGAAAGATGGAAGCATGAGACTGTGCATCGACTATAGGGAGCTCAACAAGTTGACAATCAAGAATAAGTATCCGTTACCCAGAATTGATGATTTGTTTGACCAATTGAAGGAAGCCAAGTATTTCTCCAAGATCGATTTAAGATCGGGATATCATCAACTGAAGATCAAACCAGAAGATATACCAAAGACAGCTTTCAGAACAAGGTATGGACATTACAAGTTTTTAGTGATGTCTTTTGGATTGACCAACGCCCCAGCAGCATTTATGGACCTGATGAACAGAATTTTCAAGGAATATTTGGACAAGTTCGTTATAGTATTTATAGACGATATTTTAATCTATTCAAAGACGGAGGAGGATCATGCGGAACATTTAAGGACAACTTTGGAGATTTTAAGGAAAAAAGAAGTTATATGCTAAAGTGTCGATGTGTGAGTTTTGGCTACAAGAAGTTCAGTTCTTAGGACACATAGTCAGTAACGAAGGGATCAAAGTGGACCCGGCAAAGATCGAAGCAATTACGAATTGGGAGAGACCGAGAACAACCACTGAGGTAAGAAGTTTCTTGGGATTGGCAGGATATTATCGACGATTCGTTCAGAATTTCTCAAGGATTGCCACACCATTAACAAAGCTTACACGAAAGAATGAAAAGTTTATATGGAATGACAAGTGTGAAGAAAGTTTTCAGGAATTGAAGCAGAGATTAATCACAACACCTGTGTTGTCACTTCCAAACGATCAAGAGAATTTCATAATTTATAGCGATGCTTCCTACAAAGGATTATGATGTGTTCTTATGCAGCACGACCAGGTGATTACGTATGCGTCAAGGCAATTGAAACCACACGAACAAAAGTATCCTACTCATGACTTGGAGCTAGCAGCTATAGTTTTTGCTTTGAAGATTTGGAGACATTATTTGTATGGAGAAAAGTGTGAGATTTTCACGGATCACAAAAGTTTGAAATATATATTTACCCAGAAGGAACTTAATATGAGGCAAAGGAGATGGTTAGAATTGATCAAGGATTATGATTGCTCGATTAATTATCATCCCGGTAAGGCGAACGTGGTGGCAGATGCATTAAGTCGGAAGGAAAAGTTAAATGAGTTATCAGTACCTGAAGATATATATAAGGAATTTCAGAAATTGGAATTGGAAATTAGAGTTTGCGAACCTGAGGAAGCGAAAGTGTACAGTATGACTTTCCAGCCAGAGTTGTTAGAGAAAATAAAGAAATGTCAGAAAGATGTAATGGATCAAGATATAAATCGTTTGGTAGGTGAAGAATTATGCACGCAGAAGGATGATCAAGGCATTTTGAGATTTTCATCTAGAATCTGGATTCCACCAGTGACGGAGTTAAAGAATGAAATTTTACAAGAAGCACATAGTTCAAGATATTCCATCCATGTGGCACCCTCCAAACCCGGGTCAGAAGTTTGGGGTCCACACAAACACCTTAATTATAACCTGCTTATAACAATAATAAAGATAATAATAATATATGCAATGACCCTACTTACCAATCACCACGGACCGCAACAGGTTAAAGTATGTACACAAGCCAAACACACTATATATTACAAACCGTTCAAATCCCAACTATTTCAAATTCAAACTGAGTATTAAACATTATTACAAACTTTTACAAACTTAAATTGTTCCAAAAGAAGCCTACTAGCTCAGCTTTCTCAACATGAACCCCTAGCTCTCGCGCTGGACTGGGGATCCTCTTTACCAACTGGTTCCTTTTTAACTGGAAAGAATATAAACAACATCGCACAAATGAGCTAACTAGCTCAGCAAGTCATAATGACAAAACTGAGAATAATGATCATCAGGTGAATATGTTTATGATATCAAGTGAACAATGGATTATGATTTAGAATTGGATATTATACTTTTAATTTAAAAACCAAGGTTAGGCTGCTGATCAGTCACGCACTAACCCCGAGCAAGGCACACAGCATTGCTCTAACTACTGGATCCAAGGCACACATTGGCCTAACTTGACCATTATATGGTCTAACCACGAATCTGGTCCACAATTTTATAAAAACAATCCAATTCTAATATAATAACAGAATATGCAATAATAAACAATAACCGAAATCATTAACAATAAATGTTTAACAATGAAAGGGTTTCAATCCTTGTAAAGATCAACAAGGTACTTTCAAAGCTTGAATGCTGGGTAATGAAAGAATTGGATAACAAAGGAAACAACGTTTCAGGGTTTCAAGGATTTGGTCTTTCAAAGCATAAGATATCATGGATTGAGTATATAATAATTCAGTTCAGTGTCTGGTATTTAGTTTGTATGTATTTGTGGAGTAGTATCGTAGATTTGTGGTTCTTGTTTGGGTATACAATAATCAATGGATTAGAAAGAATATGGTTCATAGCTCAAGAACAATAACTGAAATCAGGATTTAGGTTTCCGTGCTTCAAAGCACTTGCAATGTTAACAAGACTGTCAAGAATTACAATATCTCAAGAAAGTTCAGAATACTTGCCTGATATTAGCTTACTATCCTGCACTTGCTTTCAATCTCAATCGTCTTACTCCTCAACTACCTGTTTCCCTTTCCTACGCCTTGCCTCTTCTGCTCACATATCATAAGCATCTATCAATCATCAACTCACATGATTCTATTCAACACATACTTCTATCTACCCTTCGTTTTACCCAAATCCGATTAACGGATTGAAATCTATGCAATAACCAAGTAAACACCGAATATATAGACCGATAGTCAAACAACAGGTCACGTATAACACATAATACATCATGTAATCAATGACATATCATCTATAAAGAAGTCTCGGGTCATAAATATGCTTTCGGGTATTTAAAATGATTTTTAAAACATTTTTCGGAATTAAAACGGGTCGTTGGATCAATTTCGGAATAATAAACAGGGTTCGGTTGGCCCATTCTGGCTCCGAAATAATTTTAGAATAATTATCGAGCCTTGGAAATAATTTAGAATAATATTTTAAAGCTTGAAACTATTTTTCAGAATTTTTAAATCATTTTTAAATAATTAAATCTAATTAAATAACTAATTAAAATCAATTAATAATTAATTAAATCAATTAATCAATTAATTTTCGAATTAATTGACCAATTAATCAATTATAAATTAACTGAAATTAATTAACTAATTAATTCAGATTTATTTGTGAATTAAAAATAATTTTCGGAATTAAAATAATAGTTTTCAGAATTTTCAGAAATTAAAAATGAATTTTTATAATAAAAATAAATAGGAAATATGATTTTTAAACATTTTATAAACAGGAATCCTATTTTTGAAAACTTTGTAAACTACAGGGACTAAACTTCACCATCTTCAAAAATACAGGGACTAAACTGCAATTTTGCAGTTTCAGTCGCCGGAAAATCGGGGGTGGCCGGAGCAGACGATCCCGGCGTTCTCACCACACCAACACCTCCAGATCAACACTACACAACACCAGGAACTTGTTCATGCATTCAAAACATTCTAATCATCCCTGTTCTGGCCGGAAATTGGCCAAGAACATCGCCGGTTTCCGGCGAACATCGCAAATCTTTAAAACACAACTCCCTTCGATTCAAGCATTCTCTGTTAACGAGCTATATATCAATCGATTGCAAATTTTATAAGGAACACAACCCACTATAAATCAACAGTTAATATCTCCTGAATCAAAAACCCCCAAATTTCAATTGAAAACATTCATACGGGTTATAAACCCTAATTTTGAAATTCGAAAATTAAACCCACTTTTGAGCATGTTATTGAACTCCAAATCAGACGTATGACATATGAAAATCATCAGGAAAACAAGTTCTACAACATGCAATCATCAAATCATACAAACAATCATCCGAACAAAAATTCATATTTTTAATAAAATAAATTCGAAAATAAATAAATTTTTAGAAAAATAACCTTGATTTCTGCAGTGAAACAAAGCTCAGAATCTGATAGAACACCTCAAATCCTTCATTTTGGTTACTCAAGCTTTAAAAACAGAGATCGTAACGCCTTCGTTTGCTGTTTGATTCTTAGAACAGTTTTAAGAAATTAGGGCTTTTCTCTGAAAATTATATAATTAACTATCTGCAAATGATTTTGATACGAAATAAAATACGGTAAAAGGCTATTTATAATTATGAAAATTTGTATCCCGTTGGATCATTCCGGATATAAAAACGGTACGTTTATTTGTAAAAACTGATCCAAACGGTATCGGTTTTCGGGATAATTATCCAAATCAGTACAATTTGTACTGCGGTCTTGGTCTCAGCGCCTGGTTACACGTATTACGAGTGATAATTGGGATAGTTTAATAAAAAGCTCC